>NC_071505.1:370000-727500 GCF_027887155.1 Malaclemys terrapin pileata | reverse complement strand
GTCAGAAGAGCTGGTTCATGAAATACTAGTAGTAGGAAACTCCTGGAAAGTTACTTTTTCCATTAGAGAGCAAGAAAGGAATCGGTGAGGGAAGAAGCTGCAGTGCTGCTGGGCAAGGGAACGGCATTCGGACTTTAGATCATGCCGAAGACGTTTATTTACTTACATACTAATTTGAAACAAGATGCAGCAGTGAGCGTAACAAAGAACAGGGATGAGGGTTACAATATGAAGATCACTTGATTGCATTGGTTAGTCACACAACTTGCTGGTTCAGAACCATTTGATTATTGACAGTTACTCAACACTCCTCATTATAAGACCCTGTTTTCAGTTACTTATAATTTCACCAGCTTTACCCATTTGGAATGAAGTTTTCCATGCCAGGTGCCTGCCTCAAGCTGAACTGGGAGGGTGGTGTTTAGCTAAAACAAACCAGCTCTTTCTGAGAATGATGTTGGGGGAAAATATATAGTTTTAGCCATGTTAAAAAAGCCTCTTACAATCGTTTCTCTGAGAACATCCACCAGCCCCATGCTTTGGAGCAAAGAGATGAAATTTGGGGTGGTTTTTGTGTCAAGGATGTGCCTTTTGCTGTCTCCATGACAAGTCACCCAAGTGTGCCCAAGTTATAAGCCTCTGAAAAAAATCACAATTTGCACAGTCTCAGTAGAGATTTGTTAATTTGGCAGCTAAATTCTCTGAAGATTTTGCCTGTACTGAGCATGCTCCATCCTCTCACAGCTCCTACGTGCTGACCTTGGGTGGAGGAGCTGAGATTGACTTTCCCGGCAATTGCTGGTTCAGGCCACTCTGGGCTGCTATAGCACTGGGCACAGAACTGAGAGCAGAAGGCTGTCTTTCCTCCGTGTTCCCTCTGCTAGCACCAGACAGTGGGGAGAAGGAAAGAAGCAGCCTGATTCTAAAGCAGACAGATGAGAACAGGGGCAGGAGCTTGGAGGGGAGGGGGGGTTAGTAGCTGGAGGAGGGGAAGGAGAGGAGCAGAGGGGGGCAGAATATACGAGATGGGGGTAGGAATAAAGGAGGAGAGAGAGGCAGGAGAAAAGGGAGGGGGAGCAGGGCAGGAGCTAGGGATAGGGACGATAGGAGTGGCAGGGAAAATGGGTAAGAGCTGGGCATGGGAGTGAAGACAGGAGCTGAGGGAAGCTGGAGGAGGAATCAGGCATGGAGTGCACAGGGGCAGGATGTGGGACAGGAGCAGCCTGATAGGGAGAGCCTGGGGGTGGACAGGGAGAGAGGGTCTGTAGCCACTAGAGAATGCTCCCTTACCAAAGGCTCTAGTGCATTGAGTTTTTCTTGAGTTTCAGCATTCCTTTGCTGTCTAGCAAATACCTGGGAAACTGGCAAAATATCTCTCAGTGGCAGGTCCACAGAGACGATAACAATGTGCTTCTGCTACCAGTTATTCTGTTAGCTAGATTTCAGAGTGGTAGCCATGTTAGTCTGTATCAGCAAAAACAACGAGGAGTCCTTGTGGCACCTATAGAGACCTGTGCTGTGGCTGCAAAGATCCCCATCCCGCTCATAACCCACATGGAGGGTCAGTATGGCTCCATCTGGTGGGAATTTTTTATTTTAACATTTGACATTTAAAAATATAAAACAAAAATTGCATCCTAGGAAACTACATTGAAAGCAAGTTAAGGTGGCAAGGTCCAGCCCTCAAAAGTTAGGAAATGCCAGAATTTAGGTTGCCTGGGCAGATGTTTGTAAGAGAAGTAACCTCCATTCTGTGTGTATTCCACATGTGGGTGATTGACAATCAATATTCAGAGGTGGATGCAAGGAAGCCAGCAATAAAAACAAATGCAGTAGCGCATATCCCACTGCCGCATCCACTGCAGAGGCCTGGGCTAGAGCATAATACCTAGCAAACATATGTATGGAGCTCCAGGTGGCTGCTCTGCATTTGTCCTGCATTGGGACCTCCTACAGGGATGCTACCATAGCAGCCTGCGCTCTCATAGAGTGGGCTGTTATACCACCGGGAGGTGGGATGCAAGTCAATTTGTAGCCAGAATCCCAGTTAGAAATCCTCTGAGATGATATAGCTTGACAACAGGATCTCTCTGCTATTGCGAAGAAGAGTCTTGGAGACTTCCTGGTGGGCTTGATTGTTTGCAGGTAAAAGGCCACTGTATGCCTCACGTCGACGGAGTGAAGTCTCTTCAGACAAAGCGCTGGGTTTTGAGAAAAGAAAAGGCAAGTGAATACACTGGTTAAGGTGGAATTTGGAGATAGCCTTGGGTAGAAATTTAGGTTGAAGGCAAAGGGGTTCTTTGTTCTTGTGAAATACCCTAAAGGAGGAGTCCATCATGAGGGCTGCCAGTTCACTGACCCTCCTGGCTGAAGTGATGGCCCTAGAAATGCCACCATCATGGATAGGTGGGTCATGGAACATATTGCCAAGGGTTCAAACGGAGGACCAACAAGTTTTGACAACACAAGGTTATGCTCCCATAATGGTGTTAATTTAATAACTGAGTGCCTCCAGACAGAGCAGGAGAGATCTTGCTTTTCCCTGTTTATGTAGACCACAGTGGAGATATTGTCCAGTATCACTTGGATGTGGAAGGAGCAAATGAGTAGGAGGAAGGCCTTGCATGCAAGATGGACTGCCCACAGCTCCAGGATGTTGATATGTAGTCTGGCCTCCCGTGGTGTCCAGGTACCCCTTGCAGTGTGACTGTTCAAGTGGGCACCCACTCCAGAAGGGATGCATGTGTTACAATGGTGACAGTGGGAGCGGGAAGGGAGAAGGGAACTCCCCTTATACCACCAAGTGAAGGAGGCAATGATTCTGGTGGGAACGGCCACCCTGGAGCTGATATGGTGTATACTGGTGAGCAGACTGAACTGAGCCAGGCCTGCAGGCAACGTAGATGAAGCCTGGCAAAGGGTGTCGCATAAGTACACGTTGCCATGTGACCTAGCAGTGATTTCCTGCAGACCGAGGACTATCAAAGAAATTAGGCGGCACATTGTTTGAAACCCTTCTACAGGCAGGAAAGCTCTTGCGCAAACAGAGTCCAGCGTTGCCCCTGTAAAGTTTATTGTCCTCGTGGAGGATTAAAAGAACTTGTCCCGTTCAGCAAACCCTTATAGCTGCAAGATTTTAAATGAGGAATTAACTAGCCAACCTGATCTCCTGTCAAAAGCGACCTACCAGGAGCCAGTCATTGAGCCACGGAAAGACCGTGTGGCCCTGACGTGTCATCTGGGTGCAACAGAGAAAACTTTTGTAAACACTCTGGGTTCCATTTCTAGTCCGAAGGGGAGGACTCAGAATTGGAAGTGCTCCCAGCCCAGCATAAACGATAGGAAATTCCTGTGGGAAATATGCATCTTTCACGTCAAGAGCCTCGAACCATTCAAGAAGGGATTATTGATGCCAACGTAACCATCCTGAATTTCGACTTCTGAATGAAGATGCTGAGTTGTTGAAGATCTGGAATGGGTCTCCACCTACTGTCTTTTTTTGGGGACCAGGACATATGGACACTAGAACCCTCTTCCTTGATACTGAGGCAGGATGCGCTCTGTTGATCCTTGTGCAATAGGGATTTTGCTTCCTGATGAAGCATCACCTCATGAGAGTGGTCCCCAAAAGGGGACCAGGAAGTGGGTTTGTGAGGAGGGAGGGAGAGGAATTCTATGCAGTATCCCTGATGGACAATCTCCAAGACCCAACTGTCCATCATGATTAGCTCCCAGTTGTGGGTGAACAGAGTGAGACAGCCTCCAAAGGTGACAGAAGAAGGGGCAGGTAGCATCAGAGATGGCAAATAGGTCTCAACTAAAACATCAAAAGTGGTTGCTAGCAGTGGGCTGGGAATGGGTCGCAGATGTGGTGGTAGAGGGGGTGAAAAAGCAGGGTCTCTGAGTCTTCTTTTTGCTTGTGTGGAGGCTCAGCAGGACACTGGTAGTAGAACAAAGGAGGAGGAGGCGGACGAGGAGGCTGTCTTAGACTCATAGACTCATAGACTCTAAGGTCAGAAGGGACCATTATGATCATCTAGTCTGACCTCCCACATGATGCGGGCCACAAAAGCTGACCCACCCACTCCTGGAAGAATTCTCTCCCTTGACTCAGCTGTTGAAGTCCCCAAATCATGATTTAAAGACTTCAAATAGCTGAGAATTCTCCAGCAAGCGACCCCTGCCCCATGTTGCGGAGGAAGGCGAAAAACCTCCAGGGCCTCTGCCAATCTACCCTGGAGGAAAATTCCTTCCCGACCCCAAATATGGCGATCAGCTGAACCCCGAGCATGCGGGCAAGATTCTCTAGCCAGACCCTCTGGAAAAAGTTCTCTGTAGTAACTTTTAATATCCCATCATTGACCATTGTTACTAATTACCAGCGATGGCACGTTATTGACCTATTGACTAAAATCACTTTATCCCATCAAACCATCCCCTCCATAAACTTATCAAGCTTAATCTTAAAGCCAGAGAGGTCTTTCGCCCCCACTGTTTCCCTCAGAAGGCTGTTCCAAAACTTCACCCCTCTGATGGTTAGAAACCTTCGTCTAATTTCAAGCCTAAACTTCCCGACGGCCAGTTTATATCCATTCGTTCTAGTGTCCACATTAGTACTGAGATGAAATAATTCCTCTCCCTCCCTGGTATTGATCCCTCTGATATATTTAAAGAGAGCAATCATATCCCCCCTCACCCTTCTTTTGGTTAAGGTAAACAAACCAAGCTCCTCGAGTCTCCTTTCATACGACAGATTTTCCATTCCTCGGATCATCCTAGTGGCCCTTCTCTGTACCCGTTCCAGTTTGATTTCATCCTTTTCAAACATGGGAGACCAGAACTGCACACAGTACTCCAAATGAGGTCTCACCAGTGCCTTGTATAACGGAACCAGCACCTCCTTATCCCTACTAGAAATACCTCGCCTAATGCATCCCAAGACCGCATTAGCTTTTTTCACGGCCATGTCACATTGCCGACTCATAGTCATCCTGCGATCAACCAGGACTCCGAGGTCCTTCTCCTCTTCCGTTACTTCCAACTGATGCGTCCCCAGCTTATAACTAAAATTCTTGTTAATTATCCCTAAATGCATAACCTTACACTTCTCACTATTAAATTTCATCCTATTACTATTACTCCAGTTTACAAAGTCATCCAAATCTCCCTGCAGGATATCCCGATCCTTCTCCGAATTGGCAATACCTCCCAACTTTGTGTCATCTGCAAACTTTATCAGCCCACTCCTACATTTGGTTCCGAGGTCAGTAATGCATAGATTAAATAAAATCGGACCCAAAACCGAACCTTGAGGAACTCCACCGGTAACCTCCCTCCAACCTGACAGTTCACCTTTCAGTACGACCCGCTGCAGTCTCCCCTTTAACCAGTTCTTTATCCACCTCTGGATTTTCATTGGTTGAAAGGTTTGGTGCATCCTCCTTGGGCTGGTGTGTAGATCCCCAGGGAGCAAAGAGTAGACTTTGAATCCTTTAACGAGTGGAGAAAGTCATCAGTCTTCTGGTTAAAGTTGCTGGACTCATCAAAGGGAAGGTCTTGGATAGCATTTTGCACCTCCCTGGGGGAGTCCAAGGATTGCAAATCCCACCTCATTACAATACCTATGGCCAAGTCTCTGGATGCTGTACCTGCTGCATCAACTGCAGCCCGAAGGGCCATTTTTGCCACCAGTCTGAACCTCCTCTAAACGGGAGAGGAACTGGGTACTGTCCTCAGCAGAAAGTTTCTCCTAAGAGGCCGCCAGCCTGTAGTAGTTATTAAAGTCCTAGTTGGCTAGCAGGGCCTGGTAACTGGCAATGAGGAACTGCAACCTGCAGAGGAGAAGACCTTTCTTCCCAGAGGTCAAGTCTCTTGGAGCCCTTGTCTGATGGGGTAGGCCACAGGTATTGTGACCTATTTCATTTCATAGCAGACTGTACCACTAGAGAGCTGGGAGCAGGGTGAGAGAAGAGAAATTCAGCTCCCTTTGCTAAAACAAAATAGCACCTCTCAGTCCTCTGGGATGTGGGGGTGCAGGACGCTGGGGTGTGCCAGACCCATCTCACCAGTTTCATTATGGCCTCATTAACTGAGAGGGCTACCTTACTTGGGCCCTGAGGCTGCAGAATGTCCAACAGTCAGTGGTGTGGGTCTTGGACTTCCTCCAGAGATCTAAGGAGATCGTTAACCACTCTTTGTAATAAGTCCTAGTATTGCTTGTAGTCATCTGGTGGGGATAAGGAGGAAGGAGAGACCGTCTCATCTGGGGAAGAGGACGCAATTCCCATCAGAATCGTTGGTACCTATAGCTCCAGTTCAACATCCACCTCATCCTCATACACCAATGGAACAGGCTGTTGACATATGGGAGAAGAATGAGAAAGACTCCTGGGTGGGTCCCGGACATCTGGTATAGGGATCCCACAGCCTCCAATAAGGCCATAAAGAGGGGCCAACCATTTGAGGGGGAACCCATGGCATGGAAAACCATCAGTCCCTAGGGAGGTCATGTCCATAAGGGTAGCGACTGTAAGTCCTGGATTGCCTATCCAGGTTTGGCTTTCTCTATGGCAATGAAGGAGGGACGGTTCATCAGATTGATCCAATGTCAGTACCGAGGTGATCCTGCCTGGCAGTTGTAAGTGAAATGGTTCCTGGGAAATTGAAGTAGCATCATCTTCTGGTGTAGTAATGTCCCTCAGAAGGGCTTTGCCAGAGAACAGGGGAGGCTGCAGGCGGAAAAGGAAGATAGCCTCTGATGCCATGTAGATCTTTGTGCCCCCCAATGTGCGAAGGGTTTCAATGGCTGGCACCAACAGTACCAGAGCATCTTTAGTCATAGTGCATTCCTTGGGCAGATGAGTTGGTACCATAGTGTCCGGAGCCACACTCATTGATGGGACCAGCAGATGACAGTCCTTATGCTTCGGTACTCAAATCACCAACGGAACCAGTGGATCCTTCTTCCTGTGCGTTTTACTTTCCAGTCTGGGTTTATCTTTGCAGAACCAGTTCCTTAATGTCTGTGTGTAAGGGCTCGCCCAAGCTCGATGGGCTTGGGGAAGGAGTGCATCTCTTATGGACAGTCCTTGATAGAGAACTCTCCTTGTGCCCATGACAGCGTCCCTTGCCTTCAAGAGAGGCTCTGGAGGAGGCTTAAAAACCAAGGGATCTGCTCCTAAGCACATGATCAGAGGGGCACTGTTTGTTTGGTGAGGTTCATGTACAGGGAGGTCTCCCTGGCCCATATTGGAGAGGAGCCTCATGGTCTTCTGTATTAAATGTTTTCCAAGGTGAAGCTCATGGGCTTTGCAAGTTCTCGCTGGAAACGAACAACAAATGTTGTACTTCATTGAAATATGTGTCTCACCCAGAGAGTAGAGGCAGCTTTGGTGTTCATCGCTGACAGAGAAGGATCTAGGGCAGGAGATGTAGTTTTTGAAGCCCATGACTCTGGGCATCATTCCCAACTGCAGGGAGGCAATTCCCGGTCCAATGAAACAAACTACACTAACTATACTAAAAACTAACTGTACTGGGCTAAAAGAATAACTATTTACAATCTTATTTACAGGATTTTCTGACAGGTTGAAGCAAGAGTGGACTCTGGATCCCAACTCAGATCATGCAGCAGTAAGAAAGAACTTAGGGGCGTTGACCAGTACTGTTTTTTCTTCCCTCACTTGGGAGTACGAGGAGGTCTACTGTGTGTGTGTGGGCCAATGGACACTGCTTGCTAAAATCTCCGGACTCTGGCACATGGTGTGCATGCGTACCTATTTGTGGAATACACATAGAGATCAGCACTCGAAGAAGGTTGGATTATAAAATGTTTGCATGTTCTCTAGGTCTTCATAAGCCTTGGCCTGCTATACAATAGGTTAATTTGCTCAAACTCAGACTGGTAACTGTGATAATAAGGCCTAACTTGAGGGGATCAATTGCTAAGTCTTAGGAGGTTTGGTCTTGTAACAATAACTTCTGCCACACAACAGGTAACCCTGACTCATGACAAAAAATCAGGTCCAAGAAATAAAGTTCAGCCTCTTCCTAGAACTCTTGGGTGTCACAGGTTTATTACATGATGTTGGAAATCTGGAAAGAGAAATCAGAGAAGATTAAATTCTCTAGACTGCTATATGTGGATTCCAGATGCATTGGAATTCTACAATACAGAGAACGGGAAACTGCTAGACAAAGTCATTCAAAAATTGCAAGAATACTGTGATTCTGTCAAAAATATCACTTGGAAAAAAGTACATTTTCTCTACAAGAAGTCAACAAAGCTAAATGAGATTCCTGATCACTCTCGGTATAAGGCTGGTGCAGATCTATTTGAATGGAACGGTAAAGTTACTTATCTGTGAACCACCATTTTTTTAATGGAGCTGTTGGACACTGTAAATTGCAGTTTTCTTGCCATGAGATTCCACATGAGTTAAGATGCAGGTTATCTTGCACCTTCCTATGAAGCGTCTGGTTCTGACCGCTGTTGGAAACCGGATACTGGACTAGATAGACCATAAGTCTGATCCAGTCTGTACGCAGCCATAATATATAATGCCCTTAAAAAGTCACAACTGACTCATTTTGACAATTCTTTTCACTATATGACTTCAAGCACACCATAACAAGTCTGTAGTATAGACAGTCGAATGGAATACCAAAAAGTCAGAACAAACAGAATTTGATTTAAATATGCCTTGGCAGCATCAAGAGATCCATGTTTGGAACTTTTAGAATAACACAACAGTACTCACAAGTCTTTATTGGAAACACTGGTACAGAGACACATGGCAGAAGAACAAATACCTTAGGGCCAAGATCTAGCAAGTCCCTTCAGGGACAGACAATTAACCCTGACGTAATTACAAAAGAATTATGCACCAGAAAACAGAAGAGAGATGACAAGAATGCCAAACAGTTAATCCCATTCCACATGGGAGAGAATGCTAAGCCCCAAACAGGAAGCATCTGGCAGCCTACCGAGTAAACAGCTATACCCTTCTCACCAACTTACACCATAACTACCCCTGAGCATCAGTCCTAAAGGAGGAATGGATGACATCTAAATGAAACAAAGGAAGATGCTGACTTTGATCCTCAAAGGCATTTAAAATGCTATAGAAGAAGTGTTCATGAATTAACAGAAGTAGAACATCCCCACCCAGGCACAGACAATTGAGTAGCGGCACATGCAGGCTCCAATTGGCAGACTCACCTCAGTGGCTGAACAGACCACAGCAGAAGGAACTGTTCTGGAAATAAGAAAGGGCTATGAGATCAGAAGCCAGAGATTCAAAGATGGTATTTGTCAACATATCTCCAATAAAAGGAAGAATAATCCTCTCATCTGTCAGGGAGTTCAGGTCATCTAACATGACTTCTCCTTTTGCTAATTGCCTGTATTCATCTGTGATTGTTGTTTTTGACCAGTATGTTTGACAAGCTTGCACTCAACTTAATGGCATTCTCTGACTGTCTGCTATATCTTTGTACCATGATAACTTTTGAATGCCGCATCCGATGAATTCCAACGTTTCAGGAAATGTTTGCATCATCAGGGGCTAAAACTGCATTGGTTTTATTGAAAACTTTTCTCCTAGTCGCACAAAATCTTTATCAATTCAAAACAAAATTGCTTCAATGTTAATGAAAAGCTAATTAGACTTCCAATATATTCACAAAGTTAATATTAATTTATACACACAGGCCAAATTTTTAAAAATAGGAACCTAAAGTTAGGTTCCCAAGTCTATGTATAGGCAGGCACCTAAGAGTAGAATTTTCTAAAGCAGCTACAGCCCAGATTTTTAAATGTATTTGCAACGCTGAGCACAGCAACACCTAATGCCTACTTGATTTAGGAGGCTAAATCTCATTTTCAAATGGGATTTAGGCCCTTAGGAGCCAAAATCCCATTGATAGTAGATGGGAGTTAGGTCCTAAGTGCCTAACTCCCTTTTAAAAATGAGGTTTAGGCTCCTAAATCAGTTAGATGTTGTGATGCTGACCACAAAAACGCTTAAATACCTTTAAAAATCTGGGCCTATGTGCCTTAAGAGCATAAATCCCTTTCAGTTCAGGCTACAAATTCTGACAGAGGCAGGCACTCTGCTCAGGACACTGCAGCTTTCTTAACTGGTGGAAGCTCAATACAGCTGAAAGCATTGTTGGCTGCAAATAAAATACAGCCTATTCACTTATCAGTGTTGTGTCTGAGTCTGTGTTGTTCTCACAGCCAGGATGCTAAGGAGGCCCTGGAATTGTCTTTTTCAGCCCGGATGAGTATTTTAAATGAGAAACATCTTAGTAGAAAAAAATCTCGGTACAATCTGAAATTCTACTACAAATTAGGAAATTAAAGGAACAAAGCAAAAAACATCCACTGTAGCAACTTAAGACTACAAAATGTGAAGAAAATAAAGAACGAGCAACATGTAAATTAAAAAAAATCTTTTTTTTTTTTTACGTTTTAAAACATTTGTAATTGTTTTAATCATGATTTTTATCCACTGAAGCCAACCAAGCACAGTCAAGAGAAACTGGTGCAAATCACACCTGTTCTGTCTCCCAGCACATACTGCCTCATCCCCAGCAGAACACTATTATGGGACACTATTCTTTCAGACACTGCCATTTTCACTACCTCTGACTGAACCACAGCTCAGAGATCCTCTCTGTGCTCCAATTTCCCTTTGCCATTCAGTCAATGGACCCAGGAACCAATCCAGTCACTTTCAGAAAGACATCTCTTGATTCAAGACATGATTCAAAGAAAGCCCTAGTCACCAGCATGGTAGTAATACCTAACCAATCTCCATAACCCCTCCCACCTCACCTCTACCAACCTCCTCCTCCAACCTCTTTCTTCCACTCCACCCATGACTGCAGAAGCAGCAGGCCCCATGTTTCAAACCAGCAGCCAATATCTATCCCACACACTGGCTGAGAGGTGTGACTTTCAGAAGACCTCAGGCTGCCTCACTGTCTCCAGAACTGAGTCTGCCAGGCAAGCCACAGGGGAGAGTCTTGTCTAAATATTTTTACTGCACCTAGCACCATGGCATCTGATTGCAAACAGCCAGAAAAGCTGCATCCTCCCCCTCCACGGAAGAAACACCAAGAAAGGGCATGCAGTAAAGGGGTTGGGTTTTGACTGGTTCAGGGGGGATGGGGAGGGAGATTGGGTTTGCCTCCTTTCTGGAAGATTTTGTGGCTCATCATCCAATGACCCAGTCAAATGCCCAAGAGAACATTGGATTGATATAACAGATAGAGACAGAAATGAGGCTATGTTGGATCTCCCATGACAATACTATACCACAGTACTAGCTAACAATCCAAACAACTGGGTTTGATTGTGTTAGGGGAATCCTGAGGCACTGAACCATGCTAAGAGCGTAACCAGGGTCTCCTACAATAGCAAGAGATGTGAGATGCAACACAAGTTTAGTGGGTAAGGTATGGTACAACACTGCGCTACTGCAATCCCCCAGTGTCAGGGATCATCTCTTACAAACTGAGCACTTGCATCATTGAGTGATGGGGTTAACAAACCCCTCACTAAGGCTGAAGCAGGGGAAAGGCTGGAGCAGTACTGGGGAAAGAAGAGGTACAAAGAGAGCTCCCGCAAGCCAGGAATGGCCTCTTACTGAGGTGGCCAGGCTGTGCATCGTTCCCCTTCCCTTTTGAGACATCACCCCAGAGGTAGGGAGAACCACATGTGGGGCACCAGAGGGTTGTCTGCACCAGCCCTGAGACTCTGGGAGTTTGGATCAAAGCGCTATGAACAGCAGCCATGCCCCCAAACTGAGACATTGAGTGGGGAAGGGGAAGATGAACAGTAAATGGGCCAAGTGTAGGCCAGCTCATGCTGTCACACTTTCAGGGCCCTGGGCTAGGATCTGATGGAGCAGGAGGACCCAGGTCTCCTTACCCACCCCAGATTTTCCTGTACCTAGCACTGAGACGGACAGGACTAGGGGTTACCAACAAGAAAGCTGACCCAGCTGAACCCCATTCACGGGACATCTGACGCACCGAACTGAAAGTGAGACTAGAGCAGCAGGCCCTGACCAACAGGCCTGCTGACCGAACAGACAACCCCACTACAGGGGGTCAGCAAATAAAAATAATAAGAATGAAAACAGAGACTTATGAGGGAATGGAGAGTAGTCCATTCCATCTGGAGAATGCAGTATTTGTCAAGTACAATAGTGACAGAGTATCACTTGTGAGTGATGTAACATTTTTAGGAGTTACCAGATAATGTTTACTGCAAATGCTCTTTCTCATTCTGTCTATTTGAATGTATACGAGTTAGAACTCGAATAAGTGCTCATTGACAACTGTGGTGCAATTAGCTTTAGATGCTAAGCATATCAGCTGTAAAGTTGCTTCCATGACTTTCTCTCTCTCTTGCTGATTTACCTCTCAAGCACAGAACTGCTCCCTACACGTTACACCCATGCAAGAAAAACAAAACATGCTCTAGTGCCAAAGATTGCAAGTGGACTGGTGAACAATGAGGCCTACATCATAAAGGCCAAAAACAGGTCACGTGATGAGAAGGGAGAGTTGTTTAGTCCAGAATGTGATGCTGGAACTTCTGGCATTGAATGCAAAATGCATCTCTGACTTGGCTTTCCCTCAGCAAGGTTTTCACAAAATAAGTTAATAATAATAATAGCAGCAGCAGCAATTTTACAGGGACAGAAGAGAGAGAGAGAGAGAGAGAGATTGCTGTTCAGTATTTACATACTTGGGAGGCACTCCGATATTTCATGGATAAGGCTGTATAACTATCTTGATACTCAGATAGATAGGGTAGATAAAATCAATTAGAGTAGATAGGAGGTAGAACAGCAAGTTGCCAGGCAGGATATCCAGTCACTTCAAACCAGGATAATCAGATGAGGCAGCATCCAGGAATATTCATCCATAAAGGCCCCTTATTATCTTGTTTTCATGGGTTAAAGTCCAATAACCCAAGAATGCTGACTGCACCACACTAAAATTGCTGCTCAGCCCCAAAGACATCCTCCGATTTGTTTTAAAGTCTTTGGAGAAGAATTATGAGAAAATCGGTGGTGTCAATAAGGAGGTGGCAGAGGCAAAACTCTTCACTGGAATTTACTCTTCTCTTCAAAACCTCTTGCAAAGGAGACCTGGTCTACACACAAATAACTGGTTTTACTACACATCTGATTTTTAAACTTGTCTAATTAAACTGGTGCAACTTTGTGCCCGAACATTCTTATATCCTCTTACATCAGTTTGGTACATGCTAAACTGATATAAGCCAGGTTTTAACCAATATCATTGTACACACACAAAGTTTAACTACATTAGTTTAATTTAAATTAGTTTAAAACCAATGTTAAGTTTCCATGTGTTGACGAACCTCACTCTCAATCATATTTGGACAGTTAACTCCCACTTGGCCTCCCCTTACACGAAAAGATAACAGGCTCAGCTTGTACGGAGACCCTCACCCACACTATTCCGGTATGCTGGAAACTGGACTCACTGGATAAAGCAGAGCAAACGGAGAGTACAGCTTTTTGCAACTGTCTCATAGTGGCTGTCTTGTGTCCAAAAGTCACTTCTAAAGCAAGGTGTCCCACAACGTAAGATTTGTGGGATGCTTATTATAGGGCTCTGGTTGCCTCTGGATCTGTATTCTCCACTTCCAATAGGCTCGTTGCACACAGTGGGGGTGAGAGAGAAGGAACTGAGCCTTGGAGTTTGGGCTGTGAATACCAAACTGAGGTTAGAAAGTGCTTCTTGTTACTCAGATGAAGGTGGTTTACAAGGTCTGTAACATTGGCAGACCAGTTACCAGCTCAGGCCAGGGTCCCCATACCTCAATGGAATACCAACAAATACAGAACTGGAATCAGTCTGGCTCACCTGGGTGTTACTATTGTTAAAATAGGATTAGAGTGATAAGAATGAGTTTAGTGTTTAGACTTTATTGAATGCTTGTGAGCTGCTGCCTGCTCCTTTATAACACCTGTGTATAAAATTTATAACCTAGTGTAAGGTAATAGTTAAGCATTTGCATTGGGAGCCTCTGTAACTGTAAATCTCCTAACAGGAGAGAGACATTAACTAGTGTGAATTGCTGTCTCCAGGCCCACTGACACCAGACTGACTAGAGCAGAAAATAAAATATGACAAAAGACTTTTTGTTTACTCTTCCCACCTGTATGAAGATGAGTTTTGCAAGTGTATTTCTCCCCTCAGCTAAGTTCTCAGCTCAAAGCTGAAGTAGGAAGAAAATAAAAACCCCAAAGCAGGAAGAACTATATCTCATTGCTTCTTGGATTCTGGGGGGCAAGGATTACTAGACATAAGCAAAAGATCCCCACTGCTTAGCCTGGGTTAGCCCTAAAGGACACATAGAGCTTGCTTATCATAGAAACATCTATTACTTTTTGGAAACTTAAGATTGTAACTCATTCGTATGCATATGTCTATCTGCTTTAACCTTGTAAATAACTCTCTGGCTTCCTTTGCCTGTTGTTAAATCTATATATAGTTTATTATAGAACTGGCTACAAGTGCTATCTTTGGTGTGAGAGCTAAGGTGCAACTGGCCTGGGTAAGTGACTGGTCCCTTGGGACTGGGAGTAACTTGAATATTGATACAACAAGGAGTCTGGTGGCACCTTAAAGACTAACAGATTTACCAACGAAAGCTTATGCCCAAATAAATCTGTTAGTCTTTAAGGTGCCACCAGACTCCTTGTTGTTTTTGTAGATACAGACTAACACGGCTACCCCCGATACTTAAATATTGATGTGATTTTTGATGTAAGGGACCATCTATCACAAAGGCAAATTTGCCTAGGTGACAAGAGAGATCAGAGTACCCCAGGGGACTGTTGGTGATCCCATGTTACAGCTGTTATAGGGCCTGAGGAGTTTACACTTAATTGGTTGGTGAAAACTAAGTACAGAACTCCCCACCTGGTTGAGGTTTGTGTCCTAGTTCTTAACTGTCTACCCTGAGGTTGATACTTAGGCTCTTAAGTTACTGCAGGGCAGCCTGACAAGGCCTGTGAGCAAACACCACCTTTCCTTACACCTAGCACAGTAAGAAATGTTGTATGGGGAAGAATCCTGCTTTAGCCCCCAGGAAACGACCTCGATGAACACAGTAAGGTTTTCTGTCTCCAACTTCTACAGTCCTGAGTAGCAGAGACATTATTTTACCTCTGTATTTGGCACTGCTGCGACCAGCTGCTGGGATGCTAAGCCCAGTTCTGGTGTTCTCAAGTCAAGAAGGATGCTGACAAACAGGACAGGGTTCAGAGAAGAGCCAAAAGAATGAGTAAAGGATGAGAAAGCCTGCTTTATTGTGATTGAGCTCCCTGAGTCAATCTAGTTAGTTTAACAAAGAGACAGTTGATGAGGGACTTGATTACAGTCTATAAATATCTACATGGGGAACAAATATTTTAAAATGGCCTCTTCAATCTAGCAGAGAAAAGTATAAACACCATCCAATGACTGGAAGTTGAAGCTAAACAAATTCAGACTGGAAATAAGGTGTAACATTTAACAGTGAGAGTAATTAACCATTGAGACAATTTATCCAGGCTCGTGATACATAAGAATGGACATACTGGGTCAGACCAAAGGTCCATCTAGCCCAGTATCCTGTCTTCCAACAGTGGCCAATGTCAGGTGCCCCAGAGGGAATGAACAGAACAGGGAAACATCAAGTGATCCATCCCCTGTTGCCTATTCCCAGCTTCTGACAAACAGAGACTAGGGACACCATCCCTGCCCATCCTGGCTAATAGCCATTGATGAAACTATCTTCCATGAATTTATCTAGTTCTTTTTTGAACCCTGTTACAGACTTGGCTTTCATAACATCCTCTGGCAAGGAGTTCCACAGGTTGTTTCCGTGTTTCCATCACAGTCATGATTTTACAGACCTCTATCATATCCCCTCTTAGTCATTTTTTTTCCAAGCTGAACAGTCCCAGTCTTATTAATCTCTCCTCATACGGCAGTCGTTCCATACCCCTAATTATTTTTGTTGCCCTTTTCTGAACTTTTTCCAAGTCCAATATATCTTTTTTTAGATGAGGCAAACACATTTGCACGCAGTATACAAGATGCGGGCGTACAATGGATTTATATACAGGCAATATGACATTTTCTGTCTTATTATCTATACCTTTCTTAATGATTCCCAACATTCTGTTCACTTTTTTGACTGCCGCTGCACATTGAGTGGATGTTTTCTTGAGTGGTAATTTAGACCTCATCATTTTATATGTATTGTTGGGATTATGTTTTCCAATGTTCATTACTTTGCATTTATCAGTATTGAATTTCATCTGCCATTTTGTTGCCCAGTCACCCAGTTTTGAGAGATCCTTTTGTAGTTCTTCGCAGTCTGTCTGGGTCTTAACTATCTTTAGTAATTTTGTATCATCTGCAAATTTTGCCACCTCACTATTTACCCCTTTTTCCAGATCATTTATGAATATGTTAAATAGGACTGGGCCCAGTACAGACCCCTGGGGGACACAACTATTTACCTCTCTCCATTCTGAGACCTGACCATTTATTTCTACCCTTTGTTTCCTATCTTTTAACCAGTTACCAATCCATGAGAGAACCTTCCCCCCCGTCCACCCCGATGCAAAGAATTCATTTCGTTTCTCCGCAATAGCCTTATTGTCCTTGAGTGCTCCTTTAGCATCTCGATTGTCCAGTGGCCCCACTGGTTGTTTAGCAGGCTTCCTGCTTCTGATGTACTTAAACAAATTTTTGCTATTACTTTTTGAGTCTTTGGCCAGCTGTTCTTCAAATTCCTTTTTGGCCGTTCTAATTATATTTTTACACTTTATTTTCTAGGAGTTTATGCTGCTTTCTCTTTTCCTCATTAGGATTTAACTTCCACTTTTTAAAGGATGTCTTTTTGCCTCTCACTGCTTCTTTTACTTTGTTGTTTAGCCACGGTGGCTCTTTTTTGGTTCTCTTGTTATGTTTTTTATTTTGGGGTATACATTTAAGTTGAGCTTTTTTTATGGTGTCTTTAAAAAGTTTCCATGCAGCTTTCAAGGATTTTGGCACTGTACCTTTCAATTTCTGTTTAACTAACATCCTCATTTTTGTGTAGTTCCCCTTTCTGAAATTAAATGCTACACTGTTGGGCTGCTGTGGTGTTTTCCCCACCAGAAGGCATGTTAAATGTAATTATATTATGGTCACTATTACCAAGCGGTCTGTCTATATTCACCTCTTGGACCAGATCCTGTGCTCCACTTAGACCTAAATCAAGAATTGCCTCTCCTCTTGTGGGTTCCAGGACTAGCTGCTCCAAGATGCAGTCATTTAAGGTGAATCCCTTCCTGAGGTGATAGGGTTCTCCATCACCTCACAATTTTAAATCAAGATCATATGCTATTCTAAAAGATGTACCCTAGGAATTATTTTGAAGAAGTTCTATGGCCTGTGTTATACAGGAGGGCAGACTAGATGATCACAATGGATCCTTCCAGCCTTGCAATCCATGAATTCTATGATTATTTCCTTATTTGCAAGACACATTTGAAAAGACACATACCCAAGACCACTGCCTTGAAGACCTCATGGCCACTGGAAAAATAGAATCATAGAAGATTAGGGTTGGAAGAGACCTCAGGAGGTCATCTAGTCCAAACCCTGCTCAAAGCAGGACCAACCCCAACTAAGTCAGCCCTGCCAGGCCTTTGTCAAGCCGGGCCTTAAAAACCTCTAACGATGGAGATTCCACCACCTCCCTAGGTAACCCATTCCAGTGCTTCACCATCCTCCTAGTGAAATAGTGTTTCCTAATATCCAACCTAGATCTCCCTTCAAGTAGTTGAAGGCTGCTATCAAATCCCCCCCTCCATTCATCTATTCTGCAGACGTAATAACCCCAGTTCCCTCAGCCTCACCTCATACATCATGTGCCCCAGCCCCCTAATCATTTTCGTTGCCCTCCGCTGAACTCTCTCCAATTTGTCCACATCCTTTTTATAGTGGGGGGCCCAAAACTGGACACAATACTCCAGATGTGGCCTCACCAGTGCCGAATAAAGGTGAATAACTGCTGCTCAGCCAGTCGGTCCCCAGCCTATAGCAGTGCATGGATTCTTCCGTCCTACGTGTAGGACTCTGAACTTGTCCTTGTTGAACCTCATCAGATTTCTTTTGGCCCAATCCTCCAATTTGTCTAGCTCACTCTGGACCCTATCCCTACCCTCCAGTGTATCTACCTCTCTCCCCAGCTTAGTGTCATCTGCGAACTTGCTGAGGGTGCAATCCATCCCATCATCCAGATCATTAATAAAGATATTCAACAACTGAAACCTCTCACTCTAGCTCCTCTTGACCTGACTACAAAGCATAGTTTCTTGTGCTTCAGTGCAAGTTGCATATCAGTACTCACAATGCTCAGTACCAGTAGATGATTTTGCTAAGCAAGTTTGAGGCATGTTTACAAAAGTGGGAATGAGGTTAAGCATCAGGAATGTGCTTGTGCAGGGAGAAAGGGGGTTGTTTAGCACACAGCAGTCCAGCTGGCAACCCATTGTGCTGCAGCAGTCCATTATCCTCCATTAGCAAGAAATTACAAGAAATCAACAGCTCCTTGAGAGGAAATGATACAAGGGAGTGGAGATCCTCTTCCTTGAAATGAAAGAAAATAAATGAGATATTCTTCTTGTAAAGAAATTACTCTGAAGTCATAATGGGGGATTTCAACTATCCCCATATTGACTGGGTACACGTCACCTCAGGACGGGATGCAGAGATAAAGTTATCAAGACACTTAAATGACTGCTTCTTGGAGCAGCTAGTCCTGGAACCCACAAGAGGAGAGGCAATTCTTGATTTAGTCCTAAGTGGAGCACAGGATCTGGTCCAAGAGGTGAATGAATATAGCTGGACCGCTTGGTAATACTGACCATGATAAAATTAAATTTAACATCCCTGTGGCGGGGAAAACACCAGAGCAGCCCAACAGTATAGCATTTAATTTCAGAAAGGGGGACTACACAAAAATGAGGAAGTTAGTTAAACAGAAATTAAAAGGTACAGAGCCAAAAGTGAAATCCCTGAAAGCTGCAGGGAAATTTTTTAAAGACACCATAATAGCGGCTCAACTTAAACGTATATCCCAAACTAAAAAACATAACAGGAGACCCAAAGGAGTGCCACCAAGGCTAAACAACAAAATAAAAGAAGCAATGAGAGGCAAAAAGGCATCCTTTAAAAAGTGGAAGTTAAATCCTAAGGAGGAAAAGAGAACGGAGCATAAACCCTGGAAAATGAAATGTAAAAATATAATTAGGAAGACCAAAAAAGAATTTGAAGAACAGCTAGTCAAAGACTCAAAAAATAATAGCAAAAAAAAATTTAAGTACATCAGAAGCAGGAAGCCTGCTAAGCAACCAGAGGGGCCACTGGACAATCGAGATGCTAAAGGAGCACTCAAGGACAATAAGACCATTGTGGAGAAACTAAATGAACTCTTTGCATCGGTCTTCACAGTTGAGGATGTGAGGGAGATTCCCAAACCTGAGCCATTCTTTTTAGCTGACAAATTGGAGGAACTGTCTCAGATTGAGGTGTCATTAGAGGAGATTTTGGAACAAACTGATACACTAAACAGTAATAAGTCACCAGGACCAGATGGTATTCACCCAAGAGTTCTGAAGGAACTCAAATATGAAATTGCAGAACTACTTACTGTAGTCTGTAACCTATCACTTAAATCAGCTTTTGTACAAAAAACTGGAGGATAGCTGATGTGATGCCAATTTTTAAAAAGGGCTCCAGAGGTGAGCCTGGCAATTACACACCGGTAAACCTGACTTTAGTACCAGCCAAACTGGTTGAAACTATAGTAAAGAATCAACATGGTTTTTGTAAAGGGAAATCATGCCTCACCAATCAACTAGAATTCTTTGAGGGGGTCAACAAGCATGTGGACAAGGGGGATCCAGTGGATATACTGTACTTACATTTTCAGAAAGACTTTGACAAGGTCCCTCACCAAGGGCTCTTAAGCAAAGTAATCTGTCATGGGATAAGAGGGAAGGTCTTCTCATGGAACGGTAATTGGTTAAAAGATAGGAAACAAAGGGTAGGAATAAATGGTAAGTTTTCAGAAAGGAGAGGGGTAAATAATGTCCGCCCAGGGGTCTGTGCTGGGGCCATTCCTATTCAATATATTAATAAGTGATCTGGAAAAGGGGATAAACAGCGAGATGGCAAAATTTGCAGATGATACAAAACTACTCAAGATAGTTAAGTCCCAGGCAGAGAGCGAAGAGCACCAAAAGGATCTCACAAAACTGGGTGACTGAGCAACAAAATGGCAGATAAAATTCAATGTTGATAAATGCAAAGTAATGCACACTGGAAAACATAATCCCAACTATACATATAAAATGATGAGGACTAAATTAGCTGTTACCACGCAAGAAAGAGATCTTGGAGTCATTGTGGATAGTTCTCTGAAAGCATCCACTCAATGTGCAGTGGCAGTCAACAAAGTGAACAGAATGTTGGGAATCATTAAGAAAGGTATAGATAATAAGACAGAAAATATCATATTGCCTCTATATAAATCCATGGTATGCCCACGCCTTGAATACTGTGTGCAGATGTGGTCGCCCCATCTCAAAAAAGATATATTGGAATTGGAAAAGGTTCAGAAAAGGGCAACAAAAATGATTAGGGTATGGTATGGCTGCCATATGACAAGAGATTAATAAGACTGGGACTTTTCAGTTTGGAAAAGAGACAACTAAGGAGGATATGATAGAAGTGTATAAAATCATGACTGGTGTGGAGAAAGTAAATAAGGAAATGTTATTTACTCTCTTTCTCATAGCACAAGAACTAGGGGTCACCACATTAAATTAACAGGCAACAGGTTTAAAACAAACAAAAGGAAGTATTTTTTCATACAACACACAGTCAACCTGTGGAACTCCTTGCAAGAGGATGTTGTAAAGGCCAAGACTATAACAGGGCTCAAAAATGAATTAGATAAATTAATGGAAGATAGGTCCATCAATGGCTATTAGCCAGGATGGGCAGGGATAGTGTCCCTCGCCTCTGTCTGCCAGAAGCTGGAAATGGGCAATTAATGATTACCTGGGACACTGGATACAGGATACTGGGCTAGATGGACCTTTGGTCTGACCCAGTATGGCCGTTCTTATGAGAAGCTAGGTGTAGGGCCATACTTTCTGAGGGTGGGAAGACAATATTCCCTTAACATAGGAAGGCTTCTGCTTCAAAGTCCTTCCTGTGGCTCATGAGCAATTTCAGCATAAAACAAAATCTTTGTCAGGGCTCAGTTTGGCCAGAATGCTGGCAAGAACTGTAACAAAAGCATCCAGCTCCCAAGAGCAAGGGGAAGTGGGGTGCCATTTGGTCACATTTCCAGTTGCTAGTAGAATGCAGTTGAAATACCAGTGATCTGACGGGTTTCACACAGACTATTAGACATCAACAAACAGAGATTTCATTCACTCCTACTACAAGATGTCAAATTGTCAATTTTCTTACATATACAAAGAGGGTTTAACTGTCCTCTCAGGAGGCCCAGTGAATGATTCTCTGACCCTGCATGAAGTATCCCAAACTGGGTTCGGAGACATGAAGCCAAACCATCACTTTGGGCTGCGACCCAGACCAATCCCATATGTGAAGTAGGGTCAAGACTTGGCTAGAGCTCTCTAAAGAAGCTAGCAAGAGATGTTAAGAGTAACAAGAAGGGTTTCTTCAGGTATGTTAGCAACAAGAAGAAAGTCAAGGAAAGTGTGGGCCCCTTACTGAATGAGGGAGGCAACCTAGTGACAGAGGATGTGGAAAAAGCTAATGTACTCAATGCTTTTTTTGCCTCTGTCTTCACGAACAAGGTCAGCTCCCAGACTGCTGCAGTGGGCAGCACAGCATGGGGAGGAGGTGATCAGCCCTCTGTGGAGAAAGAAGTGGTTCGGGACTATTTAGAAAAACTGGACGTGCACAAGTCCATGGGGTCGGATGCGCTGCATCCGAGGGTGCTAAAGGAGTTGGCGGATGTGATTGCAGAGCCATTGGCCATTATCTTTGAAAACTCCTGGCGATCCGGGGAGGTCCCAGATGATGGGAAAAAGGCTAATGTAGTGCCCATCTTTAAAAAAGGGAAGGAGGAGGATCCAGGGAACTACAGGCCAGTCAGCCTCACCTCAGTCCCTGGAAAAATCATGGAGCAGGTCCTCAAAGAATCAATTATGAAACACTTAGAGGAGAGGAAAGTGATCAGGAACAGTCAGCATGGATTCACCAAGGGCAAGTCATGCCTGACTAACCTAATTGCCTTCTATAATGAGATAACTGGCTCTGTGGATGAGGGGAAAGCAATGGATGTGTTATTCCTTGACTTTAGCAAAGCTTTTGATACGGTCTCCCACAGTATTCTTGCCGCCAAGTTAAAGAAGTATGGGCTGGATGAATGGACTGTAAGGTGGATAGAAAGCTGGCTAGATCGTCGGGCTCAATGGGTAGTGATCAATGGCTCCATGTCTAGTTGGCAGCCGGTTTCAAGGGAGTGCCTCAAGGGTTGGTCCTGGGGCCGGTTTTGTTTAAGATTTTTATTAATGATCTGGAGGATGGTGTGGACTGCACTTTCAGCAAGTTAGCAGATGACAATAAACTGGGAGGCGTGGTAGATACACTGGAGGGTGGGGATAGGATACAGAGGGACCTAGACAAATTAGAGAATTGGGCCAAAAAAAACCTGATGAGGTTCAACAAGGACAAGTGCAGAGTCCTGCACTTAGGACGGAAGAATCCTATGCACTGCTAAAGACTAGGGACCGAATGGCTAGGTAGCAGTTCTGCAGAAAAAGACCTAGGGGTCACAGTGGACGAGAAGCTGGATATGAGTCAACAGTGTGCTCTTGTTGCCAAGAAGGCTAACAGTATTTTGGGCTGTATAAGTAGGGGCATTGCCAGCAGATCGAGGAACGTGATCATTCCCCTTTATTCGACATTGGTGAGGCCTCATCTGGAGTACTGTGTCCAGTTTTGGGCCCCACACTACAAGAAGGATGTGGAAAAATTGGAAAGAGTCCAGGGGAGGGCAACAAAAATGATTAGGAGGCTGGAGCACATGACTTCTGAGGAGAGGCTGAGGGAATTGGGATTGTTTAGTCTACAGAAGAGAAGAATGAGGGGGGTTTTGATAGCAGCCTTCAACCACCTGAAGGGGGGTTCCAAAGAGGATGGAGCTCGGCTGTTCTCAGTGGTGGCAGATGACAGAACAAGGAGCAATGGTCTCAAGTTGCAGTGGGGGAGGTCTAGGATGGATATTAGGAAACACTGTTTCACTAGGAGGGTGGTGAAGCACTGGAATGCGTTACCTAGGGAGGTGGTGGAATCTCCTTCCTTGGAGGTTTTTAAGGCCCGGCTTGACAAAGCCCTGGCTGGGATGATTTAGTTGGGACTTGGTCCTGCTTCGAGCAGGGGGTTGGACTAGATGACCTCCTGAGGTCCCTTCCAACCCTGATATTCTATGATTCTATGAATACCTAGTAGTGCTGTGATTCCATGGAAAGCATTCTATCCCTCAGTAGCAGAATCCATTGGGAGCGCTCTCCCTCTGACTTTGTGCTCCAGGGTGGTGCTGTGATAAAGGGAGTGGTACGGTTGACTCTGAATGGGGAACTCTTGTTTCAGAGTCAGTAACAGCCTCTGCACAGTGGAAAGGAGAAGTGTGCCACAAGGAATAGCATGAGTCACTCAGTGGAAGCACTGTCCCCACCGAATCAGTATGAACCACAATGTCTGGCACAGGGCTAGGGGATGCTGGGAGCAGCTGGTAGTGTGGGTGCCTATGTGAGCACTTTCCCTTTGGAGTTAGCACTGACCCCAAAGCCTCAGTGCAGTGTTAGTCTTATGTCGCAACCAAAGGATGGTACCATCAGCAGTGATCAATCCCCAAGTCCCTGGCCACTCATACATTCGCAACCCATGGTGCTTTTGGCAAGTGTCAGGGTGTTAACCCTGATGTCCCAGCCAATTTCTAACTCAGCTAAGTACATTCTATGATTCTACTAACCCAATTTCCCCCACCCACCGTAACCTCAGCTGGACACAGGATTGTCCTTCGCTTCCTGACCTAAACCTGCTGTTAAACAGCTGCTGCATTCCACACCAGAGGTGCATGCATTTCTGTAGGTGACATTAACTGTAACACAATAGGAAACTTTTCATTGTATCTTTTTATTTATTTATTATGAGATGGAAACTGACTAATATTATCTGGAGTCTGGCTGTGAAAGAGGACTAGCTTTAATTAACTGCCCCAGGAGGAAAACGCCTAGCATGCCTCAGTAGGGGTAGTTGCCTCATGCAGTATAGATCTCCTGAGTTATCCAATTAATGTATTACAGAGCACGGAGTCTGAAAACTCTGCACACAGAGGTGAAACTCCTTTAACAAATGAGCACATCTGTGTGCTGGGATGTTACATTTCGCAGAATCCACGGGAAGGTCTGCCAGAGATAATTTTTCCCCTATGTCTGGGAAGAAAATGTTATAGGCTCAGAGGAGGTGGTCCATGCAAAAAGGGTGATTTAGTTGGGAATTGGTCCTGCTTTGAGCAGGAGGTTGGATTAGATACCTCCTGAGGTCCCTTCCAACCCTGATATTCTATGATTCTATGATTTTAAATGTCAGGGTAACTGACATCAAAAAGTCTCTTATTTACCCGTATGAAACCCTCAGTCCTGCTAATTGTGCACAGTCAGTCTAGGTAGCCTGACTAGGACAGATTACAAAGGATGAATATAGACAAACACAGGAATGCAGGGACAAGATTAGAAAGGCAAAGGCACAAAATGAGCTCAAACTAGCTACGGGAATAAAGGGAAACAAGAAGACTTTTTATCAATACATTAGAAGCAAGAGGAAGACCAAAGACAGGGTAGGCCCAGTGCTCAGAGAAGAGGGAGAAACAGTAACAGGAAACTTGGAAATGGCAGAGATGCTTAATAACTTCTTTGTTTCGGTCTTCACCGAGAAGTCTGAAGGAATGCCTAACATAGTGAATGCTAATGGGAACGGGGTAGGTTTAGCAGATAAAATAAAAAAAGAACAAGTTAAAAATCACTTAGAAAAGTTAGATGCCTGCAAGTCACCAGGGCCTGATGAAATGCATCCTAGAATACTCAAGGAGGTATCTGAGGAGGTATCTGAGCCTCTAGCTATTATCTTTGGAAAATCATGGGAGACTGGAGAGATTCCAGAAGACAGGAAAAGGGCAAATATAGTGCCCATCTATAAAAAGGGAAATAAAAAACAACCCAGGAAACTACAGACCAGTTAGTTTAACTTCTGTGCCAGGGAAGATAATGGAGCAAGTAATTAAGGAAATTATCAGCAAACACTTGGAAGGTGGTAAGGTGATAGGGAATAGCCAGCAGGGATTTGTAAAGAACAAATCGTGTCAAACCAATCTGATAGCTTTCTTTGATAGGATAACGAGTCTTGTGGACAAGGGGGAAGCTGTGGATGTGGTATACCTAGACTTTAGTAAGGCATTTGATACAGTCTCGCATGATATTCTTATCGATAAACTAGGCAAATACAATTTAGATGAAGCTATTATAAGGTGGGTGCATAAGTGGCTGGATAACCGTACTCAGAGAGTTGTTATTAATGGTTCCCAATCCTGCTGGAAAGGCATAACAAGTGGGGTTCCGCAGGGATCTGTTTTGGGACTGGCTCTGTTCAATATCTTCATCAACGACTTAGATATTGGCATAGAAAGTACGCTTATTAAGTTTGGGGATGATACCAAACTGGGAGGGATTGCAACTGCTTTGGAGGATAGGGTCATAATTCAAAATGATCTGGACAAATTGGAGAAATGGTCTGAGGTAAACAGGATGAAGTTTAATAAAGACAAATGCAAAGTGCTCCACTTAGGAAGGATCAATCAGTTTCACACATACAGAATGGGAAGAGACTGTCTAGGAAGGAGTATGGCAAAAAGGGATCTAGGGGTTATAGTGGACCACAAGCTAAATATGAGTCAACAGTGTGATGCTGTTGCAAAAAAAAGCAAACGTGATTCTGGGATGTATTAACAGGTGTGTTGTGAGCAAGACATGGGAAGTCATTCTTCCGCTCTACTCTGCGCTGGTTAGGCCTCAACTGGAGTATTGTGTCCAGTTCTGGGCACCGCATTTCAAGAAAGATGTGGAGAAATTGGAGAGGGTCCAGAGAAGAGCAACAAGAATGATTAAAGGTCTTGAGAACATGACCTATGAAGGAAGGCTGAAAGAATTGGGTTTGTTTAGTTTGAAAAAGAAAAGACTGAGAGGGGACATGATAGCAGTTTTCAGGTATCTAAAAGGGTGTCATAAGGAGGAGGGAGAAAACTTGTTCACCTTAGCCTCTAAAGATAGAACCAGAAGCAATGGGTTTAAACTGCAGCAAGGGAGGTCTAGGTTGGACATTAGGAAAAAGTTCCTAACTGTCAGGGTGGTTAAACATTGGAATAAATTGCCTAGGGAGGTTGTGGAATCTCCATCTCTGGAGATATTTAAGAGTAGGTTAGATAAATGTCTATCAGGGATGGTCTGGACAGTATTTGGTCCTGCCATGAGGGCAGGGGACTGGACTCGATGACCTCTCGAGGTCCCTTCCAGTCCTAGAATCTATGAATCTTCCTGTCCCTAAGTAGTCCACATTCCTGTCACCTTTCCCCTCAATATCCCACCTCAATATCTTCCACTTGTTTCTTACACCCATTTGTTGATTCTTCTTCTCACTTTGATTACAAACCCTTTGGGGCAGGGGCAGGCTCTGACAGGAGTACCAGGGGCCCCAATCTCCACTGGGCATTCTGGGCACTGCTGCAATACAGATAAACGCTACATAACAGCAAGAGATGTTCAGCAGGGAGACCCCTTACCCCCTACCCCTTTCTCTCCATCCTCACAGAGAGAGCAGGGGGCATCAGTATGAGGAGGAATAAGGTTGAGCCCACAGGAGACTTGCTTGAATGGCTGCTTTCTATCTCTCCCCATCTGGGTGAGCAGGCCTCTCAGCTTCTGAGACAAAGAACAGACCACAATTTCTAAGAAATGAAGTGAATAGAAACCACAGAACTAAACATCATCTAGGAGATTTCATGCCCTCTCTCATCCTTCCCCCGGACAAGTGCCTGACTTGACCAGACCCTCCCGGTTGCCCAGAACCCCAGTGGCAGAAATCTTTCCAACCTTTCATGTTTTTCTGCCTGTATAGTGGCTTCTTGCACAACGTGCTGATAACTCACAAACAGAATGCTACAAAGTCACAGTTCAGTATTACCAACACCAAGCTTTTGGGGGCGTGAATCAGGCCCCCAAAACCAAGAGATTGGCTTACATCATGAGATTTAAAAAAAAAATTAACTATGTTCTTTTCATTTGGCTTCTGGTTTCTGAATATTACACTTCACATTTTCAGGCTTTTCTCTGCAACCACAAGGACTAAAATTTGCTTTATTCTGAAATGGAAGCTGATATTCTCACACAATCACATGGATCTGGGAGCTAGGTCTTTAAAAAAAATTTAAGGACTAGCAATAAAAATAAATTATAAAAATAAAATTGCAGAGTTGGCAAGACTGAGTCATGAGACAATTCAGCCCAAACCTGGGTCATTTATGAAAAAGTTATGAGCATACAGAAGGCAGATTTTTAAACAAAACTAAGCAGCACCAAAATGTCACCAGTCTGTATTGACACAAAAGGGAAAATCCTTGACACCCCAACCAACAGCCATAATAGCTTTGTTGAAGAGAGAATGCCAAATTTCAGTACCGCCTCCAGAGATATCCTAACCATCACTGCCATGAGAGAATCACCGCCACACAGATATGGTCAGCATGCAGGAAAGGTACAGAGTACAAGGATCCTCCTTTCCTTTCCCTCCCACCTCCCCCACTCTGTAACGCCAAATGCTGCTGGCCACCGAGATATAGTCTCTTGTACTCTGCTGAGCAAATGGACAAATCTCTTATAGTATTCAAAACAACTGCCTCTAGAAATATGCTATGCACCACAGCACCACGAGATCCCACAGCACCACAAACCAAGTAGAATCAATCCTGTTTTCATGTCATCGTCCTGAGAGAGCTGTACACTATATACTGTGCCCAAAAGAAATCAGCTATGTGCATCCATTTTCCCAAGGGAAATAGCCTCAAAACTGATGCCCCAACCCACACAAAGGAAGGAGTATAAATATACACACCAGTTTGCTTAGAAATGTAAGCCAACTACATACCAATGGTCACACCACAGGGAAATAAACTCTGCCCTCAGACTGTCTCAGAGATATTCCACAAAAAGTGTTTCACAGACACAAAACCTCTCACCCAAATCCAATGCTCCTGTGAGATCCATCACATCCATCAGCCACAGTGCCACAGAGCGTGAGGGCCGTCCTGGCACCAACACACCACGACCCTACTCACAGAGAGATGCTTAGGGCTGTAATTGTAAGAACGGAATAGGAGACGAGGATGGAAGCAGAGGGTACCTTGCTCTTCACTCTGGACCTGCTAGCCCCTGAAGTCTGCCTTTTGTCTTTCTGTTCAGTCAGTTTTCTTCCTAGGGAGGAGCCCATGTCCCTCACTCTGCCCCTCTCCTTTCTCACTCCGGTCTCTCAGTCCCTGTCTCAGGCCAGAGGAGGCTCCAAACTGGGATGTGGAGCTTGCAAACACATGCATTCCACAATCTCATTCTCTCCAAGTAAAGCAGCAGCAGTCTGTGCCAAGGGTACAAGTTACACCAGCGCTGGCTTTCAGGACCGTGTTCTCTTCAAGTGAGCAGCAGGCGTGCGTGTCACACACACATTTTTGTCTTGCTGTGTGACAGCCTCCCCCTCTCTCTTTGCCACTCTATTTCTCTGTCCCTCACAGGGAACAGTCTCTCCGGTTGGCTGCTGGATATGGGCTTCTCTTTTGCTGCCTGATCCTCACGACCTCGGAGCGACAAATCAGTGGATGCAACACACATACACGGGAAAAAGCTAACTAAATTAAATGCACAAATCAGCATCTTCCCCACAGAAATCAGGTGGGACTGGAGGCTCAGCTTCTCATTGCACTGCCCTGTCTGCATACTAAGGGACAGATTCAATACAGTTTGGGGAACAAAAGAAGACCCAACACAAAGGGATTATTTTTAATAGAGGTTTGTCTGCAAAGTGCCTATATATTTCCCCACACATCTTTGGGGGCAGCACATTGCACACAAGCTCAGATGTCCCCCCACCATACACTAGTCCTCCGCCCCCACCTTTCTGAAAACATGGCCCTCAAGCTGCATAGTCCACTAGTGCCATGCAATAGTGACTTGAACTCCTTGCCACTAGGAGAGTGCGGGACACTCATGTCCATTGCACAGAGGTTCTTGTGTCAAACATCATGCTACTCACTGCACAAAATCTCTCCCTTGTGTCACTCCACAGACACAGTTAGTCCCATGTTGCAGCAATCCTGCTAAGGCTAACGGAAGGGCCTGTAATTCCCTCTTCCCAGGACAGAGGGTCCCATCTGGAAGGACAAGCCTTTTGGGGAGATTGTTTTCTCTCTTTCTGCTTAGGATCTGCTCAGAGTTCCTCTCATTCAGCTGCTGCTGCTTTATAGACCAATTGACCCTTTTCTGCCCCTCTGCCCAGCAGCATAAGTCAGCAGCAGCAAAGATCCCAACATCCCAGCACTGCCCTAAGGAATTGTGCCAGGAGTTGAACTGAGGAAGCCTAAAGCTGAAAGTCAAACAGACTCCAGCACTGCCATGAGCACTGAGGAAGAAACAGGGACAAATGGCATGTGTCTGAAGGAAACTCCACACTGCACTAATAATACACGTTCCATTTCACACTGCAAGAGTGACTGGCAGCTGAAGAGGCAGTGCCTGGAGATGGCTCAAGGCAGCCCCAGTTTGAGTAGGTCAGAGTCTATGCCTGAGGGTAGATACGAGGGGTCCCCATCCAAGCAGGTCAGAGTCAAATGATGGCATGTGAGGAAGAACACCCATCATGAGTTTCTCCATAAAGCCACTACTCTCTCCTCCTTAAGTCCCTCTTCTCCTGTGACTCTTATAAGAAATCAGCCCTTATTGATGGCCAGACTGCAGGGAGTCAGGAGTAGCTCACACTATTTGTTTATTTTTATTTTTTTAATACTTTCAAATGTGTTGGAACCATCAAGCAAGCTATGTACACAGCTAACCTTTGGAGCTGTGGGACAGGAAGTCTCGTCCTCATTCCTCTTTTATCATCCATTGTTTCTCATACTTGCTGATTGCATCTTGCTTCCAATTAAATCCTAAACTCTTCAAAACAGGAAATCCTGTCTTTCTAAGTCCTTGTGCAGCATCCAGCACAACTGGGCCCGATCCTGATTGGCCCTCTATGGACTACCACTATACAAATCAACAACAATTAAGGATACCTTGGCCTGGGGGGGAGGATCAGGCTCGGGGGAAAGAAGGGGTGTCTATGCCTGTCAGTAATATTTGAATCCCCCAGCTCTGGTGGGTGAGAGTCCCTGCTTGCTGGTGACAAGAGGGGTATCCCAGCCCCGGGAGTCAGGGCCTGATCCTGGGGTAATCCTGAAGAAGCCCTAGTCTTCTCTACTATCGTACCTTGAGTTTCTTATAGTGGAAAGCAAGTCACAGAATCATGCCTCAGCTTCCTGGGAATAGGAAGAGCACCATGTCACTGCATTCAGATAAGACATGGCCAGTGCTGGGTCACTCTCCAGCACCATTTTTGTACCATTATCACATGGCAGACAGACTGGCCATAGCTGAAAGGGCATGACTCTGCTACCGTCTCCTGATCCCCAGCTGCTCTGTCTGAATTGTGAAGAACTATGGAGAAAAGGATATGTGAGTTTCAGCTAGGTTCCTAAAAAAAAAAAGTTCTTCCCAGTGTAATGTCTGAACTCACTCTCTCTCTCTCTCTCTCTCACACACACACACACACACACACACACACACACACACACACACACACACACACACACACACACACACACACACACACACACACACCCCATCTGCAGTGTACTTGGGAAGTGGAGGACTTGGAAAGTACATTCCCTTCCAGGAAACAGACACAAAAAATTATTTTGCTCTTTTTACTAAAGTGGTCTCCACTCTGAACTTAGTTCAAGCCAGATGACTAGTCCCCAGAGAAATCCGACGCTCCAGTCCAGATACACACATGGGTTAAAGCCTGTGAACAAGGCAGTGCAATACTGTTTCTGTATGTGAGGAAGAGAAGCCCTGCAGTGTCTGTCGGGGAGAGGAAGGGTGCTTGTCAATGTACGGCATTGTGCTGTACTGGTATTCAGTGACTCATCAATATCAGCGAATAAAGCAGCTCTTCAGCTGGCCCATCATGTGTTTCTCCATCCCAGAGAGGCTGGGCCCTGACCTCTCCCTCAGAACTCAATCCAGCTGCACAACGGATTGCTGAGAGTATGGAACCAGTTCAATGTCACCACGGTGGGCTTCCAGCCACAGTTCCATGTGGGGGCCTTCAGCTCAGATCACTAAGTAACACAACCCAGCCCTTGGCAATCAACACACATTTTTAGGGGGGAATTTGAGATCTGGCAAAGGGGGAAGTTTGGAATGTACACAGATCTCCTTTTCTCTGACACTCTCTTTGCCAGCGAGATTCTCTCCGACAGACTATGACTTTATCTGGATAGGCTGTCAATACAGATTATGCTATACAGACTTCAAGCTCCCTGAGGCTAAATGCCAGTCTTACCTTTGTGTGGAGCTTGGCAAACTGCTTGTCATCCAGCAGACTCTGGGTGTACACACGCCTCTTGTACCGAAACTGGAGAGGAGAAGGGAAGGGAAGGTGGTTAGACACAAAAGCTGAACAAAAGCCAAGGGCAATACAGGGGAATGTGATCTTGATGCAATTACTATACGGTGGGGGCAAAACTGGCTTAAAGACTGTACTCAGAGAGTAGTTATGAATGGTTTGCTGTCAAAGTGGGGGAACACATCTAGTGGGGTCCCACATGGGTCAATCCTGGGCCCAGTGCTAGTCAATATTTTCATTAATGATTTGAATAATGGAGTGGAGAATATGCTTATAAAATTTGTGAGGACACCAACCTGGGTGGGGTTGCAAGCACTTTGGAGGACAGGATTAGAATTCAAAATGACCTTGACAAATTGGAGAACTGGTCTGAAATCAACAAGATGAAATTCAATAAAGACAAGTGCAAAGTACTTCACTTAGGAAGGAAAAAATCAAATGCACAAATACAAAATGGGGAAGGACTGCCTAGGCAGTAGTACTGTTGAAAAGGGTCTGGGGGTTAAAATAGATCACAAACTGAATAGGAGCCAACGATGTAATGCAGTTGCAAAAAAGGCTAATATTCTTGTGCATATTAACAGGAGTCTTGTATGTAAAGCTATGTCTACACGACAAGTTAGGGGTGTAATTCCCCTGTTGTTGTGCACACACTTGCAGTAGTTCAGTGAGAGCTCGCACAAGTATACATAGCAGTGTAGCTGCGGTAGCACAGGCAGCATCAGCGGAAGCATGGCTGAGCTGTGCCAAGTACAAACCTGCCTGAAATTGGTGGGTAGGTACTAGGTACAGCTCAGTCATGTCACTGCTGCCACCGCCTGTGCTGCCATGGCTACACTGCTATTTATATTCACAATCGGTCTCATCGAGCTACTCCGAGCATATGTACCTGAGCAGGGGAAACCACACTCCGAGCTCATGTACTAGACATTACCTAAGACACAGGAGGTAATCGTCCTGCTCTCTGCAGCACGGTGAGGCCTCAGCTGGAGTACTGTGTCTAGCTGTGGGCGCTGCACTTTAAGAAAGATGTGGACAAATTGGAGAGAGTCCAGAGGAGAGCAACACAAACGACTAAAGGTTTAGCAAACCTGCTCTATGAGGAAAGGTTTAATGAAACCTGTGCATGTTTAGGCTACGTTTACACTTAAACCATTGCAGCTGCACTGCTATAGCACTTCAGCGTAGCCACTCAGGACAGCAATGGGAGGATGGTGATGAACTGTTCTCCATGTCCACTGAAGGTCAGACAAGAAGCAATGGGCTTAATCTATAGCAAATAAGATTTAGGTTAGCTATTAGGAAAAACTTTCTAACTATACGGGTGATTAAGTACTGGAATAGGCTTCCCAGGGAGGTTGTGGAATCCCCGTCATTGGAGGTTTTTACGAACAAGTTATTAGACAACTGTCAGGGAAGGTCTAGGTTTACTTGGTCCTGCCTCAGTGCAGGGTGCAGAACTAGATGACTTCTCAAGGTCCCTTCCAGCCCTGCACTTCTATGATTCTATTATTCTAGATCTCACATCATTTTACAGGTTAAACAGCCTTTGTTTAATACAGATTTTAGGTCTTGAAAGGACCATCAGAGGATCTAGTCCGCCCTCCTCTACATGACAGACCATAGAATTTTTCCAGTTAACATTGTACTGAGCCCAATAACTTGCGTTTGGCTAAAGCATCTTTTCCAGAAAGGCATCCAGTTTGGATCTGAAGACATAAAGAGATGGAACATCCAGCACTTCCCTTGATTGTTTGTACCAGTGGTTAATTGTTGAAAATCTGTGCCTTATTTCCAATTTGAATTTGACTGGCTTCAGCTTCCAGGCACTGGTTCTGTCTTTCTCCACTAGATTAAAGAGTCCTTTAGCACCTGGTATTTTCTCCCCATAAAGGTACTTAGACACTGTAATCAAGTCACCTCTCAATCTTCATTTTAATAAGCTAACCAGACAGAGCTCTTTTGAGTCTCTCACTGTAAGTCATTTTTTCCAACCCTTGAATAATTTTTGTGGCTCTTTTCTGCACCCACTTGTTTTTCAACAACCTTCTTAAAGGGTGAACACCAGAACATAAAAATGGCCATACTGGGTCAGACCGAAGGTCCACCTACCCCAGTGTCCTGTCTTCCAACAGTGGCCAGTGCCAGACACTTCAGAGGGAATGAACAGAACAGGGCAATTTATCGAGTGATCCACCCCATCGTCCAGTCCCAGCTTCTGGAAGTCAGAGATTTAGGGACACTTGGAGCATGGGGCTGCATCCATGAACCATATTGGCTAATAGCCACTGATGGACCTGTCCTCCATGAACTTATCTAATTCTTTCTTGAACCCGGTTATATTTTTGCTCTTCACAACATTCCATGGCAATGAGTTCCACCAGTTGACTGTGCATTGTGTGAAGAAGTACTTCCTTTTGTTTATTTTAGATCTTCTATCTATTAATTTCATTGGGTGATCCCTAATTCTCATGTTATGTGAAGGGGTAAATAACACTTCCCTATTCACTTTCTCCACACCAGTTATGATCTTATAGACCTTTATCATATTCCACCTTAGTTGTCTCATTTTGAAGCTGAACAATCCCAGTCTTTTTAATCTCTCCTCACATGGAAGCTGTTCCATACTCCTAATAATTTTTGTTTCCCTTCTCCACATCTTTTTCAATTCCAATATATCTTTTTTAAGAGGGCAGGACCAGAACTACATGCAGTATTCAAGGTGTGGATTTACCATGGATTTATATAGTGGTATTATGATATTTTCTGTCTTATTATCTGTCCCTTTCCTAATGGTTCCTAACATTCTGCTAGCTTTTTTCACTGCTGCAGCACATGGAGCAGATGTTTTCAGAGAACTATCCATGATGATCCCAGTATCAATCTCACCTGTGCCATATCTATGGCTAAAATCCCTCCCTACTCCTACTCACTATTCCTCTGTTCATACATCCCAGAATCACAATAGCCCTTTTTGCCACAGTTTTGCACTGGGAGCTCTTGTTCATTTGCTTGTCTGCTATGACCCCTAAATCCTTTTCAGTGTCACAAATTTCCAGGTTACAGTCCCCCATTCTGCAGATGTGGCCTGAATTCCTTTTTCCTAGAAGTGCAATTTAGGATTTGGCTGTTCTAAAATACATTTTTTAATGGGCCCAGTTTACCAAACAATCCTAATCACTTTGTTTGACTACCTTGTCATTATTTGCTACTCTGCCCTCTTTGGGTCATCTACAAATTGTATCAGCAGTGATTTTATAATTACCTCCAGATCCCTGATGAAAACACTGAATAGCAGCAGGTCTACTACTGATCCTCGCAGAACATTGCACCCCTATGCGATGATATTCTCCACTGAAAACTACATTTTGAGATACTGCTTAGCCAGATCTGAATCCATGTAATGTGTGCTCTATTTATACTGTATTGGGCTAATTTTTAATCAGAATGTCATGCGGTACTAAGTCAAACACTTTACGTAAGTCTAAGTATATTACATCTACACAGTTACCTTTATCAACCAGATTTCTAATCTCAAAGAATGAAATCACATTTGCTTGACAAGATTTATTTTCCATAAAACCATGTTGACTGGCATTAACTATACTCCCTTTATCAATTGACTCCCCTATCAGATTTCCCGTTATTTTGCCCAGGATTAATGTCACGCTAACCATCCTATAGTTACTTGGGTCATCCCACTTGCCCTTTTTGAATATTGGCACAACATTAGCACTCTTCCAGTCTTCTGGAATTTCCCCAGAATCCAAGATTTATTAAAAATGAACATCAGTGAGCCAGAGAGCTCTTCAGTCAACTTTTTTAGGTCTCTTGAATACAAGTTAGCCAGGCCTGCTGATTTTAAAATATTTATCCCTAATAAATATTGTTCAACATTAACTCCTTTGAGAAGTAAGGCTCAGTTTGATCCCTAATGGACAGAGCCCTTTAGATAGTAAACAAGAAGGCCTGTACTCTAGCCCCAGAAAACAGAGACCCCTGCTAAAGTAATGGTTGGAACTGATCTAGGTTCAATCCCTGGCTAGTACAGGTATAGGATATAGGAATTGCCAGACTGGATCAGACTCATGGCTCATCTAATTCAGTATCCCACCTGTGACAGCAGCCAGCATCAGCTGCTTCAGAGGAAGAAAAAAATCAAGGGAAGCTCTCAGGATAATTTATGGTCCACTGCAGTGTGTTTTATGGTCCTACAGGGAGAGCCAGGAGGGGAACTTCTGTTAGCCCTGGAGGGTATACAACTTATGGAGTTTACATTTAGCTATTGGTAACCATCTTTTACAGAAGTTAGCTTACCTGACAGTAACTGTGTTTCTTCAAGATGTTCTGTCCATCCTAGTCATGGTGCACATGCCCTATGCACAGGAGTTTGGAATGTTCTCACCAGCAGCACCCATTGGGGTGGCAAATGCACCCTGCACACCCTTGCTCTTCCCCTCCCGAAGACACAAATAATGGAGTGACCCCAACCAGCACTCAGTTCCTTCAGCATCCAGAATTCATATGTTAAATTCCAAGCTGCGGGAAAAGAGGGTGGCTCATGGGATCCGCATGTGCAGGAAAAGAGGGTGGCTCATGGGATCCGCATGTGCAGAGCATCTTAAAGAATTAGAGTTACTGTACAGTAAGTAACCATGTTTTCTTCGCATAGTTGTATGCATGGATCCTGCTCATGGCAATTAGCCAGCAGCTGAATGCTACACAGGATGGAAGGTCGGAGTTCATCTGAACACTTGGTGGCGCCACCCTACCAAATGGGGCATCTGAGCTAGAAGCCACCACCAGAGAATAATTTTGAGTGAATGTGTAAGCGGAAGACCATGGCAGGCTGCTGAAGTGACGTGGTCTCTGGTAGAACGAGTTCTACTATGATGTAGAGGGCTCAGTTTATCAATGGCACAGACTGTTCTAATACAGTCAGAAACCCATTTAGAGTCTTTGTGCTGAAACAGCCTCCACTTTGGATCTAATAACAAATTATATAAACAGCCTAGGTGATTTACACATATGTCTTGTCCTGTGAAGATAATACCGAAGTGCCCTTTTAAAATCCAAGGTGTGTAGCTTCATCTCTCCCACAGATAAATGAGGCCTTGGAAAAAACATTGGCAAATGGATTTAATGACTAATACAGAAATCCGACATCACTCAGAATAAATTTAGGGCGAGGTCGCATTGTTACCCTATCTGCATGAAATATTGTATATGGAGGGTTGCCATCAGAGCCTGAATCTCTCATTCTATGTGCTGAAATGATTGCTGTTTTCACTGACAAATGAGGCAATAAGCAAGACGACATTGGTTCAAGATCTGTAAGGGATGAGAGCACCATATTCAAATCCCATGGTGCAGCAATTTTCCTTATAGATTCCTTATAGGACCGTTTATACCTCATGAACTTTTCTGCAGAAAAGGACCTAGGGGTCACAGTGGACGAGAAGCTGGATATGAGTCAACAGTGTGCTCTTGTTGCCAAGAAGGCTAACGGCATTTTGGGCTGTATAAGTAGGGGCATTGCCAGCAGATCGAGGGACGTGATCGTTCCCCTTTATTCGACATTGGTGAGGCCTCATCTGGAATACTGTGTCCAGTTTTGGGCCCCACACTACAAGAAGGATGTGGAAAAATTGGAAAGAGTCCAGCGGAGGGCAACAAAAATGATTAGGGGTCTGGAGCACATGACTTATGAGGAGAGGCTGAGGGAACTGGGATTGTTTAGTCTCCAGAAGAGAAGAATGAGGGGGGATTTGATAGCAGCCTTCAACTACCTGAAGGGGGGTTCCAAAGAGGATGGAGCTCGGCTGTTCTCAGTGGTGGCAGACGACAGAACAAGGAGCAATGGTCTCAAGTTGCAGTGGGGGAGGTCCAGGTTGGATATCAGGAAAAACTATTTCACTAGGAGGGTGGTGAAACACTGGAATGCGTTACCTAGGGAGGTGGTGGAGTCTCCTTCCTTGGAGGTTTTTAAGGCCCGGCTTGACAAAGCCCTGGCTGGGATGATTTAGCTGGGAATTGGTCCTGCTTTGAGCAGGGGGTTGGACTAGATGACCTCTTGAGGTCCCTTCCAACTCTGATATTCTATGATTCTATGAACCATCTGATGCAAAAATACTAAGGCTCCCTGTAATGGTGGATAGAAGGCCGAAATTGCTGCTAAGTGAACCTTGATTGAATTAATGGACAATCCCGATTGCTTCCAAGACAGTAAATAGTCTAGAATCATAAGTGTAGAAGCTTGTAACGGAGCATAGCCACGTGAGGATGACCAGATGGAAAAATATTTCCATTTGGCCATGTAGGTTCTCCTAGCGAAGGGTTTTCTACTTTGTAACAAGAGATCTTGAATTTCCAATGATCAGCTACTCCCTACTGATGACATCCACATAGCATCCAAAGCATCCAAGCAGGGCCTGGATGAAGAATTAGGCCGAACTCTGGGAGATTATGTCTGCCTGGCTAGGTAGAGTTATGAATCACTGGTTGGAGAGAAGCAATATGTCTGAGTACCAGACTTGGTGAGGCCAGGCTGGAGCTACTGGGATGAGCCGAGCATTGTCCTGTCTCATTTTCTACAACACACTGAGAACAAAAACGCACGATGGAAAAACGTAGATTTGGTGATTTGAGCAGGGAATCATGAAAGCATTTGCTATGGATGCCAAGCTTTTTTCCCCCTCAGGAACAGAAAATGTGACATTTCTTGTTCCTGTTGGAGGTGAACATGTCCACTTGGGGAATTCCAGTTCTCAGAAGACCCATCCCACATAAAGGAGAGTGCTTAAAACCTGGTGAGGGCATAGCACCCAGTAATACAGTAAACAGTAACTAACTATTGAACTAACTAAATAAGTACAGTGATACTACTCATTAATTATTTACAAAAGCTCACAGGCAATCTCACTGTTGTCATCAGTAATCATGCAGTAGAACCCCAAGAAAAGCTCCGAATCAGATCACAGGTGATGAAAGGGAAGTGACAGGGATCGGGGCAGTGCCATGGGAAAGGCTACAAGGGCCAGAGGGCATGTCGCCACCCCAATGGGTACTGCTAAGCAAAGCTCTCCAGATTTGCCACGCTGGGCGAACGCACACCTGAGTGGAGTGCACATCTGCAACCACTTGAAGAACCATGAAGCTCTTCTCATTGTCACTCCATTGATCTCACTCAATTGTTACCATTGACCTCCCTCCCATGTCTACAGCATCAAAACAGCTTGTGAGAAAGTCCTGGTAACTAACTGACCCTCTGTACAAATGGAGCTGAACACCTCTTTATGGTTCTCTGGTGTAATCCCACTGCAGATACATCCTATCTGGCCAACATGGTTTAATCATGGTCTATCCTGACCTGCAGGCTAGCAAAGGAGTAGATTTTTCTCCCCCAAAGACCCAATTTTGGGGGGTTTTATACTCCAGCCTATATTTCACTGACTGCTTGGCTGCAGTTACTACTAAGGATGACAGCAAGTAAAAACAACAAAAATTCAAAACCCTTTGATGGAACTTCATGTCTCAAATTCACATGCTTTGATGTGGCAGAGATTGAAGCTGGAACAGCCCACAGAACTAAAATTCCCTCCTGGGTTGGCAATACTGCCATACTCTGGTATGTAGGCTGCACAATAGGAAATAGTTTATATGCCTTTTCTTGCGCCATCTCCAGAGGAACCTAGAAGGTTCCAGCCATTCTCTTAAGCAACTCCTGAAATGCATTAAAGTCATCTATGGTAGCAGGGACAGAAGGAGTCATAGCCTCATCTGATGAAAATGATGAAAAAAGAGGAGGTGTGGATGGGTCTTCCTGATGGCTCTATATCATCTTCTTCATTCATCTGCTGCTGCTCTTCCTGAATGATTTCCCCTGCAGGTGAGTGAGAGACTTTGGCAACTCAGGTTTAGGAGATTCGTCTCTGGACCTTGGAGTAGGTAATGGAAATTGTCCCTGAAAATGAAACTAATATGGCCAAATAGCCAGGTCTGGAATCCATACAGACATGACACATCAGGCTGAGAAGGAGGCATCCAAGGAGCATGGGGAGACTGAGGAACATGACCGCTGTATGAAAAATAGTAAGAATACTTCCTATGCTGTTCTATATCCCTGGAAAAAGAAGAACAGGAGTACTTGTGGCACCTTAGAGACTAACAAATTTATTAGAGCATAAGCTTTCGTGGACTACAGCACACTTCTTCTATATGCATCCGAAGAAGTGGGCTGTAGTCCACGAAAGCTTATGCTCTAATAAATTTGTTAGTCTCTAAGGTGCCACAAGTACTCCTGTTCTTCTTTTTGCGGATACAGACTAACACGGCTGCTACTCTATATCCCTGGACTGGCCCACAGAGAATTGAGCCAGGCTGGGGGAAGGGTTTCTACTGCAAATAGGAGACAGAGAGGAGGACAAGAAAACTTCCAGAGGAGATATACTTGGGGGATCCCAACACCTGAGGTGAACTCATGGACCTTCCTGTAAACTGAGAGAACAAAAAAAAAAACAACTGGTACCTGTGGCCCTGGTACAGAGACAGTAATTAAAAGGTGACGTCTACCAGAGGAGACTTCAGTTCCAGAGTAACTCGTGACACTGCCTGGGTAGTAATGATATTTCAATAGGTCTTGCAGGTACAGGAGGTCTCAACACTACAGAAATCTGCGACAGTGTTGAATGAGCCAGTGACTGTTAGAATCATAAAATCATAAAATATCAGGGTTGGAAGGGACCTCAGGAGGTATCTAGTCCAATCCCCTGCTCAAAGCAGGACCAATCCCCAACTAAATCATCCCAGCCAGGGCTTTGTCAAGCCGGGCCTTAAAAACCTCTAAGGAAGGAGACTCTACCACCTCCCTAGGTAACGCATTCCAGTGCTTCACCACCCTCCTAGTGAAATAGTGTTTCCTAATATCCAAACTGGACCTCCCCCACTGCAACTTGAGACCATTGCTCCTTGTTTTGTCATCTGCCACCACGGAGAACAGCCGAGATCCATCCTCTTTGGAACCTCCCTTCAAGTAGCTGAAGGCTGCTATCAAATCCCCCCTCATTCTTCTCTTCTGGAGACTAAACAATCCCAGTTCCCTCAGCCTCTCCTCATAAGTCATGTGCTCCAGACCCCTAATCATTTTTGTTGCCCTCCACTGGACTCTTTCCAATTTTTCCACATCCTTCTTGTAGTGTGGGGCCCAAAACTGGACACAGTACTCCAGATGAGGCCTCACCAATGTCGCATAAAGGGGAACGATCACGTTCCTCGATCTACTGACAATGCCCCTACTTATACAGCCCAAAATGCCATTAGCCTTCTTGGCAACAAGAGCACACTGTTGACTCATATCCAGTTTCTCGTTCACTGTGACCCCTAGGTGCTTTTCTGCAGAACTGCTACCTAGCCATTCGGTCCCCAGTCTGTAGCAGTGCATGGGATTCTTCCGTCCTAAGTGCAGGACTCTGCACTTGTCCTTGTTGAACCTCATCAGGTTATTTTTTGGCCCAATCCTCTAATTTGTCTAGGTCCCTCTGTATCTGATACCTACCCTCTAGTGTATCTACCACGCCTCCTAGTTTAGTGTCATCTGCAAACTTGCTGAGAGTGCAGTCCACACCATCCTCCAGATCATTAATAAAGATATTAAACAAAACCGGCCCCAGGACCGACCCTTGGGGCACTCCGCTTGAAACCGGCTGCCAACTAGACATGGAGCCATTGATCACTACCCGTTGAGCCCGATGATCTAGCCAGCTTTCTATCCAGGCTGTTGAGCATGTCAGCACTGACTGAGCCCATGCTAAATGAATCTACAGCAAACGAGCTCACAGTGAGCATGCTGGCATTCAAAGAGTTGTGTCAAAAGAGCTCTCAGTGCTGCAGATTTAGTTGGAGGGGCCAAAGTCATAGGTACCGCCAACAAATCAGTGGCTGCCTTCTTAGTTCAGTGTTGTTCCCGTGCCGAGGCCAATTACTTTTGCAGGGCCAGCTGCATTGTGCCGACTTAGCCATGTCCATAGACCTATGGCTCTGTGGTTTCCTTTCGCTTGGTACCAGAGAAGGAAAACAGTGGCCAAACAAGAGGCAAAATTAGAGGTAATCTCCTTTCTCCTGCGGCTAGCACAGATCATGGAATGTGGCAACAGTGTCTGTGGTGCCATTTACAAGCTCTTGGAGGAGGAGGGAGCTCTCTTTGACCCCTTCAATCTAGGAGTGGTAATAGTGGCTGAACACTAACTGCATGAGTTTTTAGGGAAGTATCTAATCTCGAACTTCTTCCTTCTGAACCACTTCTGAGTCTGATCATGCCCACAGATTATTCCAGGCAGTAAAGTTTTAGCCAAGATTCCCTGGCCTTTTGCGTGTATTTTTTGAATCTGTTAGAAATTGCACACTTAGAGGGAATATGACTCTCTCCTAAACAATATGTCAGTCAGTAAGGGGAATTACCCCTCCAACATGAAGGACAAGTCTTGAAATGTGGAGATATGGGTTCAGGCACCAGGTATCCTAACTACTAAATTATATCTACAGAAAATACTTTTTTTTTTTGCCAGCCGGCTCAAAATGAAACACTATGAAACAAACTAATAACTACAGAAACTACAGTAAACTAACTCTTATGGGAGACTGAGGTTGTTCTGAGTCTCTGCCAAGGGGTGCTCAGAGTGGTGGTTGGAACCTTTTTGCCTTTCTGCCATTGGGAGGGAAGGACGAGGGTGTGCAGGGTGCATGCACGACCCCTCGTGGACATTGCTGGTGAATACATTCCATAATCCTGTGCAAGTGGCGCATGCGCACCATGAGTGGGATCCACAGACAGACATTGGAAGAAGAAATTAGGATTTTGTCTCAGATAAAGAAAGAACAGGGGCAGACTCAGCAACATGAGGGGTTGTAAATCTTTATCTGTTTCAGCTTAGTTTATGGGGAAAGCCAGGAAAGGGATATTTTATATGCTGATCCCAATACCTGTATAACTTTGGGTACAGCCTACAGATTTCTGATCTCACCAGAAACTGAGTAGACCAAGTCAGCTATTAACCCCAGGGCTGGACTGCTGCTCCCTGTTAGAATCCCAGACTTCTGTTTATTGACAAGGCTCTGAAGTGTTTGGAGAATAACTCAGAAGCTGCTATTCTGCGCAAGGTCTGAAGAATCCAGGTGCCACACACTGCATATTATGGCCATATGACAGAAACTGAGAAATTATCTCTGAAAGAAGATCAGAGGGGATGTGATTATGCATGTGTGCTAACGTATGTAAATTATTTTAAAACCTTATATTGAACTATATTTAACAGCTAAGTGGTGAAAGTCTGTCTAAGGAAGACTGGTGGATTTACTAAATAATAGCTTTTAGATAAAAGCTATTAAGCATTCCAAATACGGATTAAAATGTTTTTCTGTGTATGAAGCGTTTACTAAGAAGTTGCATTGCCTTTTCTCGCTGCAGCTGACAGGGAACTGTTATTAAAACCTATGTTCAGGGTTACATATGTAACAGTCTGTAAGGGTTAACTATGTAATGCTTTTTGAAAAGTCCTGAAGTGATAGAACTCTGATCTGTGTTTCAACGAAGAGTTAAACTGAGGTGCAGGAAAGGAGAGAGTGTTACAAAGATGTCTCTGCAATGGACGCATATTGAATACAACATCGAATTCAAGGTCTCTGTTCTGATATTCCCAGTTCTCCGTGAGACAGTCCCTAGCTACCTGACAAACTCACTCTCCCACTGTGACTTTGGCTTTCAACAACAGCTACGTTCCACTTGAAGCGGTTGATCAAAAGGGACAGAACTTTTACATGAGCAGGACCAACCCTGTGGAGCCCATTGCCAGCAAAGACAGACAATGACCAGGAGGCTCAGCACATTGAGAACTAAATGTCAAGCTCATTTCTGTGACCCAGCTGCCCTCCGTAACTTCTTCACACAAGCAAACACGCTCACACCATCCCCCCCAAATTATTATGGTACATTCATGTTTTCACTCTCACTGGCAACAAAAAAAGAGATTTTTCTTACTCTTTTTTAGTATTTCTGAGGCACTCAGACATTACCATAATGGAGACCATATAAGTCAGATAAAAAGGCAGATAGATACCTCCAGGTAGGGGACAGGAGTGTCTGGATTCAGAGGGTATTCCCTCAGCAGTCGCTCCTCGTCCAGGAACTTTCCAGCCCTGCCATTGAAGGCTGGCTGGAAGAGCCCATAGTTCAGAACATCCTTCAGACTGTGGTTCAAGGTACAGAGAATGCGCTGTTTGGAGACCCAGACAGGAACATCAGGATTTAGCCGCATACATTTCTATGGAGAAAAGAGAGAGTGATTAGGGGATGGCAACCTAGCATTTCTGTAATTCTATAACCACATCCAAGAACAACAGTGGTGAGGCCATGGAACAAGCTTAGAACAGGAAATCTATAACCTTTTCCATGGCAGTGAGTAAGTGGAAATAGATAATCTGCAGAAATTAGGGAGGATAAGATCCATTAGGTCCTATCTTCTCTATCTCTTGTGATGCCAGCGCAGAATCATTCTCTACAATCTAATCTACAGGGTTTTATCCTGTCTGCAAATAAATGTTTCAAGTAAAGGGATGTCCAGGAGAGTATTCCATGGTCTAATACCATACAATTCACTGTCAGGAAGTTTTCTCCATTATTCAGCTTAAATATCCCCGTGGAAGGGTGAAGAGGCTCTACTGGATATCCAGAAGTAGAAAGATCTCAGAAATATAAACAGAGACAAATGATTTTGCAAGGCTGTAGACTGCTCAATTAGGGGCAATGAAGGAACCCAGAAAGGTCTTTAACCATTGGGAAGAGAGGCCTTGAAAAAGGAGGCAGAGCTCTACATAACATTTCTGGACACCATTTATGACTGCTTCTTGGAGCAGCTGGTCCTGTAACCCACAAGGAGAGAGGCAGTTCTTATTCATAGATTCATAGATTCTAGGACTGGAAGGGACCTCGAGAGGTCATCAAGTCCAGTCCCCTGCCCACATGGCAGGACCAAACACTGTCTAGACCATCCCTGATAGACATTTATCTAACCTACTCTTAAATATCTCCAGAGATGGAGATTCCACAACCTCCTTAGGCAATTTATTCCAGTGTTTAACCACCCTGACAGTTAGGAACTTTTTCCTAATGTCCAACCTAGACCTCCCTTGCTGCAGTTTAAACCCATTGCTTCTGGTTCTATCCTTAGAGGCTAAGGTGAACAAGGATTCTCCCTCCTCCTTATGACACCCTTTTAGATACCTGAAAACTGCTATCATGTCCCCTCTCAGTCTTCTCTTTTCCAAACTAAACAAACCTAATTCTTTCAGCCTTCCTTCATAGGTCATGTTCTCAAGACCTTTAATCATTCTTGTTGCTCTTCTCTGGACCCTTTCCAATTTCTCCACATCTTTTTTAAAATGCGGTGCCCAGAACTGGACACAATACTCCAGCTGAGGCCTAACCAGAGCAGAGTAGAGCGGAAGAATGACTTCTCATGTCTTGCTCACAACACCCTGTTAATACATCCCAGAATCATGTTTGCTTTTTTTGCAACAGCATCACATTGTTGACTCATATTTAGCTTGTGGTCCACTATAACCCCTAGATCCCTTTTTGCCATACTCCTTCCTAGACAGTCTCTTCCCATTCTGTATGTGTGAAACTGATTGATCCTTCCTAAGTGGAGCACTTTGCATTTGTCTTTATTAAACTTCATCCTGTTTACCTCAGACCATTTCTCCAATTTGTCCAGATCATTTTGAATTATGACCCTATCCTCCAAAGCAGTTGCAATCCCTCCCAGTTTGGTATCATCCCCAAACTTAATAAGCGTACTTTCTATGCCAATATCTAAGTCGTTGATGAAGATATTGAACAGAGCCGGCCCCAAAACAGACCCCTGCGGTACCCCACTCGTTATGCCTTTCCAGCAGGATTGGGAACCATTAATAACAACTCTCTGAGTACGGTTATCCAGCCAGTTATGCACCCACCTTATAGTAGCCCCATCTAAATTGTATTTGCCTAGTTTATCGATAAGAATATCATGCGAAACTGTATCAAATGCCTTACTAAAGTCTAGGTATACCACATCCACAGCTTCACCCTTATCCACAAGGCTCCTTATCCTATCAAAGAAAGCTATCAGATTGGTTTGACATGATTTGTTCTTTACAAATCCATGCTGGCTGTTCCCTATCACCTTACCACCTTCCAAGTGTTTGCAGATGATTTCCTTAATTACTTGCTCCATTATCTTCCCTGGCACAGAAGTTAAACTAACTGGTCTGTAGTTTCCTGGGTTGTTTTTATTTCCCTTTTTATAGATGGGCACTATATTTGCCCTTTTCCTGTCTTCTGGAATCTCTCCCGTCTCCCATGATTTTCCAAAGATAATAGCTAGAGGCTCAGATACCTCCTCTATTAGCTCCTTGAGTATTCTAGGATGCATTTCATCAGGCCCTGGTGACTTGCAGGCATCTAACTTTTCTAAGTGATTTTTAACTTGTTCTTTTTTTATTTTATCTGCTAAACCTACCCCGTTCCCATTAGCATTCACTATGTTAGGCATTCCTTCAGACTTCTCGGTGAAGACCGAAACAAAGAAGTTATTAAGCAGCTCTGCCATTTCCAAGTTTCCTGTTACTGTTTCTCCCTCTTCACTAAGCAGTGGGATTTAGTCCTACATGGTGCACAGAATCTGGTCCAATAGATGAATATAGCTGAACTGATCAGTAATATAGAGCATAACAGAACTACATTTAACATCCTTGGAGGGGAGAAAATACCAAAGAAACTCACCACAGCAGCTTTTATCTTCATAAAGGGGAACTACACAAATGAAGAGACTTGTTAAATGGAAATTAAAAGGAACAGTCACAAGAGTGAAATGCCTGCAAACTACATGGAGATGATTTAAAAACACAAGGCTCAAACTAACTGTGAGGGGCCTTCCTGGGGTGCAGCCTGGAACTGGGGTACTGCTAAGCCCTCTGTCCCTCCAACCTGTGCTCCCTCTCATCAAGCGATGCCGTGACAAGCTGCAAACCTCTGATAGGTCCTGCATTCAGACAGACATCCACAGGCAGGGGCACACCCAGCTGAGTTACATGAATGCTTCTCCCAGCCACTCATGAACTAACAATAGAAAGGCTCCAGAAATTCCCCCAGCTCCCCATCTTTGGTTCCCGGGACTGTACCGTCCTTCCCTGGTCAGAAGCCTGACCAGCATACGTTCATAACCCAGTCACCCCTCCCTCAACGTGGAGAGGACATGCACCAGCTCTCGTTCCTGAGCAGATTCCCCCAGCACTTCAACCAAAACACACTGTTTTAGGTAAACCATAAAACAGGTTTATTAGCTACAGAAAGACAGATTTAGGCATAAAGGACAGAGATGGTTACCAAAGAAAATAAAAGTACGCGCACAATCTAAGCTCTATAAACTAAACAGGATTTGAATCAAGCAGTGCCTCACCCTGATATTACAAGAAGGTTACAGATCTTCAGTACACAGGCTGGAATTCTCCTCCAACCCTGGACCACCTTCCCCCTTCCAGACATGTTTCCAGGTGTTGAGTTGTGGAGGGAGTGAGGCCAAGCCATGCGGCCACTGTTCCCTCTTCTATATCCATAGTCCCTGTGCCTAGAAAACACGTATCTTGGCAGGGCCTGGAGGGCTTCCCTGAGTTGCCCGGTTGAGCAATCCCCCGAGTGTGGGTGCTTCCGCAACTGTCCTTGAATTGTAAATCCCCTGATTACAATTCCCCTGCTTGTTAATGGTCATTGAGTACACTCTATCCTGAGTACCCTTTGAGTGGTTTTCTTTCTTTGTATGTCACTAGCAAACTTACAACATATTTCAGTAACAACCACACAGCAAAATTAACTTGCTACACACTAATGATATACACATTTGGACAGAACAATGAGTTTCAGCAGGTCATGACTTTTCAGATGATACCTTACACAGCATGATTTGTATGAAACATATCATAATTATATGCCAGTGGTAAATATGGGGTTCCAGGAGTGCCATAACCCAAATAAAAAAAATAGTAAGAGGACCAAAAAAATGAAACCATGGCTAAACACAGTAAAAGAGGAAGTTGGAAGCAAAAAGGCATCCTTTAAAAATTGGAAGTGAAATCCTACAAAGGAAAATAGAAAGGAGCATAAACTCTGGCAAGTCAAGCATAAAAGCATAATTAGGCAGGACAAAAAAGAATGAAGAGCAACCAGCAAGAGACAAAAAAACTAACAGGAAATTTATTTTAAGTACATCAGAAGCAGGAAGCCTGCAAACAATCAGTGTGGCCACTGGACGATCGGGGTGCTAAAGGTGCACTCAAGGAAAACAAGGCCATTGTGCAAAAACTAAATGAATTCTTTGCATCAGTCTTCACTCAGAGGATCTGAGGAAGATCCCACACCTGAGCCATTCTTTTTAGGTGACAAATCTGAGGAACTGTCCCAGATTCAAGTGTCAATGGGGGAGGTTTGCAGAACAATTAATTGTGATATGTGACCTATTGCTTAAATAGGTCTCTTGTACCAGATGACTGGACGATAGCTAATGTAATGTAGCTTTTTTTAAAAGGCTCCAGAAGCAATTCAGGCAGTTACAGACCAGTAAGCCTAACTTCAGTACCAGGCAAATCGGTTGAAACTATAATAAAGAACAGAATTATCAGACACATAGATTAACAAATTTGATGGGAAAGAGTCAACACCACTTTGTAAAGGTAAATCATCCCTCACCAATCTATTAGAATTCTTTGAGGGGTTCAACAAACAGGTGGACACGGGCGATCCAGTCTATGTAGTGTACTAGAACTTTCAGAAAGTCTTTGACAAGATCCCTCACCAAAGGCTCTTAAGCAAAGTAGGCGGTCATGAGATGAGAGAGAAAATCCTCTCATGGATCAGTATGTGGTTAAAAGACAGAAAACAAAGAGTAGGAATAAATGGTAGTTTACACAATGGAGAGAGGTAAATAATGAGGTCCCCCGATGATCTATACTGGAATCAGTGCTGTTTAACATATTCATAAAGGTTTTGGAAAAAGGGTAAACAGGTGGCAAAGTTTGCAGATGATACAAAATTACTCAAAATAGTTAAGTCCAAAGCAGACTACAAAGAGTTACAAGGGGATTTCTCAAAACTGGGCGACCGGGCAAGAAAATAACAGATGAAATTCAATGTTGGTAATTGCAAAATAATGCACACAGGAAAACAATCGCAACCATATAGACAAAATGATGGGGTCTAAATTAGCACTCAAGAAAGAGATTTTAGAGTCATCATAGATAGTTCTCTGAAAACATCTACTCAATATACAGCAGCAGTCAAAAAAGCTAACAATGTTAGGAACCACTAGGAAATGGATAGATAATTTAAGACAGTAAATATCATAATGCACTATATAAATCCGTGGTACACCCACATCTTGATTAATGCATGCAACTCGGGTCACCCATCTCAAAAAAAAGATAGAATTGGTGAAGGTACAGAGAAGGGCAACAAAAATTAGGGGTATGGAACAGCTTCCATATGAGGAGAGATTAAAAAGACTGTGACCAGTCAGCTTAGAAAAGAGATGACTAAGGGGAGGATATGATAGAGGTCTATAAAACCGTGAATGGTGTTGAAAAGGTGAATAAGGGAGTGTTATTTACTCCTTCACCTAACACAAGAACCAGGGGTCACCAAATAAACTTAACGAGCATTAAGTTTAAAGCAAACATAAGAAAGTACTTTTTCACACAACACACAGCTAACCTGTGGAACTCATTGCCAGGAGATGTTGTGAAGTCCAAAAGTATAACAGGGTTCAAAAAAGAATTAGATAAAAACACTGCATAACCTACTAAAACCAACTAAATCCACACTACACTACTGGTACTAACTTCTACTAACTACTTACACTACAAAAATTCACCAAGTAGCTGTGACACAGGAAACGAACTGTGAAGACAGAACCACATGGGGAGACCAGACTTAGACCACTGGCAGTAAGAAGGAACTGAGTAGGGGTGGGGCATTGTTGCCCTTATATAGCCTCTGAAGAGGCCACAAGGTGGCGCAGGATGTATGCACTTCCCTAGAGGATACTGCTGCAGGAAGAAAGTCTCCAGCTCTCAGTGCGTCTGACACAAACACCTGAGTGGAATACACATCTACAACCACTTAACGAAGAAATTCCATTTTAAATTTGTTCTGAAGCTGCCACACAATTTCCAGTCTGTTGCTCTGGACTGCTGTAGAATCAAAGAGCCTGCCACAGAATGCAAGTCAAACTAGCTACAGAGTATGCAGGGCTAGGTCATGATCAGGAGTCGTAGTTTTCTGAGATTAAAAATAAACTAAATTCTCTAATAAAAAAAACATAAAAATCCTTGTTTTTCCATGATTAAAACAAAACGCTCAACTTTAGTTTCCCTAGCCACAATACATATAAGTATCAGTTGAACACAATGTTTTCTTGATATACAGCAGAACCCCATTTATCTGAGCCTCCATTATTTGGCTCTCCATATTAACCAAAACCACCAGCCGCCTGGGGCTCACAGCCTGACCTCTGCTGGTCGTTCGGTTAACATGGAGAGGCAGATAATGGAGGCTTGGATAAACAGGGTTCTGCTGTATATGTTTTTATTTTTTCACAAAATGTAAAACCTAAAGATTCTCTGTAAAAATGCAAAGTCCACATTTTTCCATGGCAAACGGATTTCTAGGATCCCTGGCCACGATGCAATGACTTTGGTGGCAACTTCAAGCTAGTAACCTTGGACCCTAAACACAACAGTTAAAGGAAAGGGATGGACTGAATGTGCTCTGGCACTAAGAACGTTGGGAAATGTAGTGGGCTAAAAATGGGCAATTGTATTGGATAAAAACTGCAACTCTCTGATGTACCCATGGAGTTGTGCTTCTCAGGTATAAAAATGGTCACTGACCATGAAAAGCTTAATCAATTTTAAATCTATGGTTAACTTTGGATATATTGCAGGGGGAGATAAGGACAGCAATAAAGCAGAATGAGTCAATCCTGCCAAAGGCTATAAGAGTAATAAGAAGAGGTTTTTACCAATAACAAAGGGAGGGGAAATGGGGGCAAAGAAACAGGAAAAAGAAAATTGGAACATAAATAAATGGTAGGTGAAATGAATGCTGAATATTTTTAAAACATTCTGTTACTGAACTGCTTTTTAAGATTTATACAGGTTTTAATACGAAAAATTATTGGACAATTAGCAAGTAACGAAGACCTTGTAAATAATAGGCTCCGATTATAACAACAATAATACCTAGCTCTTGTATAGTGCTTTTCATCAGTGGATCTCAAAGCCCTTCACAATTTTTAATGTGTTTTATCTTCACAACACTCCCGGACGATTGGAAAAAGGCTAATATAGTGCCCATATTTTAAAAAGGGAAGAAAGAGAACCCGGGGAACTACAGACCGGTCAGCTTCACTTCAGTTCCTGGCAAAATCATGGAGCAGGTCCTCAAGAAATCCATTTTGAAGCAGTTAGAGGAGAGGAAAGTGATCAGGAACAGTCAACATGGATTCACCAAAGGCAAGTCATGCCTGACCAACCTGATTGCCTTCTATGATGAGATAACTGGTTTTGCGGATATGGGGAAAGCGGTGGATGCGATATACCTTGACTTTAGCAAAGCTTTTGATACGGTCTCCCACAGTATTCTTGCCAGCAAGTTAAAAAAGTATGGATTGGATGAATGGACTATAAGGTGGATAGAAAGCTGGCTAGATCGTCGAGCTCAACAGGTAGTGATCAACAGCTCAATGTCTAGTTGGCAGCCGGTATCAAGTGGAGTGCCCCAGGGGTCGGTCCTGGGGCCAGTTTTGTTCAACATCTTTATTAAGGATCTGAATGATGGGATGAATTGCACGCTCAGCAAGTTCGCAGATGACACTACGCTGTGGGGAGAGGTAGATACGCTGGAGGGTAGGATAGGGTCCAGAGTGACCTAGACAAATTGGAGGATTGGGCCAAAAGAAATCTGATGAGGTTCAACAAGGACAAGTGCAGAGTCCTGCACTTAGGAAGGAAAAATCCCATGCACTGCTACAGGCTGGGAACTGAGTGGCTAGGCAGCAGTTCTGCAGAAAAGGCCCTGGGGATTACAGTGGACAAGAAGCTGGATATGAGTCAGCAGTGTGCCCTTGTTACCAAGAAGGCCAACGGCATATTGGGCTGTATTAGTAGGAGCATTGCTAGCAGATCGAGGGAAGTGATTATTCCCCTTATTCGACACTGGTAAGGCCACACCTGGAGTACTGTGTCCAGTTTTGGTCCCCCCACTACGGAAGGGATGTGAACAAATTGGAGAGAGTCTAGCGGAAGGCAACAAAGACTATTAGGGGTCTGGGGCACATGACTTACAAGGAGAGACTGAGGGAACTGGGTTATTTAGTCTGCAGAAGAGAAGGGTGAGGGGAGATTTGATAGCAGCCATCAACTACCTGAAGGGGGGCTCCAAAGAAGATGGAGCGAGGGGCAGATGACAGAACAAGGAGCAATGGTCTCAAGTTGCAGTGGGGGAGGTTTAGGTTGGATATTAGGAAACACTATTTCACTAGGAGGGTGGTGAAGCACTGGAATGGGTTACCTAGGGAGGTGCTGGAATCTCCATCCTTAGAGGTTTTTGAGGCCCGGCTTGATAAAGCCCTGGCTGGGATCATTTAATTGGTATTGGCCCTGCTTTGAGCAGGGGATTGGACTAGATGACCTCCTGAGGTCCCTTCTAACCCAAATATTCTACGATTCTATGAGTATCATCCCCATTCTATAGAGTGGGAATGGAAGCACGGAGGCACAGACCCACAAAGGTACTTAGGCAGCTAACCACTACTGATTTCAATGGAAGTCAGGAGCATCAATAGCTTTGTGGATGTGTGTCTGACAGCCTAAGTCCCTGATCCACCAAAGGGACTTTGGCATTGCATTTTTAGGCACCTAGGAGAGCACAAACCTGAATTAGGTGCCTAGGCTCTCATACAATGAATGAGGAGAGACAGTGCCTTGCAACGCATTGCACAAAGCCAGTACGCTAGGCGTGGAGCTGCCTAATGTGGCCAGTGGGAGATGCTGGTGGGGGAGGAGCTCCACCCCCTCACAGAGAGCCCTAACCACTAGAGTCAGTCTTACTCTTTCCCTGGCCCAATTACTCTTGAATTATTCTGTTAAATAATTAAAGTGGAAGAACTTTGATCTGAGAGATTGAGGAGACCCATAGCAGGCTATTCTCTAGCCCAATGCTTAGGGCACTTACCTGAGAGGCAGCAGGGCCCTGTTCTATCCCTTCTCCTCATCGGGCTGAGGGAGGATTTGAACTGGTAGTCTCCCACATCCCAACTGAGTGCTCTAACCCCTGAGCTAAGGGTTATGAGGGAGGTCCCTCCAGCCTCCCAGCTGTTCTTGTGTGGCATTAGGAGCAGGCCCCACATGCAATTTAAGCAAAGAAGTTCCTGTCTTCCCCCCATTAATGGAGCTTTCTGGGGCTCAGGCGGGAGGTAGGCACCAAGGCACTCAGAGTGAGGCAGCAGTGCATGTGCTCTGAGGTTGAAACATAGGAAACTTTTACTGCAAAAACTTGGGGTCCAGGAGAGTTTTGGCACCTACAGGGTTAGGCACAAGCAGGAGTTGTGGGTCGCAGTGGTGACTGAAAATGGGACTGAGACAACTAAGTACTTTATGGATCCCACCCTTTTTTGCCCAAGATCACATAGGAACTCTGCCGTGCAGCAGGGAATTGAAGCCAAGTTTCCCAAGTCCTAGGCTAGTTCCATAACCATGGCATCACCTTGTCGCTGAGAAACACATAAACGCATGCTTAAATCCCACTTACTTCAGTGGGTTCAGAGTTTTGCTCAACTGAGGCCAAACAGCACACTCAAGAATACTTGAAAATGTGGACAGATCACATGGCCCAGCATCTTTTTGCATCTGAAGAAGTGAGGTTCTTACCCACTAAAGCTTATGCTCCCAATACTTCTGTTAGTCTTAAAGGTGCCACAGGACCCTCTGTTGCTTTTTATAGATTCAGACTAACACGGCTACCCCTCTGATACATGGCCCAGCAGACATTCATTCTGAAGTTTCACTAGAATTAGCCAGCATACTTACTGAACGCTGACAATTATTTTTGAAAAGTCGGAGAACTGGGAGATACCAAAGGTTTAGTAATACCAAATATGGTACCAATATTTTTTTAAAGGAAAACAATCCTGGTAATTACAATCCAGTAAGTTAAAAACAAAACACAGCTGAAAACATTATTAACAGAGAAATTCTGTAGACATCTGCAGCCATAGTTCTCAAACTTCCTTATTGCGGGCTGAGACCCTCTTGGGGACACCTCATCTCTCAACCTCAATTCTACTTTCCCTGTAGCAACTCTAATGCTTGGTTATATGAAAAATTAATGTTAGGACATTACTGTGGGGAAAGATGAAAACACATTTGCTTTATTGCAGTGAGTGTTGCTGCTTACTAACAACCTCCCATTTTGTATTTGGACTACTTCCTCTTTCTTTCATTTTATCAGCACTGAAACCACCCCACTATAAGCTCATGTTCTCTCTCTCTAGCTCACTTTGTAGTTTGATTCTCCTCACCTGTGTGTTTGCTCCCGCTCCAACTGCACTATCGTCCACAAATCTGATCAGATTCTAGGGCTGGAAGGGACCTCGAGAGGTCATCGAGTCCAGTCCCCTGCCCTCATAGCAGGACCAAACACTGTCTAGACTCTAGACCATCCCTGATAGACATTTATCTAACCTACTCTTAAATATTTCCAGAGATGGAGATTCCACAACCTCCGTAGGCAATTTATTCCACTGTTTAACCACCCTGACAGGAACTTTTTCCTAATGTCCAACCTAAACCTCTCTTGCTGCAGTTTAAGTCCACTGCGTCTTGTTCTATCCTTAGAGACTAAGATGAACAAGTTTTCTCCCGCCTCCTTATGACACCCTTTTAGATACCTGAAAACTGCTATCATGTTCCCCTCAGTCTTCTCTTTTCCAAACTAAACAAACCCAATTCTTTCAGCCTTCCTTCATAGGTCATGTTCTCTAGACCTTTAATCATTCTTCTTGCTCTTTGTACCCTCTCCAATTTCTCCACATCTTTCTTGAAATGCGGTGCCCAGAACTGGACACAATATTCCAATTGAGGCCTAACCAGCACAGAGTAGAGCGGAAGAATGACTTCTCATGTCTTGCTCACAACACACCTGTTAATGCATCCCAGAATCACGTTTGCTTTTTTTGCAACAGCATCACACTGTTGACTCATATTTAGCTAGTGGAATACTGCATGAACACTGTGTGGGGCTCAGTTTCCCTGTGTGCTGTGTGTGTAACGAGGGGGTGGGAGAGGGCGTTTATTGTTGCAGGGGACCAGGTGTGACCTCACCTAGCAGTTGGGATCCCAGACAACTGCCTGGAGATGGGAACCCTAGTGACCAGGGACCTGGTGACTGAGAGGCCCAGCCCAGCTTGGCAGGCAACCAGTTCTGGCCAGTGGAAAGACAAAGGGCTGAGGAGAGAGGACCCTGGTGACCTGACCAGCCGGTTGCAGCCAGTGGGGAACAAAGGATGGAAGAGAGGAGGCCCAGGCGACCTGTTTGCCTGGGACCGAAGACAAAGGACAGGGGAGGAGCTGTTGGGGGAGATGATATTGGATGATCGGCTGGAAGGAGGGAACGGCTGGACTGGGTCAAGAGAGCAGGCAGAGCCCACCTGCATGCAGGAGAGACCTGGATGTCCTGGGCTGAGGGGTGCTAGGCTGGAGGGCCTGGAGAGTTTCCAGTACTGGGTTCAGATGCTCAATAAACCCTCCTGTTTTATGCTTGCTGAGAGTCACTCTGGTCTAGAGATCAGGACTGCATTATTCCTTCTGGGAGTGGAGGCCCCAGGGGTCCAGAGTGAGCGGACTCCCTGAGGTGACTCATGGCGAGAGACAGGCGTGCTTAGGGCTCAGAGAGGTCTGGTTCCAGGAGGCGGAGGGGCCTACAGCTTAACCGCCGAGAGACAGTGGACCCCCGAGAAGGGCTGTCACACTGAAGGGGGTTCCTCCCAGGGACCGTAAGGAGCCTGGAGAGAGCATTGGGCCTGTGAGGCTTGGTCTACACTAAACCCCCAAATCGAACTAAGGTACGCAACTTCAGCTACGTGAATAACGTAGCTGAAGTTCGAAGTACCTTAGTTCGACTTACCTCGGTCCACACGCGGCAGGCAGGCTCCCCCGTCAACTCCGCGGTACTCCTCTCGCCGAGCTGGAGTACCACAGTCGACGGCGAGCACTTCCGGGTTCAACTTATCGCGTCCAGACAAGACGCGATAAGTCGAACCCAGAAGTTCGATTGCCAGCCGCCAAACTAGCGGCTGGGTATAGACGTACCCTGAGTCTGTGACAGTCTTATGACTGAAGAGGTGTCAATTGTTCTGTGTAGCTCAAAAGTAGAGCCCTGAAGTAGAGCTCTGTGAAGCTCAAAAACCTGTCTCTTCCACCACAGCAGTTGCTCCAATACAAGATATTACCTCACCCACTTTGTCTCTCTCAAACACAATGAACAAAGACATGAAGCAGCCAATCAGAGACAGAGAGGAGTTTGTTTTGGCTGGTTGGTTGGGTTTGGGTTTTGTGGGGAGGGGGTCTTCTTGTTTTAGTTTGTGTTTCAGTTTATTTGCTCAATAAAGCCTCTGAAGACCCTAAAAGAAAGAAGCTTTACAGTTGGAACAGAAGCAGCTCCCTCAGCTCCCTGCAAATATCCTTTGAGCTACATGTAGAAAATCACAGATCTCTAGAGAATACAACAATGAGCATTAAATTACTTATCTGATAGAATTACAAAATTAGTGGACAAAAGGGAATGGAGTAAATGCCATATACCTGGATTTTAGTAAAGAAGTGAATATTGTCTCAGGAAGTCTTACTTGCAAAATTAATTCAAATTAACTTGGATATGACATCATCACATAGACTGAAACTGAAGTTCTATAAATTAAGGGTGAGGAATAGTGGCAGAGAACTGAATTGATGAATGGGGAGCGTGGCATCTAGTGAGAACCACAGGGAATGATTAATAAATTAATAAAATGTGCATACGAAACAGTGAGATGTGTACACCAATGAGTACACAGAAATAATCCAACCGAACAAATACATTTTAGGGACAGGGGCAAGAAACAACATGAGATTCAGCCTGGAAATACTCTAGTTAATCAAGTTTTGGAATAACAACCCCCAGCACTCAGTGGGAGAGGGAAACCTGGAAAGCAGCGGTGGCTGAAACAGCTTGGGGTGTGAAACAGCTGATTAGACAGATGTTTGCCAAGCAGCTTGGTTGCCAAAAAAATACACCGCAATGTTGTGAACTGTACACAGAGGCTCAGATCCACAAAGGGACTTAGGGTCCTAATTAAATAGTCACTGGACCAGGCGGACTGTGTGCCCTAACCACTAGGCTATCCAGTTATTCTCACTCACTCTCGCTGGCCCAATGGCTGTTTAAGTTTTTATAAAGAGTGGAATAGCTTCCGAGGAGACATTAAGACTGAGAGACCCACATCAGAATATCCCATAGCCCATTAGGGCCTCTCCTGAAAAGTAGAAGAACACTGTTCAACTATTTTCTACCCATCAGAAAGTGGGTAGAAATTGAACCGAGGGCTCCCACATCTCAGGATAGCGATATAACCAATGAGCTAAAAGTTATACAGGAGCCACCACCACTCCCTCCAGCATTTCCTTGCATGAACAACTTGGATGCCTAAACCGCCTGACTCCGGGAGAGGGGTTCCTGGCTGTGAATCACAAGGAAAGACAAAATGATCTTGACAAAGTAGAGAATTGGTCTGAAATCTTCTGGGTGCTGCACACTTTAGGAAAGATGTGGACAAATTGGAGTGAGTCCAGAGAGCAACAGAAATGATAAAAGGTTTAGAAATCCTGACCTGTGAGGAAAGGTTAAACAAACTGGGTAAGTTTAGTCTTGAGAAAAGAAAACTGAGGGGGGAAACTGATTACAGTCTTCACATATGTTACAGAGATAAATTGTTCTCCACGTCCACTGAAGGGAGGACAAGAAGCAATGGGCTTAATCTGTAGGAAGGGAGATTTAGGTTAAATATTAGGCAACATTTTCTAACTACAAGGGTAGTTAAGCTCTGGAAAAAGGCTTTCAAGGCAGGTTGTGGGATCCCCATCATTGAGATTTTTAAGAACAGGCTGGACAAACACCTGTCAGGGATTGCTTAGGTTTACTTGGCCCTGCCTCAGTGTGGGGGTCTGGACTAGATGACCTCTGGAGATCCCTTCTGGCCCTACATTTCTGTGATTCTATAGATGCCTTTGAGCAGCCCACACTTAGGTGCCTAATTTGGTGAGATGGCAGGGCTTGTAAATACCTTTGTCCTCAACATCTCCCACTGGAGTGTGCTGGCTTTTGTGGATCCCATTCTTAGGTGCCTATCTCCCCGCTCATTGTACAGGGAGCCTAAGCACCTAATTCAGGCTTTGTGGATCCCGGTGATTTTCAAGGCACTTAAAGTTAAACCTTTCAATGCTCAATGTTGCAATGCTTAAATCCCTTTGTTGATCTGAGCCAAAGATCTCACATCACAGAGCAGGGAGGAGAGAGACCCTCTCTATACAGCTCTGATGGGATTGCTAAATTATCTCTGTTCCTTGATCCCCAGGTAGTGACCGTTGCCTGAACACATTGTCTAGCTCCAAGCAGCTTGGAGATTGTGTCCATTACTCGCAGATGAGGGCCCAGTAATCATGATCCACACGTTTGTTACCTCAAGACTGGACTACTGTAACTCTCAATACTGAAGGCTTTCAGTTATCGAGCAGTCAAAACTCCAGCTCATACAACACACAGGAGGGGCTGGACATAGAATGAGAATAGCCCCCAGTGCTCTGCATCATCCCCTGGTATCCCACTTGTTTCTGGGACCAAGTAAAAGCCCTGATCCTAATCTTGAGGTTCTCAATGGTTTGCGACCAGGTGACCTCAAACAGTCTCACCATGGCCCGTTCATACTGCGCCAGTGGCATAATGGGACTATACTGATCCCCAGTGGAACTTTTCAAGCAAAGAAGTAGCATAGTCTTTCTGCACAGGGCCCAGTACAGGGGGAAGAAGATGGCATGTTTAGACCTCATCTAACTTATTGTGCGGGCAGCTCCTGCTGCCAGACCAGTCCAGAGTCCCAAAAGTGTCATAAAACTACCTTTGCTCCCTACCCCAGGCTGCTCTTTCTATGCTGTGCCTCCTGAGAAGCATAACAGAGTCTGTTCTTGTCTCTCTAGCCAATCCACCAAGATAACAGTGACCCTCTCATACACACAAACCATAATTGTCCAGAGTAAAGCTTTCGGGACCTACGGGCAGTATCTTCTCAATGCCAGGTCCTAACTGCTGAACGCCCTGCTAGAAGAGATCAGAGTGAGCCCCAGTCTGACAGTTGCAGACCATTATTACAAAGTCAGCTCTTAACGTGAGCCTATTCCCACAACGAAAGAAGGGCATTTGAAATGTAAACAGCTGAACACCAGGAGCCACTAGTGTCTACTAAGGCCACTTTGAGCTGCCTAAACAGCTCAAGATGATAGTGAATTCTCCCTGTGCAGGAAAAAATAAAACTCTTCCCAGGCAGAAATCTGGCATGAGCAGTTCCACTTGCTCCTGTACCAGCTGCACTCCCTGATCCTGGCATAAGGGGAAGGAAGGGGTATGTCAAGGTCATTCTAGGATGGAGAAAGGGTAGGATAGGCAAGGGAGAGGGTGTAGGAAAGCAGAGCTCCATTATGCCCAGTCCTCTCCAGGTGTATGTAAAGGCTGCCCCTGAGCAGACCTCACTTGTGCCAGAACCAGGCAGATCTGAATCAGGGGGCTGCCCCTTTAATCAAGTCCTTGAATGGAAAGAATGACTGTCATGTTTATATGAAACTTGTTCTTTACATTTAAGTAGTGCAACGATTGGCTCTATATTAAAAGCTCATGTAAACAGATCATCTGAAATAGGAAAATGACACGAAGGAAAGGAAAATGTAGGCTGGAAATCCCAATAGGAAGATGTACGAGGCTGTGGAATACTCTCCCAGGAGACCTGGTAGAGGCCTCCTTACTTGGGACATTACAACTGCACTAGACAAACAACTAGAACAGTCACTGCATGAAGCAATCCTAGCTGGCCTCTGGTGTGGGATGGAGTAGATTGGGGGAAATATTTGTTAGGTCCTTTCTAATTTCTATGAAAAAAATAATGAGATTTTGAACTGCTATTTCCATAGGTGTAATCACATCCCAGAGCAGGGAGGTAAGTGCCACTCTCATGTGACTACCCCTAAGATAATGCATTTAGGTTTTGGCACTCCAGGATCAGAAAGGTATGAACAAACTGGAGGGAATTCAGGAAAAAAAAAATCAAGAAAGGTTTGTGTGTCTTGACTGACTAACACAAAAAGTGGTTACTTACCTGTCTTATAACTATTGTTCTTTGAAATGTGTTGCACAAGTCCACCCCACTTCAGGTGTGCATGCACCCAGTGCACAGAAGCTGGAGAACTTTCTCCCATAGCGGTACCTGTTGGGGCAGCGCATGGGCCCTCCGCACACCGAAGGCATAAAGGAGTGGAGCCACCGCAAATCTCTCTCCCCCCAGTTCCTTCTCAGAATCCAGTGAGATGGACTATGATGTAGAGAGGAAGAAGGGTGGATCAAGACTAGTTACAGGACAGGTAAGCAACCGCTTTTTTCTTCTTTGTGTGACTGCACATGTCTATTCCACTTCAGATGACACAAAAGCAATTCAAGATGGATGAGGTTTCTGAGTCTACCTGAACAAGGATCACAACACAACTCTCCTAAATCTAAGGCTTGGTCCACACTGGGGCGGGGGATCGATCTAGGAAACGCAACTTCAGCTACGAGAATAGTGTAGCTGAAGTCGACGTTTCCTAGATCGAACTAAGTTTGCTTACTGCGGGTCCACGCGGCGCAGGCAAGCTTCCCCGTCGACAGCGCTTCCTGCTCTCGGCGAGTAGGCGTTTCGCAGTCGACGAGGGAGCACTTCTGGGATCGATTTATCGCGTCCAGATGAGACGCAATAAATCGATCCCAGAAGATCGATCTCTACCCGCCGAATCAGGCGAGTAGTGTGGACCTAGCCTAAATCTAAATCTCCTGAAGCTTGGGAGAGAACATAATGAGCAATGAGAGTATGAACAGATGACCAAGTTGCAGCTCTGCAAATGTCATAGATGGGTACCTGACCAAAGAAAGCAGCTGACGCAGCTTGTGCTCTTGTAGAATGTGCTGAACCTCTCTCAGGTAGAGGAACCTTAGCCACATCCTAGCACATAACAATACAGAAAGAGATCCAAGAGGATATGCTCTGAGAGGAGACAGGCTGCCCTTTCATTCTGTTAGCAAAGGAGACAAACAATTGAGGGGACACTCTAAACTGCTTAGTCCTGTCCAGGTAAAAAGCTAACTGCTTGCAGTCATCCAAAGTATGGAGTCTCTCCTTATCTTTATGAGAATGAAGGTTCAGAAAAAAGTTGGTAAATATATAGAGTGATTTAGATGAAATATCAGTCACCACCTTAGTGAGAATTTAGGGTGGGGAGGTAAGTAGACTTTATCTGGGAGTGGTTGGGTCATTACAAAACCTAAACTTAATTTCCCCAATACTAATTTCTCCCTACTGTTACTCACACCTTCTTGTCAACTGTCTGTAATGGGCCACTCTCTTACCACTTCAAAAGTTATTTTTCCTCCTTTGATATTCTGCTGTTAATTGATTTATCTTGTTAGACTGACCTCACACTTGGGAAAGCAACCCCCATCCTTTCATGTATTTATACCTGCTCCTGTATTTTTCACTTCATGCATCCGATGAAGTGGGTTCTAGCCCACGAAAGCTTATGCCCAAATAAATGTGTTAGTCTCTAAGGTGCTGCAAGGACTCCTCATTGTTTTTGCTAATACAGACTAACATGGCTACCACTCTGAAACCTTTATCTTTACAGAATACTGTATATGGGGGAGGGGGCTGTCAGCACTAAAGACAACAGCTCCACCATTTTCCTGGTGGAGGGAATAGTCACCACAAATGCTACTTTCATTGAGAGATGAGAAAACGAACATGTAGCCACAGGTTCAAAACTGGGCGGACGGGGAGGGGATTAGAGCCGACAAAACCCACAACCTTTGCAGGATCTCTTACAGGTGGGAAGAGTCTGTCTAACCCCTTCAAACATCTAATAGCCATTGGGTTGGGGAAGAAACAATTTTTCCCCCCACAGGAGGATGGAATGCAGAGATAGCTGCCAGACCATTCACGATCGCTACTGAATGTCCTGCTGAGATGGTCCACCAGACGGTTTTGAAACCCTGGGAGGTGAGATGCCTTGAGTGTGATCGCATTCTCAATGCAGGAACTCCAAAGGTCCATTGCTTCTCGACAAAGAGGGTCTCATCTGACACCTCCCTCCCTGTTCAAGTAGAACGTAGCACCAGTATTGTCCAGGGGTACCTGCACAGCACATAATTTGATATGTGGAAGGAACACTCAATAAACTAGGTGGACTGCTTGAATCTCCCGAACACTGACATGGAGACAGAGTTCCTGGTCCAACCAGAGCCCTTGATTCTGGAAGTCTCGTGGGGGAGTTCCCTATCCAAAGGAGGAGGCATGACCACTGTCATGGAGGGTAAGGTTGGGGGCGAAAGAAACCCCTCTGCACACATTGGGGGGATCCATCCACTAATCCACTAATCCAGGGAGGACAATACGCTCGCAGACACATGAATCAGCATGTCCGGTGGGCGGCATGAGGGTTGGTAAAAAGACTTAAATCACCTCTGCATGCCTCTGAGGTGAAGCCTGTCATGCTGATCCATGTCCATGCAAGCTGCCACGTGCTCTCGAAGTCCCAGGCAGTTCCTTATTGTTGTATGAGGGCATGCCTGGAGGTCTTTGCATAAATCCAAAATTGCCTGAAATTTGCAGTGATAGGAATTGTTCTCGATTCTGTGAATCTGATTCTCTGCACAGGAAGAAGAAGAACTGACATGTCCTTTTTGATCAACAAGTCTAATGAACAAACGAGCGACTGGATTTTCACGATGGTTATCTCCACTTGACGACTGGATCAACCTCAAACCAACCAATCAACCAGATATGGATATATCTGGACTCCCATCTTCCTGATATGTGCCGCACCCACTTCCAGACACTTTGTGAAATTTTGAGGGGCTGAAGACAAGCCAAAAGGAAAGAACTATAAATTGATAATGAACATTTGCAACAACAAACCTTAAAAACCGCCTGTGACTCTGGTGAATGGCAATATGGGAGTAAGCATCCTTTAAGTGGAGGGCAGCGTACCACTCACAGGATCTAGGGATGGGACGATAGATGCTGTACAAAATTTTATCTTTTTTATGTACATCTTCAGGTTTCACAGGTCCAGAATAAGTCTGATGCCTCCCCTTTGACTTTGGAATGAGAAAATACTGGAAATGAAATCCCTTCCCCCAGTGTAGTCTCTTGCTGTAAAAGAGACTGAACTTCTTGAATGAGACCAGTCTCATGGGAATGGTCCCTGAAAATGGACAGGGCAGGAGGGATAGAGGTAAATTGCAAGGTATATCCCAGTTCCACATTGCTTAGTGCCCATCCATCTGTTGTAACATGGGTCCAAGTACCTAGAAAGCAGGATATCTGAAGGGAGGAGAAGCCTGAGTTAACAGTATTAGCTTTGACTAAGGAATCAAATGAACTATTTAGATATAGCTGGTTTTGAGGTAGGCTAACTGAAGGAGTTGAAGGAGGTGGTCTCCTGAGATTTGTGGTGCCTTTCATTTTTTTCTGGCTACTTTGGTGGATAGAATGGATAGCTCTGCTTTAATTAAAATCAGAATTCCTTCCTCCTAGAGCCTGAGGTAGAAATACCCGATGACTTTAAGATTCCTCTACAATCTTTAAGAGAGAATGCAGAGCTTTGTCTGTCTTTGCTGAAAATAAGTTTGGCTCCTTGAATGTTAAATCCTCAATAGTTTATTGAGATTCTGTTGGTATACCAGAAGATTGCAGCCAAGAAACACATCAACATAGTGATGGCAGTCACCATCACACTGCAGCTGAATTGACCCCATATATAGCTGGTTGCAGGGATGATCTTGCTACCTGTTGACCTTGATTCACAGGCGCCCAATACTCCACCTCAGCAGCCTCTGGTAACCTGTCCATACACTTCAACGAGTCTCAGTTAGAAAAAACACAATGAGCCAAGAGAGCTCAATGGTTTGCAATTCTAAACTGTGGCCCCAAAGATGAACAAAACTTTTCTCCCAAATAAATAGAGACTTTTTGCATTTTTATCTTTGGGCGTAGACTTCGATTGGCCTCGTCTCACCTTCTCATTCACAGCTGCCACCATCAAAGATCCCAAGGTTGGGTGTGAATAAAAATACCCACATCCCTGGGATGGGACTTGGTATCTTTTGTCCATTCGTTTGGCTGTGGGTGGCAATGAGGAAGGATTTTGCCAAAGGATTCTGTTAGGCTCCACTATGGCTTCATTTGCAGGCAGAGCCATTTTAGCAGGTCCTGGAGAGTGCAAAATATTCACTAGCTGATGTGGATTGTCTTGCACCAGCTCTGTAAGGGACTTTACCTGGTTTACCAGTTCCCGCAACATAGCTCGGTCTTGAGCAGCCTGGTCCATCAGCAGGCAATTAGTCTTTTGCTGCAGCCGCACTGCCTCCTGTTGGGTGGCTGCCTGGACACGGGGAGCCTCCTGCTGGGCCGCCGTAGCTTGTATCAGTGCCCGCACTACATCATCCATTGTGGTGAAAAAAAATAAACCCTCTCCCTTTTTTTGTTTGCTTTTTTGGTGTTTTTTTTTTTAATCACCCTCCTTCTTCTGCCACGCTGTGCACCCCAAGATCCCACCGCTAACACCAGTGTGACAAAGTTCCTCCTCTATCTTGGTGGGTCCTGCGCTTATTGGTGGATTTTCTTGTCTCAGAGATTCACCATGTGGGATGGGGAACAGCCCAGAGACCTTCCTCTCTGGAAGAACCCACAGTCCAGGTCAATTGGGAGGTTTGGGGGGAACCCGGGCCTGCCCTCTACTCCGGGTTCCAGCCCAGGACACTGTGGACTGCAGCTGTCTATAGTGCCTCCTGTAACAGCTGCATGACAGCTACAACTCCCTGGGCCACTTCCCCATGGCCTCCTCCAAACACCTTCCTTATTCTCACCCCAGGACCTTCCTCCTGGTGTCTGATAACGCTTGTGCTCCTCAGTCCTCCAGCAGCACACCCTCTCACTCTCAGCTCCTTGCGCCTCTTGCTCCCAGCTCCTCACACTCGCACCACAAACTGAAGTGAGCTCCTTTTAAAATCCAGGTGCCCTGATTAGCCTGCCTTAATTGATTCTAGCAGCTTCTTCTTAATTGGCTCCAGGTGTCCTAATTAGCCTGCCTGCCTTAACTGGTACTAGCAGGTTCCTGATTACTCTAGTGCAGCCCCTGCTCTGGTCACTCAGGGAACAGAAAACTACTCATCCAGTGACCAGTATATTTGCCCTCTAGCAGACTCCTGTACCTCACTGGTCTGGGTCTGTCACACCACACATGCTCTGACTAGCAACCACAGCAGTGAGAACGAACTGAGGGAGAGTCGGGACAGCCCCGCCCCTTTATGCAATTAGCTGGCAGTATGAGCATGTAGAAGGCGCATGCGCTACTCCGGTAAGTACCACTATGGGAAAAAGTTCTTCGGCTTCAGTACATTGGGAGCGCGCACACCTGAAACGGAATGGACATGTGCAATCACTTGAAGAAGGAGGAAATATTAAGAGAACTAGGCATGGTATGTATTAAATGCAAAATTGTATTGAGGCGGCATTACAGTTGTATAATGTCTCCCTTGAGGTGCGACTGCTTTGCACCCCACTGCTGGAAGATACAAGACTTAAAGCTGGTGAGGCCTACCATAGTACACTCACCTCAGAGAATCACTAAGCTATCCCACCAGGGCCGGCCCACAACATTTTGGCACCTGAGGCGGGGAGCTCAAATGATGCCCCCATGCCTCCTTGCTTGGGCCAAAACTTTGAAAAGTCTCAATTCTGCCTTCTTCCTGTTCTACTCCTCTCATGGTACTGCTCTGCTACCTACCCCAATAAAGGAGAACTAACAACTTAAAATGCCTTGTTCAAAAATTTTAAGTAACACTTAACTTTCAAGTATCAGAGGGGTAGCCGTGTTAGTCTGAATCTGTAAAAAGCAACAGAGGGTCCTGTGACACCTTTAAGACTAACAGAAGTATTGGGAGCATAAGCTTTCGTGAGTAAGAACCTCACTTCTTCAGATGTAAGACTTGCATCTGAAGAAGTGAGGTTCTTACCCACGAAAGCTTATGCTCCCAATACTTCTGTTAGTCTTAAAGGTGCAACAGGACCCTCTGTTGCTTTTTACTTCTTCAGATGCAACCATCTCAATAGAGCATGAGCTTCAGACTTGCATCTGAAGAAGTGAGGTTCTTAACCACAAAAGCTTATGCTCCCAATACTTCTGTTAGTCTTAAAGGTGCCACAGGACTCTGTTGCATTTAACTTTCAAACGCCTGAACAGCAAATGTAACTTTTCTTGTCTGCATAGTAAACACTGGCATTTTTATCTGTTTGAATAATCGAAGTGGTGCTTTCCGTGCCTTCTTGGTTGCAAAGATTTGAACTGCTTCCTGAAGGTCCACAGTCTGGGCCAGCTCATGCTCTATTGAGATGGTTGCAAGGCCGACCAGCCTCTCCTGTGTCACTGTGGAGCGTAGATGTGTTTTTTATTAACTTCAGCTTGGAGAAGCTGCATTCTCCACTGGCAACTATTACAGGAAGTGTTATAAGTATGCACAGAGCAACAAAAGCATTTGGAAAGAGCGTGGTCATCTTATTTGTGCACATATATTCCAGAACAGCCTTTGGAGTTGATCCTGCTGAAATGTGTTTTGAAAAGGTTTTCAGTTCATCACCTAAATCACTCACATCAATATCGCACATGTCATCATGTGTCAACACTGTCTCTAGTGCCCTGCATTGCTGGTGTAGGTCTTCTTCAGGTATAGTGAGGAGTTTTGGAATATCATACAACATCCCAAATATACTGCTGTGTTCCTTGAGCTGCACGAAATGTTCTTCAACTGACTGTACTGCACAATCTAGCACCTGGTTAAAGAATTCAACTTTGAATTACTGATTGGGGTTTCTTATGAGATTATCCCGTGCCTCGTAATCAAAATGTCTTCTTCTTCGGTGACTCTTGTATTCTTGAATGGGTGGGAAAATAACATCAGTATGAAGTTCCTCTGCCAATTTCTGTGCACTCTTCAGAACGTTTTGAAATGCCTCATCTGACCGGTAGGACTGTTGGTATGACTTTGCTTTGTCCAGTTGTTAAATTGCTTCAGATATATCAAGGTCAACATTTATTTCAAACAGTATGTCATGCCACAACACTAAGCCACACAGAAATTTGAAGTTATGTATGTTTCTGGTGATTCCATTTCCCTCTGCCACTGTTCTCCATGAACAGTTCCTGAAATAGCATTATCCTCCATAATGGCAACTATGGCATCATCTATCTTCCTAATTTGGTGTTTGATAGGCTTTATCACCCCCACTCGACTTTCCCCTCGTGTGGCACTCAGTGGATTCAGTGTCAGAGAGGATGTTCCCAGATGTTGCTTCAAAATTTGCCATCGATGAGTTGATGCAGAGAAAAATACATAGATGCTTTGAATTACATTAAAAAATTCAGCAGCTTCAGTAGAAGCTGATGCTGCCTCACTGACCACCAAGTTCAATGAATGAGAACTGCATGGGACAAGAAAAGCCCGAGGGTTTAATTCTCGGATCCGTGTCTGCACTCCTCTGTTCTTTCCTCTCATGTTGGCACCATTATCATAGCCCTGACCTCTCATGTCAGCTATCGCAATTCCTGTATCTTCCAGCTTTTTAAGAAGCACATTTGTCATACCAGCTCCTGTAGTATCATCAATGTCAATAAATTCTAGAAAATGCTCTTACAGTCACCATTGCAGAGACATTTTCACTAGGTTCTGTTGTTGTTACGAAAGGCACCATTAAAGTCATTTGTTCTGTATGGCTGATGTCAGGTGTGCAGCCCAGAATAACAGAGTAATATCTTGCTGACTTCAGATCTGCCACAATTGTCTGTTTGACTTTTGTTGCCAGTAACTGTATGATCTCATTTTGAATTGTTCTTCCAAGGAGTGGTGTGTGTACATTTCTTGGATGGTGACTCTTCTTAGATGCTCCTGGAGTACAGCATCAAACTCAGCCATCAGCTCCACAATTTTAAGGAAGTTTCCATTGTTTGGCACATACAGCTGATCTGAAGTGCCACGCAGTGCTAGGTTTTGGGTAGCAAGCATTCTCACAATGGCAATGAGCCTTTTCAGAACATTTTGCCAGTAAAGAGACTCTGATGCAATCTTCTCTTGATGCTGATCATCTATGGTGGCCTTTAACCTTAGTCTCATCTCAAGCTCTTTCCACCTATGGGATGCTCTCTGGTGATTTGCTGCCTTCTCATGGCACGCCAGATTTCTAGCCAGATTTTTCCAGTCCTTTGTTCCTGTAGAACCCAATCTGGCTGGAACATTAGACTGGAGAGTTTGCAACAAAAACAGTATGCAACATTCTGGGTTTTTGAGTGCATAAGCCATGGCCTCTCCACTTTGTCACCATTGGAGATTTCATGCCAGTAATGTGTTGGATGGAAACTTCTATTTTCACTGTCTTTGGGGAACATGAAGTTTTTCACTTGCTATGGCCCATGCAGTACAAGGAAGTCCCTCAGGCTAATGCTCAAGTGGGTCCACAGTCCTGGATCATCTAAACTTAAGGAACTAAACTCAGCAGCAGCTGTTTCTTGTACCTCCACCACACTCTTCTCTGATCTACACTTTTCTTCAGGAATGTGCATGTTTACATCCATCGGAGATAGAGATATGGATGCTGCAGTAGCTGCCAGGTAACCTGCACTCTGACTAACTGGAAGATCAGGCATCTCCTCACCACTCACATCCTCACTGGGGCCGGAAGGCTCAGCGTGAACATTTGTGTCTATGTATCTCAGGAGAGCTCCTTCCTGCTTAGATAGAAAAGCTTCCTTTGCTTTCTATCTGTTTCTGAATGCTGCGCCAGAGGGGCGTTTTCTTCTTTCACCCATGACTGCTGTTCTGTGCCAGCTATAGTTGCTCTCAACACTCAGTTGAAGGGGACAAATAAGCAGGCTGGTTGCAGGGCCTGAGTGAGGGAAGATATCAGCATCTTAAGGACCTAACTAGCTCCTACTACTTCAGTTGACTGCCTGTTCTCCTCAAGTGGGTCCAGGGAAGCTTCAGGAAACAGGAAGGTCCCTGAGAAGCTGGTGTGAATCAGTCCAGGCTCCTGGGGGTGCTAGAGAGGTACATAAGAGGCTCCTCCTCCTCTCTCTCCCTGCAGCTCCTGCTGCTTTCTGTTATTCCCTCTCACCTTTTCTCCTGCCCACCTGTTATGTCTCTTGTGCCCTCCTTTCTCCAGCACAGCACTCCACCATCTCTGTGCGTCTAGAGCAGAAGGAATACATATGCACCAGCAGCAGACAATTTTCTACACTCTGGGTCCTAGTGGCTCCCCCCCCCGCCCCAGTCTGGCACCTGAAGGGGCCGCCTCAGTTCGCCTCATGGTAAGGCCAGTCCTGTATCCCACCCTGCCATTGCCAGCATTGGAGGTAAGGCCAAGTATAAGGAGGCAAGGGCACTGGAAGCTAGATCGCTTAAGCTACTCTAATTTACACAGAGGGACCATTCCAGTGCACAGCCAGATCAAGCTTAAAGTCTCCTTTTTTACGTGCTCCTTCCTGAAATGCACAGTGCACTCCTTGGATACAGCCCCAAAATCTGAATCTCAAAGCTTAGAAAAATTTTAGTTGTTTTTTGTTTAAAAGGAAAAATAAAGTGATACTCAGCACAAGAAAGAGCATATTTTCCCATACTCATATCACCAAGCACGATTGAGGGAGAAAAGGCCAGAGAGAAAAAGCATAGAAATTGTCACAGAAGAGGAGTGTTTAGGAAACATATGTAAAAATAGGAGTGTTGTAATGGAAATTGTTTTCCAGCTTCACTCATATACAGCTGCTTGACCACATGACAATTACAAAGAAGGGGGCAATGATAACTTAGGCCTGGTCTATACTAGGAAATTTGTCCAGTATAACTCCATCACTCGGGGGTGTGAAAAATCCACACCTCTGAGAAACGCAGTTAAACCAATCTAACCCCTGGTGTAAACAACATTGAGAATTCCCCTGTCGACCTAGCTACTGCCTCTCAGGGAGGTGAAGTACCTACACCGACAGGTGAACCCCTCCTCCATCGATGTAGGTAGCGTCTACACTGAAGCCCTGCAGTGGTGCAGCTATGCCGCTGTAGCAGTCGCTGTGTACACAAGCCCTAAGTATTTGCAGGGTATAAACACCAAGGAAGTTGGAAATATTTTATGCTGGTTCAAGGGGGCATAACTAGGAATAAGTAAGTGAAGTCAAGGGCTTCTCTACACAAATTGCACCAATTTATCAGTGCAAGATCTTTGAGTGGACACTCTTAAACTGAGCAGCTAATGTCACCTTAGTGTATTTCATTGACGAATTTAGCTAAATTGATATTGGCCACTCGAACCGATCTGCGCCCCTTTCTAAACATAAGGCTATGTCTACATTGGCAATTGAGCGACAAAACTTTTGTCGTTCAGAGGCGCTAACACTCCCCCCCCCCCCCCCCCTCCAAAGACAAGTTTTGCCGAAGCAAGTGTCAGGGTAAACAGCGTGCTGTCGGCAAGAGCGCTCTCCTGTCAACAACGCGAACGCCGCTCATTGGGGGTGGAAGTATTTTGTCAGCAAAAGTGCCTACAAACAGTGGCTACACTGCCCAACTTTTAGCAACACGGCTGCGTCACTAAAAGGCGTGTAGTGTAGACAAAGCCTAAGGGCACGTCTTCACTACCCACCGGATCGGCAGGTAGCGCTCGATCTATCGGGGATCGATTTATCGCGTCTAGTGTAGACACGATAAAAATCAATCCCCGATCGCTCTCCCGTCAACTCTGGAACTCCACTGCAGCGAGAGGCAAAAGCGGAGTTGGCGGGGGAGCGGCAGCGGTTGACTCGCCACTGTCCTCACAGCCAGGTAAGTTGACCTAAAATACGCAACTTCAGCTACGCTATTCGCATAGCTGAAGTTGCGTATCTTAGGTCGAAATCCCCCCCTCTCCCCCGTAGTGTAGACCTAACCTAAGTTTGCACAGATTTAAGTAAAGGTGTTTTTTAAAACTGATTTAGTTATACTGGTATAAGTTTGTAAGTCCTGTGTGTGGACACTCTTAAGTTTTATGTATACACAGAATTTGCACCAGTTTAATCAGTTTTTAGACCAATTTAGTTAAACCAGTGCAAGTTTGTATGTAGTCCCTCTTATTTCATTCTAATATCATCTGATTTGGGGATAGCTTAACCCATTTTTAATTGGATTGCACAAATTTAACAAAAACAATTTAGAAACCAATTTAGTTAAATTGCTGCAGTTTCTGTATGGAGAACAGGCCTCAAAAATAAATAGAACAGGAGTACTTGTGGCACCTTAGAGACTAACAAATTTATTAGAGCATAAGCTTTCGTGGACTACAGCCCACTTCTTCGGATGCATATAGAATGGAACATATAATGAGGAGATATATATACACACATACAGAGAGAGCATAAACAGGTGGGAGTTGTCTTACCAACTCTGAGAGGCCAATTAATTAAGAAAAAAAAAAAAAAAAACTTTTGAAGTGATAATCAAGCTAGCCGAGTACAGACAGTGTGATAAGAAGTGTGAGAGTACTTACAAGGGGAGATAGTCAACGTTTGTAATGGCTCAGCCATTCCCAGTCCTTATTCAAACCGGAGTTGATTGTGTCTAGTTTGCATATCAATTCTAGCTCTGTAGTCTCTCTTTGGAGTCTGTTTTTGAAGTTTTTCTGTTGTAATATAGCCACCCGCAGGTCTGTCACTGAATGACCAGACAGGTTAAAGTGTTCTCCCACTGGTTTTTGAGTATTTTGATTCCTGATGTCAGATTTGTGTCCATTAATTCTTTTGCGTAGAGACTGTCCGGTTTGGCCAATGTACATGGCAGAGGGGCATTGCTGGCACATGATGGCATAGATCACATTGGTAGATGTGCAGGTGAACGAGCCCCTGATGGTATGGCTGATGTGATTAGGTCCTATGATGATGTCACTTGAATAGATATGTGGACAGAGTTGGCATCGGGGTTTGTTACAAGGATAGGTTCCTGGGTTAGTGGTTTTGTTCAGTGATGTGTGGTTGCTGGTGAGTATTTGCTTTAGGTTGGGGGGTTGTCTGTAAGCGAGGACAGGTCTGTCTCCCAAGATCTGTGAGAGTAAAGGATCATCTTTCAGGATAGGTTGTAGATCTCTGATGATGCGCTGGAGAGGTTTTAGTTGGGGGCTGAAGGTGACAGCTAGTGGTGTTCTGTTATTTTCTTTGTTGGGCCTGTCTTGTAGGAGGTGACTTCTGGGTACTCGTCTGGCTCTGTCAATCTGTTTTTTCACTTCAGCAGGTGGGTATTGTAGTTTTAAGAATGCTTGATAGAGATCTTGTAGGTGCTTGTCTCTATCCGAGGGATTGGAGCAAATGCGGTTATATCTTAGAGCTTGGCTGTAGACAATGGATCGTGTGGTGTGTCCTGGATGGAAGCTGGAGGCATGTAGGTAAGTGTAGCGGTCAGTAGGTTTCCGGTATAGGGTGGTATTGATGTGACCATCGCTTATTAGCACAGTAGTGTCCAGGAAATGGACCGCTTGTGTGGATTGATCTAGGCTGAGGTTGATGGTGGGATGGAAATTATTGAAATCATGGTGAAATTCCTCAAGGGCTTCTTTTCCATGGGTCCAGATGATGAAGATGTCATCAATGTAGCACAAGTAGAGTAGGGGCGTTAGGGGACGAGAGCTAAGGAAGCGTTGTTCTAAGTCAGCCATAAAAATGTTGGCATATTGTGGGGCCATGCGGGTACCCATAGCAGTGCCGCTGACTTGAAGGTATATATTGTCCCCAAATGTGAAATAGTTGTGGGTGAGGACAAAATCACAAAGTTCAGCCACCAGGTTATCTGTGACATTATCTGGGATACTGTTCCTGATAGCTTGTAGTCCATCTTTGTGTGGAATATTGGTGTAGAGGGCTTCTACGTCCATAGTGGCCAGGATGGTGTTTTCTGGAAGATCACCGATGGATTGTAGTTTCCTCAGGAAGTCAGTGGTGTCTCGAAGATAGCTGGGAGTGCTGGTAGCGTAGGGTCTTAGGACAGAGTCTACATAACCAGACAAGCCTGATGTTAGGGTGCCAATGCCTGAGATGATGGGGCGTCCAGGATATCCAGGTTTATGGATCTTGGGTAGCAAATAGAATACCCCTGGTCGGGGTTCTAGGCATGTGTCTGTACAGATTTGTTCCTGTGCTTTGTCAGGGAGTTTTTTTAGCAGATGGTGTAGTTTCTTTAGGTAATCCTCAGTGGGATCAGAGGATAATGGCCTGTAGAATGTGGTGTTAGAGAGCTGTCTAGCAGCCTCCTGGTCATATTCCAATTTATTCATGATGACGACAGCACCTCCTTTGTCAGCCTTTTTGATTATGATGTCAGGGTTGTTTCTGAGGCTGTAGATGGCGTTGTGTTCAGCATGGCTGAGGTTATGTGGCAAGTGATGTTGCTTTTCCACAATTTCAGCCTTTGCACGTCGACGGAAGCAATCTATGTAGAAATCCAGTCTGTTGTTTCGACCGTCCGGAGGAGTCCATGCAGAATCCTTTTTTTGTAGTGCTGGTAGGGAGGATTCTGTGGGTTAGTATGCTGTTCAGAGGTATGTTGGAAATATTCTTTGAGTCGGAGACGTCGAAAGTAGGATTCTAGGTCACCGCAGAACTGTATCATATTCATGGGTCTGGAGGGACAAAAGGAGAGGCCCCGAGATAGGACAGACTCTTCTGCTGGGCTAAGAGTATAGCTGGAAAGATTAACAATATTGCTGGGTGGGTTAAGGGAACTACTGTTGTGGCTGCTTGTGGCATGTAGCAGTTCTGTCTGGTCATTCAGTGACAGACCTGCGGGTGGCTATATTACAACAGAAAAACTTCAAAAACAGACTCCAAAGAGAGACTACAGAGCTAGAATTGATATGCAAACTAGACACAATCAACTCCGGTTTGAATAAGGACTGGGAATGGCTGAGCCATTACAAACGTTGACTATCTCCCCTTGTAAGTACTCTCACACTTCTTATCACACTGTCTGTACTCGGCTAGCTTGATTATCACTTCAAAAGTTTTTTTTTTTTTTTTTTTTTTTCCTTAATTAATTGGCCTCTCAGAGTTGGTAAGACAACTCCCACCTGTTTATGCTCTCTGTATGTGTGTGTATATATCTCCTCATTATATGTTCCATTCTATATGCATCCGAAGAAGTGGGCTGTAGTCCACGAAAGCTTATGCTCTAATAAATTTGTTAGTCTCTAAGGTGCCACAAGTACTCCTGTTCTTCTTTTTGCGGATACAGACTAACACGGCTGTTACTCTGAAACTTGTCAAAAATAAATACTGTATGTTCGAGTAAAATCAGGAAACCTTTGTTGGCTGCAAGTCCCGGAGGCCAGTGGTTCTCAACCAGGGGTACACTTATCCCTGGGGGTATGCAGAGGTCTTCCGGGGGCACATCAACTCATCTAGATATTTGCCTGGTTTTACAACAGGTTACATAAAAAGCACTAGCGAAGTCAGTACAAACTAACATTTCATACAAACAATGACTTGTTATACCACTCTGTATACTAAATCAGTGTTTCTCAAAGTGTGGCAACCCCCATGGGGTCACGGGATGAGTTTACGGTCGCAAGTGCAGGGCTGGCGTTAAGAGGTGGCAAGCAGAGGCCCCGCGAAGCTAAGATACATGCTGAAGCTGAAGCCCAAGCCCTGCTGCCCGGGTCTGAAAACAGACTCCTGAAAGGGGTACAGTAGTCTGGAAAGGTTGAGAACCAGTGCCCTAGGCTGTGTAACTGCCTCCAAAAGGTAGCAGAGAGAACACCCCTTCACTTGGGACATGTAAAACTAGAGCAAGCAAAGTGCTGGATAACAGACTATGGGCAAAGCACAATCCTGCCCTTCCCTCCATCGTTCCAAGGAAGATGGACCAGATGTGACCTTTAGGGGATTTTCCTTTCCCAGTTCCTACAATTCTGTGCTAAATTCCCAGGAGGTGGGGAAGTTCCTTTCTCTGGAAGTGAGGTTTCCATCTCCTGATTCACTCTTTGCATATTTTGTGTTCATGCCAGAGCAGGAAGAGGTTCACGGGGAAGCAAGGCCGTTGTTTTGCTTATGTTTAATGTACGTTTCGAATAATATGGCTTGCTTGAGCCAGCCCTCTTTACTTAGGGTTTTGTATGTTTCGGTTTTTTAGAAATGATGACAATTAATTTTGGACATAGAATCATAGAATCATAGAATATCAGAGTTGGAAGGGACCTCAAGAGGTCATCTAGTCCAACCCCCTGCTCAAAGCAGGACCAATTCCCAGCTAAATCATCCCAGCCAGGGCTTTGTCAAGCCGGGCCTTAAAAACCTCCAAGGAAGGAGACATGCATTGGATCTGGGCATCTCCAGTGAGCAGGGTCTTACGTCACAGAGCTGCTGGGCATTACTTGGGGACCATTAAAAGCCTCTTTTCAGATGGATCCATGGGGAACCATACATTAAAAATGAAGTTAATCTCAGCGTTTGCCATCAACCCAGATTTTAATAAAAATAATCTCCCCTGGAGATGGTTGTAATATAGAGCTGCAACGCCGCTTCCCACATTATGGCTCAGGTTTCTTCTCCAGTAACACTGAATTATGGCTCAATTACACTCACTATGTCCTCTAGGCATAGGCTGGAGAAGGAGGGGGAGGGCTACACTGATGTGTTCTTACACAAATATATCTCCAGAATACATGTTTAAAAACTCATGTACATACACAACCAGGCCCCAGGAAAGAATCCAGTGAGTACACACTGAATTGATACAGGACATTCTAAAAGAATCTTCTCTCTGAGAGACTGGGAAGTCCACCCCTCCCCATCTGCAATGGACTTGGATAGGGATTCAAGTCCTAGAGTTGGACAAAAACGTCTTAAGAGTTCCAGCAACACGGTTAGATTCCAGAACTGTAGGTCACAGCAAGGTTAAGAAGCAGAGCCCATAAAGAAAAAGGAAAACCCTGATTTTGACTATTTAACTCCAGGACCATTAAATCCTTTATACCTTGTTTATTCTGAAATCCTTCCGCACCAATTTCATTATAAGTTATATCTGATCCCTGCCCCTTCCTATGGCACTCTCTAGCCCATCTCTCTCTCAGCCTCCCTTCCCTATGGACTGTTGCTGACCCTCCCTTCATTCCTCATGGTCCTCTCTGGTCCATCATTCACTCCGCCTGTTCCATTCAGGAAGTAAGGACATTGAAATAAAAGCAGAGTTGTTAAAACAGCAGCTACACACCAGCTAGAATAAAACTAACAACTCAGCAAGGAGAATTTATACTCTCTTTTGATAGGGAATGCAGAGACAGGAAGCAGAAACTTCGTTCTACAGCAGGAAGTGAGAAAAATCATTTAATGAAAATCTCACTTACATTGGTAGAAGCTCTGTTCTCCTTGGTTGGCACATGTCCCACATACACATTTTACCATGCTACCAGCCTTGCACTCTACCATATCTCCAGCCCTTCAAACTCCAGCCCAGTCACCTACAGATCTCAAACTGTGGCCTGAAGAATGAAACATTTCACAAACCATGCACCGGAAGACTGAGAAAGGAGGAGGTGCAAGGGGATCTCTATCTTATAAACTGGTCCAAAAGAACAGAAGTGATGGAGACCCACTGCCCTAGAGCATCTGTCCAGAACTATATAAGGAGGCAATTCCCTGCAGAGCCTGAGTTATCTCAGAAGTCTGTCCTTCTCACAGCTGCCTCCACGCCGCAAGACTAGTATGTCCTGAATACAGAACTGGCTCTCAGCCTGATCTCAGGCAGAAAATGCAAAGGGAACTGTCAAAGTGTCAGCAACTTTCACCGTAGGTGCTAACGGTGGGTTTGGCAGATCCCAGAAAGAAAGGTGACTTCAAAGTTGTTGATGTGCCAAAGACAGCGATGAGCCTGGTCAATTGGGAGGGAGGGAATCAAGAGTCTCCCTAAAGAGGAGAAAGTGGTTAATGAACTAAACACCATCAAAGCATGGTCAGCAGGGACAGGGAATTGCGGTCAGTAGGTTTCCAGTAGGTCAAGTCAGCGGCACTGCTATGGGTACCCGCATGGCCCTACAGTATGCCAACATTTTTATGGCTGGCTTAGAACAATGCTTCCTTAGCTCTCATCCCCTAACGCCCCTACTCTACTTGCGCTACATTGATGACCTCTTCATCATCTGGACCCATGGAAAAGAAGCCCTTGAGGCATTCCACCATGATTTCAATAATTTCCATCCCACCATCAACCTCAGCCTAGATCAATCCACACAAGCGGTCCATTTCCTGGACACTACTGTGCTAATAAGCATTGGTCACATAAATACCACCCTATACTGGAAACCTAGTGACCGCTACACTTACCTACATGCCTCCAGCTTCCATCCAGGACACACCACACAATCCATTGTCTACAGCCAAGCTCTAAGATATAACCGCATTTGCTCCAATCCCTCAGATAGAGACATGCACCTACAAGATCTCTATCAAGCATTCTTAAAACTACAATACCCACCTGCTGAAGTGAAAAAACAGATTGACAGAGCCAGACGAGTACCCAGAAGTCACTTCCTACAAGACAGGCCCCAACAAAGAAAATAACAGAACACCACTAGCTGTCACCTTCAGCCCCCAACTAAAACCTCTCCAGCGCATCATCAGAGATCTACAACCTATCCTGAAAGATGATCCTTTACTCTCACAGATCTTGGGAGACAGACCTGTCCTCGCTTACAGACAACCCCCCAACCTAAAGAAATACTCACCCGCAACCACACATCACTGAACAAAAACACTGACCCAGGAACCTATCCTTGTAACAAAGCCCGATGCCAACTCTGTCCACATATCTATTCAAGTGACATCATCATAGGACCTAATCACATCAGCCATACCATCAGGGGCTCGTTCACTTGCACATCTACCAATGTGATATATGCCATCATGTGCCAGCAATGCCCCTCTGCCATGTACATTGGCCAAACCGGACAGTCTCTACACAAAAGAATTAATGGACACAAATCTGACATCAGGAATCATAATACTCAAAAACCTGTGGGAGAACACTTTAACCTGTCTGGTCATTCAGTGACAGACCTGCGGGTGGCTATCTTACAACAGAAAAACTTCAAAAACAGACTCCAACGAAAGACTGCTGAGCTGGAATTGATATGCAAACTAGATACAATCAACTCAGGATTGAATAAGGACTGGGAATGGCTGAGCCATTACAGACATTGAATCTATCTCCCTTGTAAGTATTCTCACACTTCTTATCAAACTGTCTGTACTGGGCTATCTTATCACTTCAAAAGTTTTTTTCTCTTACTTAATTGGCCTCTCAGAGTTGGTAAGACAACTCCCACCTGTTCATGCTCTCTGTATGTATGTATATATATCTCCTCAATATATGTTCCACTCTATATGCATCCGAAGAAGTGGGCTGTAGCCCACGAAAGCTTATGCTCTAATAAATTTGTTAGTCTCTAAGGTGCCACAAGTACTCCTGTTCTTTTTGTGGATACAGACTATCACGGCTGCTACTCGGAAACCTGTAATTTGATAACGTTATCTTTCCAGAAAGCAAGCTTCTCTCCTGAAACTGTAACATTAGTTCTCATTAGGGACTCGGTACCTTGAAATGTTACTAAAGCGCTTCAGAGCCTTTTGCTTTCTGGTCACCAGCGTGAATCCAGCAAACTCAATAGGGATTAGAAATTGTTCCCATCTAATGGATGCTTGGTAGCCCCTATCTGAGGTTGGTGTGTCCCAGTTCCAGCTCTCAAAGCATAACCATATAGCCATGCTTGGCACTATTTGGCTGACTCGGGTGAGAAGCCAAGAACTTCACAAGCCATGGAAACTGAACTCTCCTGGCTAACCCTAGAGGAAGGGGTGAAAAATTTTACATTTGTGGTGAAAAATGCTGGCAAAGCAGAATATGCAGAAAGCTTGTGCTACTGTGCACTATAGACAAACAGAGAATTTCATTCACTGGGACTGCAAGAGCACTCAGTCCACACAATTTAAAAAACAAACAGATTTTACAGTTGTATTCAAATTAGTTGCAGATATTTAAATGACCTAATACATAATATGCATAAAATGTCACATGGACCTATACACAATGTGGTAGCTACGCCTCCACAGTTTTCAGAGACTATAATTCTCTAGGGCAGTGGTTTTCAGCCTGTGGTCTGCGGACCCCTGGAGGTCTGCAGACTATGTCTAAGATTTCCAAAGGGGTCCGCACCTCCATTCAAAAATTTTAGGGTTTCGCAAATGAAAAAAGGTTGAAAACCACTGCTCTAGGGCCAAACCCTGCAATAATCTTGACTGTAGCCAAAGTATCCGATAGTAGCGGATGGCCTTCCTGCTCCAGCCCCACAACGTACCCAAGAAATGCCGGAACCCAAACCCTCCCTCCCTCCCACACACACACACACACACTCTCTCTCTCTCTCCCCCCCACCCTTGCACCCCAAGGGCCCAAGCCCTCCCACTCACACTCATTACCTTTGCTTCTTCCCGGGTTCTATCACAGTTTTTACTCTGAATTCTCTCTGTTGGGAAATCTCTCTTCTCTGGCAGGCTCTGGAGGCCTGGGGGTGGGGTGAATCCCCTGACATCTCTGGCAGCCTCTGAGGGTGAATGGGAGTAGATCCCTGTCGCTGACAGGCTCTGGTGTGGGGGTTGTACACCCCTCTTGTCTCTGTCAGTGCAGTCAGAGGCAGGCCGGCAGCTTGGTAGATCCCTCCACCTCAGGCCAACACTGGAGCTGAGCCAGGCCCACCTTCCCATTTCCCTCCGGACACACACGCTGTCTCTGGCCTGCGCACTGTGCTCCCTGCCCATGCTGGGGCACTGAGGCTACCATTTCTAAACACGGGCAATTTCCCCAGCTCCTCCCTCCCCAACAAGAGTGGCTGCCTCCTTCCCTATGCCACTGGCCCAAGACCCCCAGGCCCTGTGCAGACCTCAAATGTCGGCTGATCTCTCTCAGACACCAGGAAGGATTTCCACACTAATCTACCCCCAACATGGCTCCTTCTCACTGACCCACCCTGAGACTAGCCTGAGGTACCAGCCCCTCCTGCACTGCTTCCCAACCCCACCAGCCTCAGGTACTAGCTCCTCCTGAACAGCTTTCCAACCTCGCCACCCATCAGCCTGAGGTACCAGCCCCACCTGCACTGCTTCCCAACCCCTCCCCCCACACGCCAGCCAGAGGTACCAGCCCCTCCTGCACTGCTTCCCAACCCCCCCACCCCACCAGCCTGAGGTACCAGCCCCTCCTGCACTGCTTCCCAACCCCCCCACCCCACCAGCCTGAGGTACCAGCCCCTCCTGCACTGCTTCCCAACCCCCCCACCCCACCAGCCTGAGGTACCAGCCCCTCCTGCACTGCTTCCCAACCCCCCCAACCCCCCCACCAGCCTGAGGTACCAGCCCCTCCTGCACTGCTTCTCGACCCCCACCCCCGCATCCCCGCCAGCCTGAGGTACCAGCCCCTCCTGCACTGCTTCCCACCCCCCCCACCCACCAGCCTGAGGTACCAGCCCCTCCTGCACTGCTTCCCAACCCCCCACCCCACCAGCCTGAGGTACCAGCCCCTCCTGCACTGCTTCCCACCCCCCCACACCCACCAGCCTGAGGTACCAGCCCCTCCTGCACTGCTTCCCACCCCCCCCACCCACCAGCCTGAGGTACCAGCCCCTCCTGCACTGCTTCTCGACCCCCACCCCCGCATCCCCGCCAGCCTGAGGTACCAGCCCCTCCTGCACTGCTTCCCACCCCCCCCACCCACCAGCCTGAGGTACCAGCCCCTCCTGCACTGCTTCCCAACCCCCCACCCCACCAGCCTGAGGTACCAGCCCCTCCTGCACTGCTTCCCACCCCCCCCACACCCACCAGCCTGAGGTACCAGCCCCTCCTGCACTGCTTCCCACCCCCCCCCACCCACCAGCCTGAGGTACCAGCCCCTCCTGCACTGCTTCCCAACCCCCACCCCGCCAGCCTGAGGTACCAGACCCTCCTGCACTGCTTCCCAACCCCCCCCCCGACCCCCGCCAGCCTGAGGTACCAGCCCCTCCTGCACTGCTTCCCAACCCCCCCACCCCTCCCCGCCAGCCTGAGGTACCAGCCCCTCCTGCACTGCTTCTCGACCCCCACCCCCGCCAGCCTGAGGTACCAGCCCCTCCTGCACTGCTTCCCAACCCCCCCACCCCCGCCAGCCTGAGGTACCAGCCCCTCCTGCACTGCTTCCCAACCCCCACCCCCCATCAGCCTGAGGTACCAGCTCCTCCTGCACTGCTTCCCAACCCCCCCCACCCCATCAGCCTGAGGTACCAGCTCCTCCTGCACTGCTTCCCAACCCCCCCACCCCACCAGCCTGAGGTACCAGCCCCTCCTGCACTGCTTCCCAACCCCCGCCCCCCACCCCCATCAGCCTGAGGTACCAGCTCCTCCTGCACTGCTTCCCGACCCCCCCAGCCCCCCCACCAGCCTGAGGTACCAGCCCCTCCTGCACTGCTTCCCAACCCCCGACCCCCACCCCGCCAGCCTGAGGTACCAGCCCCTCCTGCACTATGTCCATGGAACACCCTCCCCCCCGGGCTCCAGCATTGTGGTTACCGTTAAAGAGCCCACAGCCCAGTAACCCTTTCCCTTATGGCCCTGGGCTGTGAGAGGTTAGGCAAAGTCCATCTCCGCAGGGCAGTGGGCACCAGAGTCTGGACCCAGGGATGCTGTTTATGGCTCGCCATTGCACTGCGCAGTGACTCTCTGGGGTAGGGGGGCGCTGGCCGTAGCAGGCGTGCTGCCAGCCCCCTCTCCAGACTGCCCACATATGCCTAGGTAACTCACCTAGGCCAAAAAACATGGCAAGTGAGCTCCAATTTAGGGAGCCTAAATTGAGACACTTTTGTGTCTGTAGTTGAGAGCCCAAATCAGAGATCATTGCAAATTTTGGCCCTAATCTCTCTGTGCCTTGGTTCCCCATCTGTAAAGTGGGAATGATGCTACTCCCATTGGAACAAGTGACCCAGGGAAGTGAGGGATTCTGGTTTTTGCTGGTTTCAAATCCAGACTAGTACTTTTATGGAAAAGATGTTTAGTCACTCACAAATAACTGGGCTCAATACAGGTGAAATGTAATGGCCGGTGATCTACAGGAAATCAGAGTGGATGATCTAATAGACCCTTCTGGCCTTAAACTCTATGAACCCTACCTCACAGGATGTCCCAAATACAATTAATGAATGTGGGTGAGACATCAGGAAGATAAGCACATCAGAAATACCTCAACATACATTTTAAAACTCTGTATTTGGTGCGGCATTTGGATGGTGTACAGAAAATGAAGCACAGGACTGCACAATGAATGAGGATAAAAAGAAATATTCAACCATTGTCTCATTCATTGAACACCATCAACTTCTAGTCTGAGGCAAGGGTCCAATGCAAAATATGCTATGTGATCATGTAATTGAAGACTATCTTGATGCGTGTGTATAAGTGGTCTGATTCCCCACTCACAGTGCTAAAAATGAGAAATGACTATTAACATGAATGAATTTATACCAGCAGAAATCTGAAATAATGTGAAAGAGAAGTCAGTCCCAAGGGATAAAGTTAAGATTTTATGGGTAAATTTCAGTGTTTCCTGACCTTAGAGTGCTTCACGTTACAACTTCAACACTCTTTGAATGTACATTTTTTGTCTGAAATTTTATACTGTTTACAGAGCCATAATAGGAAAGGAGAAACACAATGGGAAAAAAGAACTCTAGAGGACATGTAACTGTGACACTAGCCAGAAGATTGGTAGCGCGAGTGGAACACGAATGTTAAAGAAGAATGAAGAGATAAGCTTGGGAAGTCTTACAGCAGCTGGCTGACAAATCCATGGGAGGTATCCTGGAGTTGCGTATCTGCCCCACAGTGAGTAAGCCAGCCCTTAGCGAGGGAGCCATATAATGTAACTTGTTCTCACCTCCCTTCTCTTTCTCTCTAGCTCCAACTCTCTCTTCCTTCCTCTTGGGTCTTGCCTACACTACGAACTTCTACCACATCTGACGAACATGCTAGCTGAACAGGCAGAATCCCATCTCAGCCTACAGGATAATGGAAAAAGCATGTGTCACCTCCCCGTTAGGCTTCCAGGGTGTTCAGTATAAAATTTCCTCTCTACCCCTTTTGGTGTTAGAGGAGAGGGTATGTTACTTAATTGGATTCAAGTCCTTCTCATTCCTAGAATTAAAGGTGGACTGCAAAGGAAAAAAATTGAGCTTTTCTGCTCCTTTATGATGGTGGATAAAGACCTGAACAGTTTTTATTAAAAAACAATACAAAGTGTTTAGGGATGCCAGGTTTTTTTCCCTAGTAGAAATTTAGGTTTTATCTACCGTGGAAGACTTTATAGTGATTAGAGAACAAGCAATTTGACAAGAGCACAAGAGAGTGAAAGGACATCTTTGTTAAAAACTCAACATCCTCACCCCCTACAGTTAAGGCACAGGAGCTCACAATAAATACCTCTGAAACCCTCAAAAAAGAAAGAAAGAGAGACCTGACTTTTCCTACAAGAAAATCAGAAAAGGAAAAAAGTGGGGAGGAATATGTGTGCATCTGGGGAGAGAAAAACTCCCACATTTTTCAGTCTTGCTATTTACAAGCCATAAAGAATGAAGAAAAAGACAATCCCAATTTAAACAAAAAATCCTTTGGAAGTCATCTAAAGGCTCTGTCTAAAATAGGAAATGTTAGCATCAAAGTCCCACTGGTTGAACACACCTTCTCTGGTATGTCTTTCTGAGATGTTTCACACTAGGCTCCAGCCCTCAAACAGACAGTAGCTTCCTTAGTGCTACCTGCATGACTGAGGTTTTCATCTAGCTACCTGTACATTTGTTATGCAACATGATGAGCCATGATTCCTTGGAACCACTTTTCTCTCTCCTGTGGCTTTTGTCATGTGAAGCAAAGTCATATCCTGTCAGAGCTTGCTAAGGTAAAACTACAGTGGCTATCAGTGCACTATGTGTAGGGCCAGAGCTGATCAGCAGCTGGGGCCGCTTTCCCAAGGGATGCTATCACATATTTGGTCAGGCACTTCCTGGGATTTTTCTCTTCCTCTGAGCCTCCATAGAATCATAGAATATCAGGGTTGGAAGAGACCTCAGGAGGTATCTAGTCCAATCCCCTGCTCAAAGCAGGACCAACCCCAACTAAATCATCCTAGCCAGGGCTTTGTCAAACCGGGCCTTAAAAATCTCTTAACGATGGAGATTCCACCACCTCCCTAGGTAACCCATTCCAGTGCTTCACCTCCCTAAAACTAAGTGATTGGGCAACAAAATGGCAAATGAAATTTAATGTGGATAAATGTAAAGTAATGCACATTGGAAAAAATAACCCCAACTATGCATACAATATGATGGGGGCTAATTTAGCTACAACGAGTCAGGAAAAAGATCTTGGAGTCATCCTGGATAGTTCTCTGAAGATGTCCACGCAGTGTGCAGAGGCGGTCAAAAAAGCAAACAGTATGTTAGGAATCATTAAAAAGGGGATAGAGAATAAGACGGAGAATATATTATTGCCTTTATATAAATCGACGGTACGCCCTCATCTCGAATACTGCGTACAGATGTGGTCTCCTCATCTCAAAAAAGATATACTGGCACTAGAAAAGGTTCAGAAAAGGGCAACTAAAATGATTAAGGGTTTGGAACGGGTCCCATATGAGGAGAGATTAAAGAGGCTAGGACTCTTCAGCTTGGAAAAGAGGAGACTAAAGGGGGATATGACACAGGTATATAAAATCATGAGTGATGTGGAGAAAGTGGATAAGGAAAAGTTATTTACTTATTCCCATAATACAAGAACTAGGGGTCACCAAATGAAATGAATAGGCAGCAGGTTTAAAATAAATAAAAGGAAGTTCTTCTTCACGCAGCGCACAGTCAACTTGTGGAACTCCTTACCTGAGGAGGTTGTGAAGGCTAGGACTATGACAGCGTTTAAAGGGACACTATTAAGGGCCCAAAAGCAAGCTATTCCGCTGGTTAGGAAAGATAGAAAATGTGGCAAAAGACCACCTTGGCTTAACCACGAGATCTTGCACGATCTAAAAAATAAAAAGGAGTCATATAAAAAATGGAAACTAGGACAGATTACAAAGGATGAATATAGGCAAACAACACAGGAATGCAGGGGCAAGATTAGAAAGGCAAAGGCACAAAATAAGCTCAAACTAGCTACGGGAATAAAAGGAAACAAGAAGACTTTTTATCAATACATTAGAAGCAAGAGGAAGACCAAAGACAGGGTAGGCCCACTGCTTAGTGAAGAGGGAGAAACAGTAACAGGAAACTTGGAAATGGCAGAGATGCTTAATGACTTCTTTGTTTCGGTCTTCACCGAGAAGTCTGATGGAATGCCTAACATAGTGAATACTAATGGGAAGGGGGTAGGTTTAGCGGATAAAATAAAAGAAGAACAAGTTAAAAATCACTTAGAAAAGTTAGATGCCTGCAAGTCACCCGGGCCTGATGAAATGCATCCTAGAATACTCAAGGAGCTAATAGAGGAGGTATCTGAGCCTCTAGCTATTATCTTTGGAAAGTCATGGGAGACGGGAGAAATTCCAGAAGACTGGAAAAGGGCAAATATAGTGCCCATCTATAAAAAGGGAAATAAAAACAACCCAGGAAACTACAGACCAGTTAGTTTAACTTCTGTGCCAGGGAAGATAATGGAGCAAGTAATTAAGGAAATCATCTGCAAACACTTGGAAGGTGGTAAGGTGATAGGGAACAGCCAGCATGGATTTGTGAAGAACAAATCATGTCAAACCAATCTGATAGCTTTCTTTGATAGGATAACGAGCCTTGTGGATAAGGGTGAAGCGGTGGATGTGGTATACCTAGACTTTAGTAAGGCATTTGATACGGTCTCGCATGATATTCTTATCGATAAACTAGGCAAATACAATTTAGATGGGGCTACTATAAGGTGGGTGCATAACTGGCTGGATAACCATACTCAGAGAGTTGTTATTAATGGTTCCCAATCCTGCTGGAAAGGCGTAACGAGTGGGGTACCGCAGGGGTCTGTTTTGGGACCGGCTCTGTTCAATATCTTCATCAACGACTTAGATATTGGCATAGAAAGTACGCTTATTAAGTTTGCGGATGATACCAAACTGGGAGGGATTGCAACTACTTTGGAGGACAGGGTCATAATTCAAAATGATCTGGACAAATTGGAGAAATGGTCTGAGTTAAACAGGATGAAGTTTAACAAAGACAAATGCAAAGTGCTCCACTTAGGAAGGAAAAATCAATTTCACACATACAGAATGGGAAAAGACTGTCTAGGAAGGAGTACGGCAGAAAGGGATCTAGGGGTTATAGTGGACCACAAGCTAAATATGAGTCAACAGTGTGATGCTGTTGCAAAAAAAGCAAACATGATTCTGGGATGTATTAACAGGTGTGTTGTGAGCAAGACACGAGAAGTCATTCTTCCGCTCTACTCTGCTCTGGTTAGGCCTCAGCTGGAGTATTGTGTCCAGTTCTGGGCGCCGCATTTTAAAAAAGATGTGGAGAAATTGGATAGGGTCCATAGAATCATAGAATCATAGAATATCAGAGTTGGAAGGGACCTCAAGAGGTCATCTAGTCCAACCCCCTGCTCAAAGCAGGACCAATTCCCAGCTAAATCATCCCAGCCAGGGCTTTGTCAAGCCGGGCCTTAAAAACCTCCAAGGAAGGAGACTCCACCACCTCCCTAGGTAACGCATTCCAGTGTTTCACCACCCTCCTAGTGAAATAGTTTTTCCTGATATCCAACCTGGACCTCCCCCACTGCAACTTGAGACCATTGCTCCTTGTTCTGTCATCTGCCACCACTGAGAACAGCCGAGCTCCATCCTCTTTGGAACCCCCCTTCAGGTAGTTGAAGGCTGCTGTCCAAAGAAGAGCAACAAGAATGATTAAAGGTCTTGAGAACATGACCTATGAAGGAAGGCTGAAAGAATTGGGTTTGTTTAGTTTGGAAAAGAGAAGACTGAGAGGGGACATGATAGCAGTTTTCAGGTATCTAAAAGGGTGTCATAAGGAGGAAGGAGAGAACTTGTTCACCTTAGCCTCTAAGGATAGAACCAGAAACAATGGGTTTAAACTGCAGCAAGGGAGGTCTAGGTTGGACATTAGGAAAAAGTTCCTAACTGTCAGGGTGGTTAAACACTGGAACAAATTGCCTAGGGAGGTTGTGGAATCTCCGTCTCTGGAGATATTTAAGAGTAGGTTAGATAAATGTCTATCAGGGATGGTCTAGACAGTATTTGGTCCTGCCATGCGGGCAGGGGACTGGACTCGATGACCTCTCGAGGTCCCTTCCAGTCCTATAATCTATGAATCTATGAATCTATGAAAAGAGAATTGGATAAATTTTTGGTGGTTAAGTCCATTAATGGCTATTAGCCAGGATGGGTAAGGAATGGTGTCCCTAGCCTCTGTTTGTCAGAGGATGGAGATGGATGGCAGAAGAGAGATCACTTGATCATTGCCTGTTAGGTTCACTCCCTCTGGGGCACCTGGCATTGGCCACTGTCAGTGGACAGGATACTGGGCTAGATGGACCTTTGGTCTGACCCGGTACGGCCATCTTTATCTTCTTATGTTCCTAGTGAAATAGTGTTTCCTAATATCCAACTTAGACCTCCCCCACTGAAATTTGAGATTATTACTCCTTGTTATGTCATCTGCCACCACTGAAGCATAGCAACATCCTCTATGGAACCCCCCTTCAGGTAGTTGAAGGCTGCTATCAAATCCCCCCCTCCCTTCTCCTCTGCAGACTAAATAACCCCAGTTCCCTCAGCCCCTCCTCATAAATCATATGCCCCAGCCCCCTAATCATTTCTGTTGCCCTCCGCTGGACCCTCTCCAATTTCTCTACATCCCTTCTGTAGTGGGGGGACCAAAACTGGACGCAATACTCCAGATGTGGCCTCACCAGTGCCGAATAGAGGGGAATAATCACTTCCCTCGATCTGCTGGCAATGCTCCTACTAATACAGCCCAATATGTCGTTGGCCTTCTTGGCAACGAGGGCACACTGCTGACTCATATCCAGCTTCTCGTCCCCTGTAATCCTCAGGTCCTTTTCTGCAGAACTGCTGCTTAGGCAGTCGGTCCCCAGTCTGTAGCGGTGCATGGGATTCTTCTTTCCTAAGTACAGGACTCCGCACTTGTCCTTGTTGAATCTCATCAGATTTCTTTTGGCCCAATCCTCCAATTTGTCTAGGTCACTCTGGACCCTATCCCTACCCTACAGCGTATCTACCTCTCCCCGCAGCGTAGTGTCATCTGCGAACTTGCTGAGGGTGCAATTAATCCCATCATCCAGATCATTAATAAAGATGTTGAACAAAACTGGCCCCAGGACCGATGCCTAGGGCACTCTGCTTGATACCAGCTGCCAACTAGCCATCGAGCTGTTGATCTCTACCTGTTGAGCCCGACAATCTAGCCAGCCCGACAATCTCTCCAGTACATATCACTGGCAGAGAGAGGACACTGGACTGAATAGTAGAGGGACTCTTTGTGCTTTCCACTGTGATCATTCCTATGGTCCCACTCTTCTCTGTACCAGGGCCTCCTCCAAGCAGAGGCTGAGATGACAATTGCTAAGTGCTCCTGTTGTGAGAGGCTGCGAGTAATATTTTCAAAAGCACCTCATTGACCTGAAGTCTTAAATCAAAAGGACTTTTAATGAGACTCTGGCTCCTAAGTACCTGAGTCACCTTGAAAAATGAGACATAGGATCGCTTTTGAGAAATTTTACACAGGGCCTCACTTCCTCCCCATCAACCTCTCCCGCACACTGCCAAGTACAGCACAGAGCCTGGCTAAAAGGGCTCCAGTCTCTCTGTCTACCAGATGAACAGCAAGAAGCCGAGCATAGAAGCAGACAGATGCCAAGCAGCCATTGCCTCAGTAATTAAAAGGAATCCTTGATCTGCTACAAGAGCCCATCTGCTTCCCTCCACCCCCAGGGCCCATACCAGCAGCTCACACAGACCAGCATTAAATGAAGAGGCTGTGATTCTAGGTCACCAAACTCCAAGTAAATTACTGTCTCTGGATGATGAGAACAGTGCAGAGCACAGCAGCCTGGACTGTCAAAACAAATCAATTCCATACCCTACAGTTACCATATGAAATGGGTCAATGGAGTGAAACACTAACACCACATCCGTGCAGCGTGCAATAGAGCTGAACTCTGGGCACTAGTGCACTTGAATAAGGAGCACATGGATCCTACTGCACTCAGGGAACTGAGTGTGTGGCTCCTGCCCTCCTCCTCCTGCACCTGGTCTGCTTTAATCTTCACTCCGCTCCTCTTGAAAGAGCAGCAGCTCCAGATGCACCACTTCTGAAAGTTTCTCAATCTGCCCTTCTCCCCTGAGAAAGAGCTGTGGGGATTCTTAGGCCACTTGATCCTCCTCACTCCCCCTCCCCTCCTGTTGAACAGCAGCATTTGAGCACCTCTGCTCCCTGTCACTGGCTGTGGGGGGAGGAGACCAGATGTCTCAGGGTTCTAGGGAAATAGACAAAACCCTGCACTAGAACCTACATGCCTGGTGCAGTGTGCCTGCCTCCTGTAATTAACTACAGCTGGGACCCCTGCCTCCAGGCTCCGCTCTTCTGGTGGGTCCTGCAGATATAGATTTAAATCTCTCTCACTAGGACAGACCATTCATCCCTTCCCGCCTTGGCTCAGCACAGGGTCTGCACAACCCATCACACCCTTTCGCTGTTTAGAATGTAAATACATCCTCATGTTGCATTTACACATGCTACATTCTGCCAGCCATTTCCCAGCCCTATCCAGCCATGTGCTACATCTCTCTGAACATTAGCTCTGTCACCACAACAGGACAGACATTATCAGTCTTTGCCCCATTTAAGACATTTGTTCCATGCAGAACACTGTAATTCTGCCCCCTTGTGGGCACATTACCTTCCCGTCTGTAATTACACAATCACATTACTGCTCAAAGACTACAACAGGAGATCAGACCATTTTTCCTTCTCCTCAGATACACTTGTGAAGCAGTGTGGCACTCTGTACCTCAAAGTAGCACCCTGGAACCCCCATCATAATAATAATAATAATAATAATTAATAATGAATGGAGATATCCTATCTCCTAGAATTGGAAGGGACCTTGAAACGTCATTGAGTCCAGCCCCCTGCCTTCACCACTGTCATATAATTACGACATGTTTTATACAATGTATGCCTTGTGAGGTATCATTTTAAAAGTTTTGGTCTGTTGAACCTTAATATCCTGTTGAATTGTATGTGGTATCATTGTATGTGAAGTTATGAAGTATTGCTATATGTGTTACTGAAATATGTTGTGAGGTTGGGAGACGCCGAGCGCTGGCCTTTCAATAAGGACAAAGGGGCAACCATCACAGGCCAGACATCCATTGATGGCCCATCAAGAAGAATCCATTCTCCCAGAGGCTCCTTAAGACAGGGCACATACGGAATGGGGACACTGCCTGACCCCCATGTCACAGCAAAGACCTTTCTAGCAGTGGGAAGAAAGTCTAAGAAGGCTAGTGACATCATCACAGGGCCTCTCTTCCCCGCCCCCCATCTCAACACCTGGAAGTATGTCTGGAAGACAAAGACTTTGACCTGGGGAGATTGATCCCGGCTGGGAAGGGAATCCAGCCTGTGCACTGAGAACTGTGAGCTGCCAGTAACATCTATTAGGGTGAGAGACTGCTTGATTCAAATCTTGCTTACTTTGTAAAATTTAGATTGCAAATTTATTTTGTTCCTTATGTAACAAACTTTGATTTCTGTGCCTACTACTTACAATTCTTTAAAATCTATCTTTTTGTAGTTAATAAATCTGTTTTATATTTGACCTAAAACAGTGTGGTTTTGGTTGAAGTGTTTGGGGAATCTCATCTCAGATGACAAAGGCTGGTGCATGTCCACTTTCCTTTGTTGAAGTGGCAAACTAATTAATGAGCTTGCACTGTCCAAGCGAGTCTTGAGCAGTGTAAAATGGTATATTTCTGGGGTGCAAGGCTGGGGATGGGGTGATTGGCTGGTGCTTTGCTCTGTATAATTCAGAGTGGCTCAGGGAGCATTCATGCAATTTAGTTGGGTGTGGGTCTCCACATGCTGACCGCTGAGTGATAACAGCACCTGGAGGGGTTTTACTGCTCGTCACTGGCATAGCATTGTGTGATACAGCTCAGGCTGAAAAGTTAAGGGGGCACAGTGGTCCCACAGTTCCAGGTTGTAGCCCTGGGATCCCATCACAATCAACTTCTAATATTTTTTCATACAGAGAAAAATGCAATTCCTTGCCATTAAATAGTACCATGTGTCTTTATGAATTACACAAGTTTATGTTTGTAGTGTTGTTGTAGCCATGTTGGTTCCAGGCTAAGAGAGAGACAAGGTGGGTGAAGTACAAACTTTATTTGACCAGCTTCTTTATTTGACCAGAGCTGAGACCCAAGAAGAGCTCTGTGGAGCTTAAATGTTATTGGACCAACTTCTGTTAGTGAAAGAGACAAACTTTCAAGCTCCCCAGAGCTTCTCCTCAAGTCTTAAAAGCTTGTCTCTTTCACCAACAGAAGTTGGTCCAATAAAAGATATTTTCTCACCCATCTTGTCTCACTGTTTATGTGATAAGTCTTTCTCTCTCTACGGTCTGCATTTTTATCAGTTAGGCCTGTAGTGAGCTCTGTGCAGGTGCAGGGATCCTCCTTGATTACTGGCCAAGGCTTTTGTCAGTACCAATCTGGTAGATATTCTCTTTTCAACCAAGATCAGAGTTTTCAAAGGTGCAATACTGGGAATGAAGAAGTTAACTGCAAAGCTAACGTGGCCATGAATGTAAGTGGGCTGTGTATACCAGCACATTCTCACTCTTACTCCCTGACAGACATTTAACCTGCAATAAATTGTAAGTATGATCTCCAATGTCCTTTTCATACAAGCTATATCCATAGGCTCAGTATAGCTAGGCATTTAAGCTGCACTCATCACTATGGTCTCACTCCTAGTACGTCTCATACACAGAGCTGTGCACAGCACTTCAAGATGCTACAAGAATGTTTGTAAGGCTGTAGAAAAAAAACCTGCATGATACACTATGTACTGTTTGAAAAACTGTACGTGACTGTGTAATTAAACACTGTTGAGTCACGAATGCTCAAGAGGGGGCAGGGTTACAGGCAGGCTCAACAGGAAACCTTAACTTTGGCATTTGAGTGTTTAACTGGGAAGCTTTAATGATGCAGAAATGTGCGTTGTGTGAAATTTCCTCGATTCTCTCTCTTTCCCCTTTTATTTTTTTGAATAAAGATACATGACAGGGAATAATGTTAAAAGGAAAAGAACATTAAAAGAAGGAGCTTTGCTCTCCAGGACTCGAGAGCTCTGCTTGCAAAGACCTGGTGAGAGCACCGGTATTTAGGCATTGTGATGCTGAGCGTTTCAATGCTTCATTTTTAGGCAACTAGAAAAATCACAGGAACAGGCTGCAGCTTGCAAAGCCTGTTAGGTGCCTAGTCTCCCTATACAAAGCAGGGAGAGATAGGCACCGTACGGTGTGATTCACAAAAGCCAGCACACTAGGCAGGGAGCTGCCTAAGATAGCCAGTGAGAGATGCCAATGAAAAGCATGTTTTAAGTTCCTCCCTCTTAGGGATACAGGGACCTAGATCCAGACTTCAGGGAGGCGCCTATCTCTGCTAGCGATTCATTAACAGGAACCCCACTCCACGCACATGTGGCTGCGATGGAGGGTGACATGCGAGGAGGGGATGTAGGAGTGTGTGTGCACGTGCGTGTCTGCGATGGAGGGTGACGTGCAAAGAGGGATGCACTGTGTGTGCACACATGTGTGGCTGCAATGGAGGGTGATGTGCGAGGAGGGGATGCAGTGTGTTGCATGTGCGTTTGGCTGTGATAGAGGGTGATGTGCAGCCAGGCAGCGTGGGCACCTAAGCCACTTCTTGTAAGAATGACGTAAGCAGACACCCAGCTCCATGCAAAACGGCCAGAGCAAGAAAAGGAGTTGGTGGTAGTGACTTCCCAGTGGTTAGAGCAATCAGCCAAGACGTGGGAGGCCCAGATTCTCCCCCTTCTGCTTGATGGGGAGAAAGGATTTGTACAGACGTCTCCCACCTCTCCGGAGAGAGCTCTAAGCTCTGGGCGATGGGGATACTCTGATGTGGGACTCTCTCCTACTGAAGTTGTTCCAGTTTGGATAAATAATTGAGGAGGGATTGGAGCAGGGGGACTGGACCCTGCTCTGCCACCTCCCAGGAGGGCACCAGCACCACCAGGCTATAGATTCATTCTCTTCAATGTAGCAGAGAAAGGTCTAACCCGATCCAATGGTTGGAAGTTGAAGGTAAATAAATTCAGACTGGAAATAAGGGGTACATTTTTAACAGTGACAGTTATTACATAAGAACATAAAAACGGCCATACTGGGTCAGACCAAAGGTCCATCAAGCCCAGTACCCTGTCTTCTGACAGTGGCCAATGCCAGGTGTCCCAAAGGGAATGAACAGACAGGTTATCATCGAGTTATCCATGCCCTGTCACCCAATCCCAGCTTCTGGCAAACAGAGGCTAGGGACACCATTCCTGCCCATCCTGGCTAATAGCCATTGATGGACCTATCTTCCATGAATTTATCTACTCCCTTTTAAACCCCGTTATAGTATTGGCCTTCACAACACCCTCTGGCAAGGAGTTCCAGAGGTTGACAGTGCGTTGAGTGAAAAAATACTTTCTTGTGTTTGTTATTAACCATTGGAACAATTTACCAAGGGTCATGGTGGATTCTCCACCATTGACAATTTTTAAATCCACACTGGATGTTTTTCTAAAAGCTTGGCTCTAGGAATTATTGTGGAAAAATTCTATAAACTGTGCTACATACAGAAGGTCAGATTGTAATTGTCCCTTCTGGCCTTAGAATCTCTGAAAAAGATCAAAAGCTTAATCCCCTCTGCAGGGAAGGCCTGAATGAAATTCCCAAGCACTATGGAACTGCATAGACGGCATTCAAACGTGGTTCATCAGGACAGGAATTAGCAATTCCTACTCACTCTGAAACAGCCTGGGTCACACACACTATTCATCGGCCTGAGACTCCTTGAGCTGATCCTAAGAGGCCCAGAACACTGAAGCTACAGACAAGAAATCAGCAAATATGACAGTCACATTTCTAGAGCACCCATCGTCGCTCCCAATAGTCCTGTGACCCTTCGCACCGGAGTCCAGCTCTTAGCCCCTAAGAGTGCCTCCCCAGAGTCAGCTTGGTTACAGATACTCAACATTTCTGAAATGCAAGGGGTGACTATGAGGAGAGCTGTGGCCACCTCCTGCTCCTCCCTCCGGTCCTGCAAGGTCCAGAGTCGTTGCCAACAGCGTCTGCTGCCATGGACAGTTCTGGATCCCTGGTTTCCTGCAGCTCCTGAGAGACTTGGACTTGTTTGCACTGAAACAGCGGTACCAAAAGGAGCTTGTCCACCGATCAGTGTCGCCCCCACAAACTGCTTTTTGTCTTTCATCCCAATTTAGCATCTTCCCGCTAAGGGGACTGTCTGTTCTTGATCCAGCCCGCTTCCCCTCCTTCTCTGTGTTAATTGTCCCCGGCTGGCCCTCCTACCTGCTCTCTGGCTCAGAGTCTCCCATAAACCTGAGCTTAGAGACCTAGCTGGGACTCTGAGTAACCCCCTCCTTCCTTAGGCTCTCTGCTCTGTCGGTGATTTCAAGTGATAGAATAGGTGAGTCCTGGACAGATGGTTTCTAATCTGTCACACCATGTAACCAATTTGCTCTCTGATTTACATAGCTTTGTGCCAGATCCTGGCTGGTCAGTCTCAGAATCAAGCATTTATGCAAACAGTGCTTGGTCTAAAGCAGCAGTTCTCCAACTGTGGGTTGGAACCCCAAAGTGGGTCGCAATCCTATTTTAATGGGATCGACAGAGCTGGTGTTAGACTTGCTGGGGCTTGGGGCTGAAGCCAACGTCTGATCCCCACCGCCCATGACTGAAGCCTTCAAGCTTTGGCACCGCAGTGAGGCGGGGCTTGGGCTTTGCCCCCCCCTGCCCTGGGCAGTGGGGCTCAGGCTTCAGTTCCCCTTCGTTGGGTCATGTAGTAATTTTTGTTGTAAGAAGGGGGTAGCGGTGCAATGAAGTTTGAGAAACCCTGGTCTAAAGCTTTACTGAAGTCAACAAGGCAAGCTCCAGTACACCCCCTCTCTCCACCTGGGTCACCTCCGGGCTCCAGAGGTGACCCCAGCAATTACAAGCCAGTAAGCCTGACTTCAGTACCAGGTAAACTGCTTGCAACAATAGTAAAGAACAAAATTGTCAGACACATAGATGAACGTGATTTGTTGGGAAAGAATCAACATGTTTTTTGTAAAGGGAAATCATGCCTCACCAATCTACTAGAATTCTTTGAGGGGGTCAACAAGCATGTGGACAAGGGGTATCCAGTGGATATAGTGTACTTAGATTTTCAGAAAGCCTTTGACAAGGTCCCTCACCAAAGGCTCTTAAGCAAAGTAAGCTGCCACGGGATAAGAGGGAAGGTCCTCTCATGGATTGGTAACTGGTTAAAAGATAGGAAACAAAGGTAATTGATACAGTATCAGTGATACCCCATGCCTTGCTCTAACGCCCAGCTGTATCACATCCCCTCACTGATAAGTGGTCAGGTTTCAGACTGGAGAGAGGTAAATAATGTCCCCCCAGGGGTCTGTACTGGGACCAGTCCTATTCAATATATTCATAAATGATCTGGAAAAAGGGGTAAACATTGAGGTGGCAAAATTTGCAGATGATACAAAACTACTCAAGATAGTTAAGTCCAAAGCAGATTGCAAAGAGTTACAAAGGGATCTCATAAAACTGGGTGACTGGGCAACAAAATGGCAGATGAAATTCAATATTGATAAATGCAAAGTAATGCACATTGGAAAACATAATCCCAACTATACATATAAAATTATGGGGTCTAAATTAGCTGTTGCCACTCAAGAAAGAGATTTGGGAGTCATTGTGGATAGTTCTCTGAAAACAGAATGTTGGGAATCATTAAGAAAGAGACAATAAGACAGAAAATATCATGTTGCCTCTATATCAATCCATGGAATGCCCACACCTTGAATACTGCATGCACATGTGGTTGCCCCTTCTCAAAAAAGCTATATTGGAATTGGAAAAGGTTCAGAAAAGGGCAACAAAACTGATTAGGGGTATGGAATGGCTTCCCTATGAGGAAAGATTAATAAGACTGGGACTTTTCAGCTTGGAAAAGAGACGACTAAGGGGCGATATGATTCAGGTCTATAAAATCATGACTGGTTTGGAGAAAGTAGGTAAGGAAGTGTTATTAACTCCTTCTCATAACACAAGAACTAGGCGTCACCAAATGAAATTAATAGGCAGCAGGTTTAAAACAAACAAAAGGAAGTATTTTTTCACACAATGCACTGTCAACCTGTGGAACTCCCTGCCAGAGCATGTGGTGAAGGCCAAGACTATAACAGGGTTCAAAAAAGAACTAGATAAGTTCATGGAGGATAGGTCCATTAATGGCTATTAGCCAGGATGGGCAGGGATGGTGTCCCTAGCCTCTGCTTGCCAGAAGCTGGGAATGGGAAACAGGGGATGGATCACTTAGAATCATAGAATATCAGGATTGGAAGGGACCTCAGGAGGTCATCTAGTCCAACCCCCTGCTCAAAGCAGGACCAATTCCCAACTAAATCATCCCAGCCAGGGCTTTGTCAAGCCTGACCTTAAAAACCTCTAAGGAAGGAGATTCCACCACCTCCCTAGGTAACCCATTCCAGTGCTCCACCACCCTCCTAGTGAAAAAGTTTTTCCTAATATCCAACCTAAACCTCCCCAACTGCAACTTGAGACCATTACTCCTTTTTCTGTCATCAGGTACCACTGAGAACAGTCTAGATCCATCCTCTTTGGAACCCCCTTTCAGGTAGTTGAAAGCAGCTATCAAATCCCCCCTCATTCTTCTCTTCTGCAGACTAAACAATCCCAGTTCCCTCAGCCTCTCTTCATAAGTCATGTGCTCCAGCCCCCTAATCATTTTCGTTGCCCTCCGCTGGACTCTTTCCAATTTTTCCACATCCTTCTTGTAGTGTGGGGCCCCAAACTGGACACAGTACTCCACATGAGGCCTCACCAATGCCGAAGAGAGAGGAATGATCACATCCCTCGATCTGCTAGCAATGCCCCTACTTATACAGATCAAAATGCCGTTAGCCTTCTTGTAAACAAGGGCACACTGTTGACTCATATCCAGCTTCTCTTGATGATTACCTGTTCTGTTCATTCCCTCTGGGGCACCTCTGTTGGAAGACAGGATACAGGGCTAGATGGACCTTTGTCTGACCCAGTATGGCCGTTCTTATGTTCCCCATCCCTCCCCAAGAGCTCTGTGGCAGGTGGCAGGGTCACCAGATCTGTGGGATGTCTGTGAACATCACTGGTCCCTATTTATAACCCCCATCTCTCTCTCCAGCCCATTCTGATACAGCACCACACAGACTCCTGAGATCCCCTGGGAATGAAGTGCGATCCTTCAGGTCACATCTCTGCCCTGACTGACTGAGCTGCTGCCCGCCATTCCAAACTGAGCCACATCCCTATTTTTACTCACTGAGGCCAGAATGAGAGAGCACTAAATCCAGCCCCCTGCTTGCACCCTGCAGGAATGTGCACTCGCCTAGGCCCTGCCAGCTGCTTACCTGATCACCCCCAAGACCCAGGGCATGCTGCCACTCCAGCGGCACGCCAAGGTGGTGAGCGTGTGGATGAGTGTTCACACCTGCATTAGTTAACTCAAGTTGGAACAGCAGCAAAAACTTCCATCTAGACATGATCAGACAGCACAGATGGTCCCGGGGGGATCCTGCTGTGTTTGGACAATGGGCGCATGAGTTCTGTCAACAGTGCATTGCGTGCTGAGGTGCCGGGGCTCTGTACTGTGCCTGAGTGCCATCCAGCACAGTGGGCCCTGCCCGGGGCCCCCGGCACAACTGAAGTACAAACAGCACAGCCTGTCTCTGACAGCAGCCAGCATCAGCCATAACAGAGGAAGGCCTGACAGCCCCAGTGGGCAATTGTGAAAGTACCTGCCCGGGAAGGGGGGGGGGGTCCCTAACCCCACCAGCTAGTGGCTGGCTCACACCCTGCAGCCTTAGGGTTCAGAGCCCGAGGGGGGGAGCTGGGCTCAAGGCGGGAGCCGGGCCCAAGGGGGGGAGCTGGGCTCAAGGCAGGAGCCGGGCCCATGGGGGGGAGCTGGGCTCAAGGCGGGAGCCGGGCCCGTGGGGGGGAGCTGGGCTCAAGGCGGGAGCCGGGCCCGTGGGGGGGAGCTGGGCTCAAGGCGGGAGCCGGGCCCGTGGAGGGGAGCTGGGCTCAAGGCGGGAGCCGGGCCCAAGGGGGGGAGCTGGGCTCAAGGCGGGCCCGAGGGGGGGAGCCAGGCTCAAGGCGGGAGCCGGGCCCGAGGGGGGGAGCCGGGCTCAAGGCGGGAGCCAGGCCCGAGGGGGGGGAGCTGGGCTCAAGGCGGGAGCCTGGCCTGAGGGGGGGGAGCTGGGCTCAAGGCGGGCCTGAGGGGGGGAGCCAGGCTCAAGGCGGGAGTCGGGCCCGTGGGGGGGGGTGGTGGTGTGACGTTATTGACATAAACTGGGACCGTATAGATCATTGTTGCAACCGAGGTCCTGTAGTGGCACCCAAATCTGGTATAAAGGGGGTCAAATGGGGTGTCTAGGACAAGGTTATGGTTTGCTGGTTATGATTATGCTGTCTATATGTGTGTATCAGTTTTGTAGTCAAAGTTATTGTTGCAACCGAGGTCCTGTAGTGGCACCCAAATCTGGTATAAAGGGGGTCAAATGGGGTGTCTAGGACAAGGTTATGGTTTGCTGGTTATGATTATGCTGTCTATATGTGTGTATCAGTTTTGTAGTCGAAGTTATGAATATTGGCTCTATACTGTCTGTATGGCAAACTTATGCTATGCTTCTGGGTGACATCCCAGACAAGCTGAGATGAGCTCTGCCTAGCCTGCTTGATGGCCCATTAAGGACCATCAGCTATACAATGGACCCATTGAGAGAAGGCAGATACGCCTTGTAACTCAGCAAAGTATGCAGGGACTGGCCCATGTGACTCCAGACTCCATTTTGCTGTAATTTTCCACAGTAAGAACAAAGAGGTGTTCTTACACCTGGAAAAGACTATATAAGGCTGATGCCTCATCTCCATCTTGTCTTCAATCCTGCTTCTTACCTCTGGAGGAACTTTGCTACAAGCTGAAGCTCTGAACAAAGGACTGAATGACCCATCCCAGCTGGGGATGTATTCCAGAGACTTGATTTGAACCTGCAGTTTATTCCATCGCTGCTGCAAGCCTGAACCAAGAACTTTGCCATTACTGTATGTAATTGATTCCATTTAACCAATTCTAACTCTCATCTCTATCTTTTTCCTTTTATGAATAAACCTTTAGATTTTAGATTCTAAAGGATTGGCAGCAGCGTGATTTGTGGGTAAGATCTGATTTGTATATTGACCTGGGTCTGGGGCTTGGTCCTTTGGGATCAGGAGAACCTTTTTCTTTTACTGGGGTATTGGTTTTCATAACCATTTGTCCCCATAACGTGTGGCACTGGTGGTAATACTGGGAAACTGGAGTGTCTAAGGAGATTGCTTGAGAGACTTGCAGTTAGCCAGTGGGATGAGACCGAAGTCCTCCTAGTCTGGCTGGTTTGGTTTGCCTTAGAGGTGGAAAAACCCCAGCCTTGGGCTGTAACTGCCCTGTTTGAGCAATTTGTCCTGAGTTGGCGCTCTCAGTTGGGTTCCGCCAGAACCGCATTGTCACAGGGGGCCGGGCTCAAGGCGGGAGTCGGGCCCGTGGTGGGGAGCCGGGCTCAAGGCGGGAGCCGGGCCCGTGGGGGGGGAGCTGGGCTCAAGGCGGGAGCCGGGCCCGAGGGGGGGGAGCTGGGCTCAAGGCGGGAGCCGGGCCCGAGGGGGGGGAGCTGGGCTCAAGGCGGGAGCCTGGCCCGAGGGGGGGGAGCTGGGCTCAAGGCGGGAGCCTGGCCCGAGGGGGGGGAGCTGGGCTCAAGGCGGGAGCCTGGCCCGAGGGGGGGGAGCTGGGCTCAAGGCGGGAGCCTGGCCCGAGGGGGGGGAGCTGGGCTCAAGGCGGGAGCCTGGCCCGAGGGGGGGGAGCTGGGCTCAAGGCGGGAGCCGGGCCCGAGGGGGGGAGCTGGGCTCAAGGCGGGAGCCGGGCCCGAGGGGGGGAGCTGGGCTCAAGGCGGGAGCCGGGCCCGAGGGGGGGAGCTGGGCTCAAGGCGGGAGCCGGGCCCGAGGGGGGGAGCTGGGCTCAAGGCGGGCCCGAGGGGGGGGAGCCGGGCCCGTGGGGGGGGGGGGGGGGCTGGGCTCAAGGCGGGAGCCGGGCCCGTGGGGGGGGGGGCTGGGCTCAAGGCGGGAGCCAGGCCCGAGGGGGGGAGCCGGGCTCAAGGCGGGAGCCGGGCCCGAGGGGGGGGAGCCGGGCTCAAGGCGGGAGCCGGGCCCGAGGGGGGGGAGCCGGGCTCAAGGCGGGAGCCTGGCCCGAGGGGGGGAGCTGGGCTCAAGGCGGGAGCCGGGCCCGAGGGGGGGAGCTGGGCTCAAGGCGGGAGCCGGGCCCGAGGGGGGGAGCTGGGCTCAAGGCGGGCCCGAGGGGGGGAGCCGGGCCCGTGGGGGGCGGGGGGGGGGCTGGGCTCAAGGCGGGAGCCAGGCCCGAGGGGGGGAGCCGGGCCCGAGGGGGGGGAGCCGGGCTCAAGGCGGGAGCCTGGCCCGAGGGGGGGAGCTGGGCTCAAGGCGGGAGCCGGGCCCGAGGGGGGGAGCTGGGCTCAAGGCGGGAGCCGGGCCCGAGGGGGGGAGCTGGGCTCAAGGGGCCGAGGGGGCTGCTGGGCCAGGAGCGGGGAGCCGGGCTCAACTTCACCTGCTTATAAAAACAGAACAAAAAATGGCCAATTCAGCTCCATGATTCCAGGCAGGCAGGCCACACTTATCCCTTGGAGCGCGCGGACTGTCGGCCCCTGGCTGCCCAGAACCCTGGGCCATCTCTAGTGCAGATGTGCAGCAAGGTGACCATATTTCCCAAAGGGAAAACAGGACACTGTGTGGGGCTAGCCTAAGGGGCCCCCCCCAGCTGCTTGTCCGAGCCCCCCACCGTTCCCCATGTGGGGCTGGCCCCCACACCAGATTGGGGCTGGCATCGCTGCTTGCCCGAGCTCAGCCTGGGCCCCGCCCCAGCCCTACCTCCCCTGTTGTGGTGGGCTGGCATCACTGCTCGTCCCCCTGCACATTCCTCCACACAGGGATTTGGAGCAATCAAATTTTTGAATTGCTCCGTTCCGGCTCTGCTCCAGCTCCGGGCATAAAACCTACTGGTCCACGCTCCAGCTCCGAGCTCCACTCCAAAGCCCTGCCTCCACACCCCAGATTTTTGGCAAATGTGGGCATTTGTCCCATTTGCTCTGGCCTACTGATCACATGGGCTGGGACAAATGCCCACATTTTCAAAAAAATTCGGGATGGCTGGAACAGGGCTTAAAAAAGGGACAGTCCCCTCCAAAACGGGACATATGGTCACCCTAATGTGCAGGGATCCCAGACAGGAAGTTTTGCCCTGCGGGAGGCCGGGCTCTGAGTTAGGAGCCAGCTATAGAGAAACAGCACAAAACCTTTTTAAGCCACCTGGGTCCCTATTGCTCCAGGTCAGTCACAACTACGTGGTGCCTGTAATATTCCACTTCCCAGGCCCAAAAGGGTTAATTCTCAGGGTTGATGGAAGTCCAGAGAGAGGCCGCCTCTCACTCTGGGTCTGTACAGTGCCCGCCACAATGGGCCCTGATCTCTGCTGGGAGCTACAGCGCTATTGCCACACCTAATAAACAGTAACCTCTAAACACTGCTATGGAAGATAAATGGGATAAGCTGCTACCTCTCCATGGGCCTTTGCTAAGAAGAGCCACCGAGGGGCTCCTCCCGCATGGGACTGTCCATCAGGGACATTCCCTGCCCGGATGGATGTGCCCAGATCTGCTCACACAGTGGATGGAACCATAGAGCTCAGCTTTGAAATCCCTGGCGCTAGTGCCTTAGACCTCTCGGCGATGCTCTTCCTCACTGAAACAGGTCCAGCTGATTTAGTAGCTCCTGATTTAAGGAAGAGGCCCCCAAGCTTTGTGGTAGAAAGAGAAAAACCCCTGTGGCTTGGCTTTGAAGGGGCTGGGACAAATTTCACAAAGAATAAAGAAATCAGCAGGAATCTGTCTCAACTCTCATGAATGGGGACATCTGATGGAAATTCTGTATGGGGGCAATATGGGGTAAGGCCCCAGGCAGGGCTGAGCTAACACTGCGGTGCTGGAGAGAGCTCTGTAGGGGGCGCTATAGTCCATTCCCCTGCCTGTGAGAATGTGGGGGTGCCATGGGGCAGTATTTCAGACAGAGCTCTTTCCTTATCCCAGAGGAGAAGCAGCATCTGCCCTAGCAGACCCCACTGCTGTGCTTCCCCAGGGGTGAGGCATCGCTCAGGCTGACAGTGGGTGACACAGCATAGGCAGCAGTCCAGCCTATTCAGCACCACATTGTCTCCCGCTCACCACCCCACTGAATTACAGCTCTGGAGTTGGCACGCGCAGAGTCTTTGTGCTCTTGGTTGGGTGGAAACAGGGCTGTTATCCTCCTGGTGGTGTGTGCGTGACCACACTGGGAGCTTCCCAGCTCTGGCTGTAAACATTGCCAGGTGCCTGTGCCCTGAGCCAGAGCCGAGACTGCAGAGAATTCCTCTAAACATTAACCAGGCATGTGGTGTGAGCAGACCTTGCCTGGTGGAATGCAAGCACCATTCTGCTCTTATCAATGCGCAGCAGCCGTGCCCTACACACCCCCTCTGCCACAGCTCCACATTCCTGCCTGCATGTTAAACGCCATCACCTTCCCCAGCGGGAACGTCGCCAGCCTGCCTCCTGGGCCTGCTGAGCTAAGCTGCTCCCAGCCCCACGGGGCCAGGGGTGGAACAGCCCCATGGGCCCCATGCACAGCCTGTTCCTTGGCAGAGCTGTGGGCTCTTTGCAGTGCCGCATTTCCTCTCTGCTCCCTGCCTGTGCACAGAGATTCTCCTTGCTTGGGCCTGTAGAGATGCACATGTTCTCTGGTGATGGGGCAAGAGCAGCACCCACTTTTCCCCCCAAGACTCCTGACCCACAATTGACCCTGGGGCTGACGAGGGGAGCCAGTCTGGCCAAGGTACTGACTACCCCACTCTGGAGAGGGACCGGATGGCCTAGCAGGGCTCCTGCGACCCATTTCTGGGATTGTCCCCTTGCTGGAGTCCCCTTGCAGGGCTGGATCAGGGCCATGGGGGGCAGCAGGAAGCCGAATGGGCGCTCACAAGAGGAGAGAGTACCAGGGAAGGGGAACAGCTAACGAGAGGTGGGCTCACCACATCCTGACAATGATGCCGAGTGTGACTCCACCCTACTGACAATCCCACTGGACCATTGCTGGCGGCATCGTATGACACAGCAGGCTCCGGGGCAGAGGCTGGCAGGCCAGAGGGGGCTATGGCCCTACGGATCAGTTTGGGGAAGGCGGAGGGTTAGCATGGAGACAGCCGACACACAGGCTGGTGAGAGGGAGGGGTGGAGGCACCAAGGCACTCTGCATCTCCAGCCAGGAAGGGAAGGAGAGCAGTCCAAAAAGCCTCCTGGCTCAGAATCCCAGCAGAGGCTCAGGCAGGAGCTGCTCGGTGCCAGCAAGCGTGTGCTGAGGCCTCTCCTCCAGCACAAGGTCAGTTCTCATTAAAACACAACGTCGATTCTTCGACAGCAAAGGCAGCCCAGCGTCCCTCCTCTGCCTCCGCAGCTCCCTCCAGCACATGGCAGCTGTTCTGCAGAGCTGAGAGCACCGAGTGCTTCAAACCTTCATCCCCGAGCCCTCGCTGCCGGCTACCAGACCACAGACAGCTCGGAGAGCCATGCTGAACAGGGTATGTTCACATTGCAACAACACCCGTGTCTGGCCCGCAGCAGCTGAAGGCTCACGGGGATCAGGGTGCGGGGCTCTAAAACTGCAGGGTAGACATATGGGCCAATGCTGGAGCCCAGGCTCTGGGACCCTCCCACTCGAGGGGTCCCAGAGTCCGAATGTCTACGCAGCAAGTTTAGAACCCTGCAGGCGGAGCCCGGATCAGCTGATGTGGGCCAGCCGCAGGTGTTTTACTGGAGTGTAGACACGCCCTCACTGCCATGCAACACCCGGCAACCACTAGCAATACAGGTCCCACTCTAACTAGACCCAGAGATACACCATGCCTTGCTCCAACACCCGCTTTCAACTGACACCAGGCTCCATTGCCTGCCGACGCCCAGGGCCCAGCTCCATCGCCCACCCTCGCTGACACCCTCAACCAGCTCCAACACCTGCCCTCAGTGACACACCGTGCCCTGCTCTAACACCCAGCTGTATCACTCCGTTCTCACTGACACATTCTACGCGGCTATAATACCTGCCCTTACTAGTGACAGACCATGCCCTGCTCTGACAACCACCCTCACTGATAACATGCCCTCTTCTAACACCCAGCTGTGTCACATCCCCTCACTGATACCCTGTGCCCTGCTCTAACACCCAGCTGTGTCACACCCCCTCACTGATACACCGTGCCCTGCTCTAACACCCAGCTGTATCACACCCCCTCACTGATACACCGTGCCCTGCTCTAACACCCAGCTGTGTCACACCCCCTGACTGATACACCGTGCCCTGCTCTAACACCCAGCTGTATCACACCCCCTCACTGATACACCGTGCCCTGCTCTAACACCCAGCTGTATCACACCCCTTCATTGATGCAGCGGGTGTTAGAGCAGGGCATGGAATATCTATCAGTGAGGGGGTGTGATATACCTTGCCCTGCACTAACACCCGCTGTGTCAACCCCCTCACTGATAGATACACCTTGCCCTGCACTAACACCCGCTGTGTCACACCCCCTCACTGATAGATACACCTTGCCCTGCACTAACACCCGCTGTAGCTCTCTAGTCACTGAGCCCTATCTCAGCAGAATCCCTCTTTATCATGCACCGTGAGGGATCAGACCAGCGGTAACTTGTTTCAATCTGTGCTACCATAACTCAGCTCCTCTCCTGGCTCCATCCCTCCTGCTGTCAGCGCAGGCTGCATGCAGCCCTGCCTGTGCTCTGAGGCAGAAGGACGCTGCATTGACTTAGGAGCCATGTCCTAATGTGCAGCAGGCTCCAATCCCAAGCAATTTCTTCCTCCTGAGCAGTTCTGTGCAGCCAGCCAGCCTGTCCCCAGTACCTCTCCCGCCTGCAGCGCTGCCTGTCCCAGCACTGGAGCTCATCATGCAAGATCACGGCAGCTTGTCAGGCAGATGCAGAGGCAAGTGAGAGCCCCAGCCTGGAGCCAGCTGGCTGGGGCAGAATGAGGGAGAACCCGGAACCAGTCCTGACTATCAGGCCCACTGCACTGCAAGGGGCACTAAGGGGATGCAGCTCCTTCAAGTGCCCAGCTAGAACTGGCCTTGTGATTGGCAACCACAAGGGGCCCTGATTAGCTGGGAATTTTTACCTGGGAATTTGCTCCTGGCTTTCCAGACTCAGCAGCTCTCCCTGCCGGCAGCACTGGGGGATGGGGGGGAAGGTGAGCGAGCCAGAGACCAGGGCTGAGTCCCCCACTCCCAGGGACTGGGGCACACTCCAGGCCAGCCCTGAGGAGCTAGGCTGGGGGGATGGATGACACAGGGCCTGATGGAGCTTGTCATGCCTGCTCCCCAGGTCCCACCACCTGGGTGTAGGGCTGGGGCTGCACCGGTTCCAGTGGCAGGCGCACGCCCAGCCGGGAGGGGGTTCCCCTGTCGCACGCCCAGCCGGGAGGGGGTTCCCCTGTCGCACGCCCAGCCAGGGAGGGGGTTCCCGTGCCGCGCACCCAGCCGGGGAGGGGGTTCCCCTGTTACATGCCCAGCCCGGAAGGGGGTTCCCCTGTCGCACGCCCAGCCGGGGAGGGGGTTCCCGTGCCGTATGCCCAGCTGGGGGCAGCTGGGCCCCAGATGGACTCTCGCTGGAAGGGTCTGGGCGCCCCCGCACCCTCCTCCATCCAGCTCTCACCAGCGGCTGCAGTTGGTATAAAGTTTAGCCAGGCGGCAAACACGCTGTGTTCAGCTGGAAACTGCCGGGGGGCTCCAGCAGCGCAGGGGTTAAGCAGCAGCTGTCACATCCCCTTTGCGGGGAACTTGTGGCCAGCGGGTCCCGGGGGCTGCCGGCCGGCCCCGATCCAGGGTGCGGGGCGGCCCCGATCCGGAGCCCGGCCGGGAGCCCCGCAGGGAGCAGCCGGCCCCGGTCCCGGTCCCGCCCGGCCCGGCCCCACTCACCGTCTGCTGCAGGTCGGGGATCCCGATGCGCACCACGATGGCGCTGGCGGCGGCTTCCTCCATGCGGGCCGCGGGCTCGGCGCGGGGGGCCGGGGGCTCGATGGTGGCATAGGGGGTCTCGTCCCGGGGGCGGCCCGCGGGGTCCCCCGGATCCCCGTCCAGCGCGCGGGGCGGGCGCGGCGGCGGCTCTGGCGGCGGCGGCTCCGGAGTCTCATGTTTGGCGGCGGCGGGCGGCGGCAGCGGCATCCGTGCGGGCGGGGGGCGCGGGGGCGGCGGGGCCGCGGGACCTGGAGCCCGCACAGCGCAGCGCTGGCCCGGGAGAGACCGAGACAGAGACAGAGAGAGTCACCGCCGGGCCGGGCCAGGTCAGCGCCCCCCGCTACCCCCAGGGGGGTCCCAGCCCCCCGGCACTGCCCCCCCAGGGATCCCAGCCCTGCACCCCCCCGGGGATCCCAGCCCTGCACCCCAGGGGGTCCCAGCCCCCCGGCACTGCCCCCCCGGGGATCCCAGCCCCCCGGCACTGTCCCCCCGGGAATCCCAGCCCTGCACCCCAGGGGGGTCCCAACCCTCCCCATCACTGCACCCCCCCCTGGGGATCCCAGCCCCCCCCCAGCAGTGACCCCCAGGGGATCCCAGCCCCCTCCTCCCTGCAGTGACCCCTGGGGAATCCCAGCCCTGCACCCCAGGGGGGTCCCAGCCCCCCGGCACTGCCCCCCGGGGATCCCAGCCCCCTCCTCCCTGCAGTGACCCCTGGGGAACCCCAGCCCTGCACCCCAGGGGGGTCCCAACCCTCCCCATCACTGCACCCCCCCTGGGGATCCCAGCCCCCCCAGCAGTGACCCCCAGGGGATCCCAGTCCCCCTGGCACTGCACCCTCTGGCATTCCCAGCCCACCTGGTACTGCCCCCCAGGAATGCACCCCTCTGGGGGATCCCAGCCCGCCTGACGCTGCACCCCTGGGGAAATCACAGTTCCCTGGGGCTCTGCCAGCAAGACCCATTAGCTCTCCTCTCTCACGTTCATGGGGATGGCCAGCCTGGACAGGCCAGGTCTCCAACTGAGGCTGGGAAGGGGCAGCAATGGGCTAGCTTGGTTCCTCCTGACCCCCAATAATCAGGCTGGCCCCTGGCCAGGGACAGGGTGGTTTACAGCCCTCCCCAACCTCTGGTCTATTTTAATATGTACTGTTAGTGGGGATGCTCTTGTTACCCAAGTCAGTGTTTGAGCCTTGGTTGAATCCTGCTAAATTGTTGGTCTCACTGCTGTCCTGTGGCAGTGAGTTCCACAGGTCGGCCGTGCGTTGTGTGAAAAAGTGTTTTCTTGTGTCAGTTTTGAATTTGCCCCTTTCATTGATGCGGCTCAGCGGAGTCCAGGCCTGAGTTGTTATGGGGTGACAGGGCCCCTTGTCTCCCTGCACTGGGGGAACGTGAAACTCTCGTTCCCCCAGTGCAGGTACCCCCATCACATCCCTGCTCATTTGGCTCCCCACAAAGGTAAGCAGGGCCAGTCCTGACACCCTCTCCAGGCCCCCGATCGTCCCTGCTGCCCCTCTTTGAACTCCTCTGATTCCTCACAACCCTTCCGGTGATGGAAGGAGTCGGCCGGCAAACAGTGTCAGGGAAGGGGGCCCATTCCTTCCCTCCATCCCTCTGTTTCCTCCTTTCCGCCCTCCTCCCTCCCTGCCGTAAAATGTCATGGAGGGACCAGGCTGGGGCTTTCCAGCTGCTGGGGGGCCAGAGGCCACAGTGAGAGGCACTATCAGCTCCAGCCCCACTGGATTTCCAAGGGAAACGAACTCCAAAGCTGAATTTGGACCCTGGCATCTGTTAACCCTTTCAGTGCTTGAATGTTACCAGCCACTAAGCAAAAGCTGGTGGGACTCCTGCAGTGAGGATAACAGTGACCCAGGAGCACTGTGCGAGTCACCCTCCCAGCACTGCATGGTGCCCCTCCCCATGGCCACACCAGCCCCAGACTCCGTCCCTCCCCACGGCCACGCCAGCCCCCCACTCTGCCCCTCCCCACGGCCACGCCAGCCCCCGACTCCGCCCCTCCCCACGGCCACGCCAGCCCCCGACTCCGTCCCTCCCCACGGCCACGCCAGCCCAAGACTCCGCCCCTCCCCACGCCCACGCCAGCCCCCCACTCCTCCCCTCCCCACGCCCACGCCAGCCCCCGACTCCGCCCCTCCCCATGCCCATGCCAGCCCCCAACTCCTCCCCTCCCCACGCCAGCCCCCAACTCCTCCCCTCCCCATGCCAGTCCCCGATTCCGCCACTCCCCACACCCACGCCAGACTCCCACTCTGCCCCTCCCCACAGCCACACCAGCCCCTGACTCCGCCCCTCCCCACACCAGCCTCCCACTCTGCCCCTCCCCATGGCCCTGCCAGTCCCCGATTCCGCCCCTCCCCACGCCAATGCCAGCCTCCCACTCCTCTCCTCCCCACGCCAGCCCCCGACTCCGCCCCTCCCCATGCCCCTACCAGCCCCCGACTCCGCCCCTCCCCATGCCCCCACCAGCCTCCCACTCCGCCCCTCCCCACACCCCTACCAGCCCTTGTCTCCGCCCCTCATAGAATCATAGACTATCAGGGTTGGAAGGGACCTCAGGAGGTATCTAGTCCAACCCCCTGCTCAAAGCAGGACCAATCCCCAACTAAATCATCCCAGCCAGGGCTTTGTCAAGCTGGGCCTTAAAAACCTCCAAGGAAGGAGATTCCACCACCTCCCCATGGAACCCCTAATTCAAACATGCAAAGTCACTCTCTGCACCGACGCGCTTATCCTGGTGCCAAGCAGCCGCCACCCATGACTGGAACTGGGGCCATCCCCAGTGCCACCAAGGTCCAGCTGAGCAGAGATCGCAGGACTCTGCCCGTTCCGGGGCCAAGCAGAGCTGGGACTCAAGGTGTTAATCAACTTTGTGCTTTGAGGCTATTTCTGTTTGAAGAGTGTCAAAGAGCTGAGGAGATTTACGGGATGGCCTGGATCTGTCGAGGAAATAATTAATGGCCCTGCCCCCAGCCAGCCAGCCCAGAGGCCGGGGAACTGCCGGGGTTGGCATCAATGAAAGCTTGACCCCAGATTTAGCCTGGCTCTCCCAGCTGGTGCAGGGTCTGCTGGGAAAGCTGTCGCCAGGGAGAAGGGGTGGGAAGATCATTCCCTGGGAGGCAGCTTCTGTGGACACTGAAAGCCAATGTGCCCAGGTGGGTATGTGTGTCTCGGTCCCCTGTGTATGTGCCCCAGAGGCCCCAAAAGCTCAAAAATCATAAGTCAAATGCCAAAGAACCATGAGATTAGGCCAGGCCTCGCGATGCTAGGAAGCAGTTCTGCAGAAAAGGAGCTAGGGGTTACAGTGGACGAGAAGCTGGATATGAGTCGACAGTGTGCCCTTGTTGCCAAGAAGACTAACGGCATTTTGGGCTGTATAACTAGGGGCATTGCCAGCAGATCGAGGGGTGTGGATGTGATGAACTGGGACTGTCCTTAATGTGCTCTTTGAATGCTGAGTGGGGAGTGCTGGCTGGGAAGACAGGGGAGTGTGGCTAGGATGGTCTGCATGGGGGGATGGGAGACTGGCCCTGAGGGAAAATACCTGAGCATGTAACGTGAGAACCCAGGAAGGGGTTAGAGGCCAGGTGACACCTTTGCCCAGGAAACTGAACAAAGGCTGTGGGAGGGGACATTGGGGGGAGAGTTTCAGAGCTGGCTGGTGGAATGGCTGGGAGGCAGACAGGGCTCTGACCTCCCAAGGGGGCTATGGTGCCCTGAGACCCCAAGATGGACCTAACTGGGGGGGATCCTGTTGTCTGTGCTTGCAAGACCTGTCTTGGACTGTGTTCCTGTCGTCTAAATAAACCTTCTGCTTTACTGGCTGGCTGAGAGTCATGGTGAATCGCAGGAAGCCGGGGGTGCACGGCCTTGTGCCCCCCCACACTCCGTGACAGTGATCATTCCCCTCTAGTCGACATTGGTGAGGCCTCATCTGGAGGCCCCAGGGGCCCCGTGCAAAATTCCCGCCACGCAGAGCTCAGCACCTCATCTGGAGTACTGTGTACAGTTTTGGGCCCCACACTATGTGGAAAAATTGGAAAGAGTCCAGCGGAGGGCAACGAAGATGATTAGGGGGCTGCAGCACATGATTGATGAGGAGATGCTGAGGGAACTCGGATTGTTTAGTCTGCAGAAAAGAAGAGTGAGGGGGGATTTGGTAGCAGCCTTCAACTACCTGAAAGGGAGTTCCAAAGAGGATGGATCTAGACTGTTCTCAGTGGTGGCAGATGACAGAAGAAGGAGCAATGGTCTCAAGTTGCAGGGGAGGAGGTCTAGGTTGGATATTACGAAACACTATTTCACTGTGAGGGTGGTGAAGCACTGGAATGGGTTACCCAGGGAGGTGGTGGAATCTCCATCCACAGAGGTTTTTAAGGCCCGGCTTGACAAAGCCCTGGCTGGGATGATTTAGTTGGAGATTGGTCCTGCTTTGAGCAGGGGGTGGGACTAGATACCTCCTGAGGTCCCTTCCAGCCCTGATAGTCTATGATTCTATGATTGTGTGTGCTTTGGGCTGTCTGGGTCCCCCATGTCCCCCGCCATGAGTGTGGGGCAGTCACGGCTCTGCCGACCCTCCCACATGCACGACTGAGATGGCTCTGGCCCTGTGGCAGGAGCTCTCACAGCCGCTGGATTGTGCAGAGCTTCCAGCTTCTCCCAAGCCCCCAAATGCTTATTAATTCTGTGCCCCCATCCCCAGACCTGCCTCCCACCCAGCCGTTATTTCTGCCCCTAGCACCCCCCTCACTTCTGCCCCCCCCCCACTCCAGGGGTGATTCTCTGCTCTGGGTGGGGAGCAGAGCCACCTTGAACAGCTCCTTCTGCTCCCTCCCCTGGGGGGTGGGAGAGCCCTGCCGGGGTCTTGCAGCAGTTCTGATTGGCTGCTCTTCCCCAGGAGGCGGGACAAGGGCAGCCAATTAGAAGGGGCTTTCCCTGGTCAGCTGGAAATCACTTGAGGGCTGGCACTTCTCCCAGGCTGGGTCTACCCAGGGCTCCTAGCAATTGCCCCAGCGCAGGCCCCGCCCAGGGGTGGGCCAGCATGATCAGAGGGACACAGGGGCTCCTATGGGGCATGGCAACTATGACAGCCTTTGACCAGCTCCAGAGCAGACAGCGCAAACCTGCCCTTGCTCAGACGCAGGGAAAGCCCAGAACGACAGATCAGTCTAGCACCTCCTGGGGAGTGGAGGAGCGGCTCCTGGGACTCTGGCACACCCTGCTTCTGGAAGGGGACCTAGTGAGGAAGGTGCAACTGAGAGAAGCAAAGGGGAAGCCCTAGGGGCCCCGTGCAGAATTCCCGCCACGCAGAGCTCAGCACACGGCCCAGGCACCCTGTGCAGCTCCCATGGGCTGTAGCCCTCTGCCAGCCCCTGGACAAGCAGGGCCGGCTCCAGGCACCAGCGAAGGAAGCAGGTGCTTGGGGCGGCCAATAGAAAGGGGCGGCACATCCGTCTGTTATTGGGGCGGCACATCCAGGTCTTTGGTTGCAATTCAGTGGCGGGTCCTTCACTCCTTATCTTCCTCTTCTGCGGCACTTCGGTGGCAGCTCAATCGTTTTCGTTTTTTTTCTTCACCACTTGGGGCGGCAAAAAAGCTGGAGCTGGCCCTGTGGACAAAGGCACGGCAAGGCAACAGTTCCTGTGCGGAGGAAGAATGCAGAGAAGAAGCAGGAGTCGCCAGGTGACTCATGGGTCTGGGATGTGGAGAGACCTGTCCTGGAGGAGAAGATCTTGGGGGCTCTGGGGAAGAGGCAGAGTGAGGGGGTGGGAAAGAGGCTTGTAGGCAGAAACACCAGGGCGAAAGTAGGGCTGTCTGGTCGTGTCACGCGAGAAGGAGGATGAAATGGCCAGTGACTCACACACGGCTGAGACCCAAGCTCCTGTCTGAGGTCTCCCTGCAGTACAAAGATAACAGAAGTTTGGCCAGGGAGGGAGCGAGGAGGAGCGGACAAAGATAGCTGCAGAACAAAGGGCTGGGGAGGGAATACAGGGGAAGTAGGAGCATGAAAGGCAGCTGCTCTGCGCTAGATGCAGCAAAGATGAAACTTGCCCTGTGCAGAGGGTCAGTGGAAGGCTTTGCATCCCTGGGGCCTGAGTGGGAGCAAAGCGCTGCCTAGATTTGTGCACAGAGGAACGCTCACCCTAAGAGACAGCTAATGATCTCTGAGTGCTGCTGTCCAGAAGGCATGGCCGGTGGGAAATGGTGACAGCAGCAGAAAGGAGAGCAGTGGGTTCCTGGCATCGCCAGCAGGGCAGGCTCACGCTGGCCAGCGACACAGGCAGGCCTGCCTCTCGCACACAGCTCCACCAGAAGCAAGTGCTCAGCACCTCGGAAAACCAGGACCAAGTGTCTCCTGGGGAGCACCCAGGATGCTGAGGCACCCAAACTAAGTGGCCACTTGTGAGCCTCGGGGGCCTTTCTCCCTGGAGTCCGTGGGAGATCAGCCTGAGAAGGGCGGAGATACAGCTGCGTAAGGAGCCCTCGCCTAGGGCCCTAGCGGCTACAGGATGAGCAGCATGCGGGGAGGGGCTGAGCCACATGAACAGGAGTGACTTGGCCAGAGATGGGTGGTGGACGGAAGTGGCAGCGGATGAACATGGGAAGATTCTCCTGCTCTGGGGCCAGCCCCCCAGCAATGCACCCCCAGGGGATCCCAGCTCCCCCCGGCAATGCACCCCCAGGGGATCCCAGCTCCCCCCAGCAATGCACCCCCGGGGGATCCCAGCTCCCCTCAGCAATGCACCCCCGGGGGATCCCAGCTCCCCCAGCAATGCACCCCCACTGGGATCCCAGCTCCCCCCAGCAATGCACCCCCGGGGCATCCCAGCTCCCCCCAGCAATGCACCCCCACTGGGATCCCAGCTCCCCCCGGCAATACACCCCAGGGGGATCCCAGCTCCCTCAGCAATGCACCCCCGGGGGATCCCAGCTCCCCCCAGCAATGCACCCCAGGGGGATCCCAGCTCCCTCAGCAATGCACCCCCGGGGGATCCCAGCCCCCCAGCAATGCACCCCCACTGGATCCCAGCTCCCCCTGGCAATGCACCCCAGGGGGATCCCAGGTCCCCCAGCAATGCACCCCCTCTGGGATCCCAGCTCCCCTCAGCAATGCACCCCATGAGGAGATCCCGGCCTCCCAGCTATGCACCCCCAGGGGAATTCCAGCCCCCTAGCAATGCATCTCCGGGGGGGGTCCCAGTCCCCCAGCAATGCACCCCAAGGGGGGCTGGGATCCCATTTGAAAGTTCTCCCTCATGCTAGCAGTGTCACTACTCCACATACAGGCAGGCAATCTTCACCGCGCGATGACAGACGCGGTGCAGAGAGACTCCAGGGGAGCCTGCTGTTTGGAGGGATACAGCCTCCCAGGAAACACACCATGTGGAGCTGGGAGGAGATGCCTGACAGGGGCCAGCTCTGGGCCCAGCCTGGATTTTTTATTAATGATCTGACGGAAAGAAGTAAAGAGCACAGTAATGAAATTTGCAGTTGATACTAAATTGGGAAGAGCTGTAACTAGCAAAGAGGCAGGAGAATTAATATAAAAGGCCCTAAAGAGCTTGGAAACAAGGGCGGGAAAGAACAGCACAAAATTCAGCTTGGAAAAATGCAGCTAATAGCTAAGGGGGAAAATAATCCGAAAGACAAATCACTGCTAAGGCTCGCGCTGGGCATGCTCACACCCTGTGCAGGGAAAGCCTGGAAGAGACCCAGGCATGAGAGTGGGCAACAAATTAGACCTGAAATCCACCAGGTCCTTGGGCTGACGGGTTCATGCCTTGGAGCAGGAAGGGACATCCCGTGGCATCGGGACTCCCAGGTTGCATGCGGCGCCTGTTCTGGGACGCTGCATGCTGCTCTGGGCACGGCACTACCTGGAATGGCGTTAGATATTGAGGGGAACTGAGAGACAGCGACACACCGGATCCTTGGACTGTGGAGAGATGAAGGGCCAGGCGGCACTTGGGCACCAGGTCCCTGGGCTCTGCTAGTCACTTCCAAGGGGCTGTGCAGTGGAGTCACTGCCCAGTCCATGGAGGTGGGGGCAAACCCACCATGACTTGGGGACTGCCCCATGAAAGGGTCCCCATGGCGTTTTCTGCCCCACACCTCTAACTGCTTGGCCCCACTGATGCCCTTTTCTGTGAGCGTGAACTGGAGCACATGGCTCCCTGCTGTTTGCAGCATCCAGACATGTCACTAACTGTCTATTCACCACTTCTTCCAGACCATTAATGAGGGGGTTGGGCAAGAGTGATGGTAAAGCTGGACCCTGCATCTCCTGGCTCCCTTGCCCCCAGCCTGGCTCCCTGCTGTCCTCTGGCACTACCCAACCATCCATCCCACAGATTCATAACCAAGTTGGCTGGAGTTAAGCTTGTGAGAAGATGTGGGAGCCTGTATCAAACGCTCTGTACTAAGGTTCAGAGACATGACACCAAGTGGACTACCCTCCCGCACGGAATCTGTCATTTTGTCTGACAAAGCAGTGACATCTGAGCAGATTAGTTCTAGCTGAGTCGGCTGCTTACTGCGCATGGTTCTGTTTGCCTCTTGTCACTTACAGATTTAATTTCTTTTCATATCTGTCGCGTTATTTCACTGGGGAGAGACATTAGATTTACCAGATGATAATTGTCAGGATCACTTTTTCTTTTACCAATCCTCTGGTACCTCATTAGTCCCCCACAACGTTTAAAATACAACTGCCAATGGCTCAGTACATGTATTTGATAACTCCCAGAAGACTCTGAATCCAGGCCTGCTGCTTTGTATATGTTCCCTTTCTCTCATTAAAATCAGCTACTGAAGTAGAGGGAAGCAAACTTAACTATCTTTAAAAAGATGGTATGGTGATCCTGGGGATTACAAACCAGTGAGCCTTACTTCAATACCAGGAGAACAGGCTGAAAAAATAGAGATTTATGAGCCATCGTAATGAACGTGATATGATTGAAATTCACCAGAATGGTTCTGCCAAGGAAACTCACACCTCACTAATCTGTTACAGTTCTTTGAGCATATCTGCAGAAGACTGACTAAGAGAGACCTCCTGGATTACAGCACTGGTGTGGGCTGGAGGCCTCAGGCTGGGAGCTTCCAGAGAGGGAGGAAGGAATTCCCTGGGAGAAAAATAATTTTTAATTATGATTCCTAGGATGAGCTGGAGTGGGCATAGCATATGGACCAGAGGAGAGAAACCAAGGCAGATGCATGACTGGAAGTCAAGGGGAGTAAGGCCCTCTTGTCACAAGCACCCAGCTGAGTTAGCGGAATGGTAGCCCGATGGTGGCTAGAGTTCAGTATTGACAATGCACATTGGAAGGAATCATTCAAACACTCACACCTTGCTGGGCTCTGACGAACCACAGAGCAGAGACCTGCGTGACACCAGGGGCAGCTCAGCGAAACATTTGCTCAAGGTGCAGCGCAACAGCCGGAAGCACAATTGAGATATGAGGCTGTCTAAGGAATGGGAGAGGAAATACTGAATGTTTAGTCGGGAGAGAACCTCGGTAAGGGACCCTGCTAGAGGAATTTTAAAACATGACTGGGCTGGAGAAGGCTGCTTGGCTGCCCCCTCTCTCACACAAAGGGGACAGCCAGTGAAATGGAAAGGCAGCACATTAAAAGTGGTACAAGTATTTCTCACACAATGTGTAGCTAGCCTCAGGACCTCTCTGCCACAAAACATCACTGAGGCCAAGGGATCAGCAGGATTCAAGAGTGGGCCAGCCATTGATGGGGAATGGGATGGGTCCCTCCCCCACCACATTAGATAGGATGTAATGAAACATGCCCCTGGCTGCTAGGCTGGGAGAAACTCCCCGTGGGTGCACAAAAACAACAAGGAGTCCGGTGGCACCTTAAAGACTAACGGATTTATTTGGGCATAAGCTTTCGTGGGTAAAAAACCTCACTTCGCTTATGCCCAAATAAATGTGTTAGTCTTTAAGATGCCACTGGACTCCTTGTTGTTTTTGTGGATACAGACTAACACGGCTACCCCCTGATACTTGTCCCCATGGGAGGTTATTCCAGACTTGCCCATTAAGGAATTTTTTGCTTCTTCTCCTGAAGCAGCTGGTGCTGGGCCTCGTGAGCCAGGAGATGGGCCCTGGGCTGCTCCTAGCTGGCCATCCCCAGGTATTCCCTTAGATGCCCTTCACCAACAGCCATGCTGATCAGGCTTCTTTGGTCAAACTGCTTTTCCTCTGTGCAGGCCAGTTTGCTAAAGCAGTGCAGTCCCTCGAGGATCACTGTGATTTCAGCCTGGCCGTCCTCATTCATTAACAGGCCATCCATTGGGCTACACCTCGCCTCGTCTGGGCACCCGAACAGGCTCAGGTCTGAGCCAGGCCCCTCGGCGGGGGCAATTCCCGGGGTCCCCGCACCTCGCCTCATCTGGGCACCTGAACAGGCTCCAGCAGCCAGCCCCCTCGCCAGCTGGGGTTCCTGGGCCGGGGGCTCTGCGCCGGGGCACTGTACTGACCACTGCTGTTGCAGTAACATCATGAGAGAAGCCAGGCCAAGGGCCCAGTCCGCCAAGCACGGCACAACCCCCCACCCCGCCAGGAGCTTCCCGTCTGCAAGCACTATCCGAAAGAGCCTTCCTCAAGGCTGGCCCCCCCGCCCGCCCAGCTGGCCAGGGGGACAGGGAGAGACCAACAACCCCTGCCCAGCCAGCACCAGCCAGACAGCCTGCCTGAGACCCTGCAGGCACAAAGCAGAGACAGCCCCTCACCATCCCAGCTTCCTGCAGGCCCAAGAGCCCCCCGCAGCCCCGGGTATCACTCCCCACCTTCCCCAGCCACCATTCCACTGGGAGGCAAAGGCCCCCACCCAGCCCCCAAATCCTGCCACACAGGACCAAGGCCTGAATCCACGGCACTCTGTACCTGGGCCAGGGCGGGCTGCAGCCTGGCGTCCCTGCCCGGGCGAGCACGTCACTCATTGAACGGAGGCCAAGGGGCCCAGGCTGGGTGGTGAGGTCAGTGATTTCAGACTGGGTGGAAGGCAGGCACTGGGTGGGAGTCCCGGGAGCAGTGTCTCCCCATGGGGGGAGGACTGAGGGCGTGCGGCCACGATCGTCTCTCCTCTAAGCACAGACACTGTGTGGCCGTTGGGACTCAAGGGCTTTTCCTCTGTCACTCTCCCGCTAATCCAGGGGCTCGGGGCTGGCGTATCCTGCCAGACGCCCAGTCAGCTGGTGGCCAAGGGCACCTCCACACTCAGCCGGGGCAGAGATGGAGCCCAGGCACACGGAGCAGCCGGCTCTGTGCTCTGTATCAGGACGAATACAATGCAGGAGCAGGGCTGTTTGCTGTGGCACCGGCCCAGCTCCACGTGAGCTGTGTCCCTGCCTGCCCTTGTCCTTTGCTCTCCCTCACGCAGCTCCCTGTCAGAGGGCACAACTCACCTAGGGCGAGCCGCGCATTGGCCACCCCAGCAGGGGGCGCTAGCAGTGCGGGAGGCTCCCTGGGCTGCGTGGCTGGGCGCATGCTGAGCAGGGACACCCGGCCTCGCTGGAGCCGTGTTATTCTGCAGTGGGCAGGAGGGACATGGCCGGGGAAGCTGGTAACAGCTCTCCAGGCTCCATCTCACACAGGAAAGGAAGTGTGTTTCACGCCCCCAGAGGAGGGGCTGCCCAGCACCTTCCCCGTCTCCTGCAGGCTGGTCTGGGAGAGCAGGTCTTGTGCCCCGGGTGGAGGGCTGCTAGCCCTGGGGCCGGGATCTCCAGTGTCCAGGACATCCTACTCTGGGCACATTCTGGTCCTTCAGTAACACCCAACAAAGTCTGAAAAGCACCAGTCCACCAGGGGCCAAGGCAGCTGGGAGCCAAGCGAGATTCGGGCCAGCACCGGGTGGCCATGATGCCTGAGGTAAACGGACCCTCTGCCGGGCAGGGAGGAGAGACCTTTGCTCGCAGAGGGGGCAGCAAACCGCACGACAGCTTCCAGGGGGCACTGTGCTTGGGGGCCTTGCATCGTGGAGCAGCAAAGGGATGGTCCCTGGCTACGCAGCTCTGGGGAGACACCCCCAGGCCCTGTGCTCAGCTCCAGGTATCTCCGTCTCAGACAGACTGACCAACCAGCTGGACGGGGAGCTGAGAGGAGCCCTGGGAATTCTGCGGCCCGGGGGCCGAGTGAGATCCAACCCAGTCTAGCCTGGCTCCAAGACAACTGGAGGGGACCTGAGCAGACTCTGCCAGCACCAGAGGCCAGGGAGGGAGGGCACAGTCCATGTGCTATGGATTCAGACAGTCCAAGGCCAGCAGGGACCACTGTGACCATCCAGCCTGGCCTCCTGCCTCACACAGGCCACGGGGCTGCCCCCCGCTAACTCCCTTAGCACTGCCTGGGGCCGCAGGGATGAGAACGGGGGTGATTCTGTGCTAGGGGCCCGGTTCCACCATGTGTTTGTTCCCTGGCCAGCTGGGCCCGTGAGGCGACTGCCCTAGGAACACCAGCAGGGCGCGGGAAGCAGCTGCAATCTTGGCCAGACCTGGCCTGATGGGTAAGGCCATGATCCTGCACCCTTTCCCACTGCCAAGGGACATTGGCACCTACCTGCCCACCCCCAGCAGCCCGTCCTCTTGCCAGGCCTGCCCTTGCAAGATGCCAAGGTCGGTGGTGTCCCTGCTCTGCCTTGGCATGACGGACCCTCTTGTCTCTGTGTCCCAGGGCAGCTCAGACCCCTTCTCATCACTCTCTGAAGCCGCTCTGCACCACGATTCCAGGCTCCTGGCAGAATCTACAGCCAGAGGCATGGCCGCGACCTGTCCGCCCCCTGCCATCTCTGCAGGCCCCATGGCTGAACTGCAGGAGGATGGGCTCCCCCTCCAGGCTGTGTGACTGAGGCTCTCCAAGGCGCAGGGGAGCCCCGCCAGGGGAGCTAGGGATAAAACTCAGGGCTGGAGGAGGGTGCATGCAGCATTGCCTGGGGAATCACTGGTGGGTGGGTCTGTGTGAAATGGGGAGGCCGGGGCTGCATTCCCCTGGCCCTTCTGGGGAGGGCGGCTGTCTGACATAGCTAATCGAGCTGTGGGGCTGGGCTGCCCAGTGCTCTGCGCCATCCCTCCCACACCGCCCGGCCACAGCGACATCAGCAGCATTGTAGAGAGAGGAGATGAAAGCAGATCAGCAAGAGCATTGATCAGCCTTTACTGCCAGCTACAGAACGTCCCCCAAAGCCTGATGGGTAATTCCACGGCCAATTGATTTTCCTTCTCTCTGCTTGCCAAGGTTAGGGGGTCGCCAGGGACGTGCGGCTGATTAAAGGGAAAGTCCTGTCACTTTCAGCTCAGTGGAACATATCTACTGCCCAGGCTCATTGGAGCTGAAGGCAAGGAAGCCCTGGGTGAGCCACCAGGCACTCTCTGCTGCTGGGGAGTGAAAGGAGCGAGGGAGGCCTCATCAGTTCCGCGGTGCTGCTGAGATGGTCGGGCCAGGCGAGGAGAGGCCCAGGGGAATCTCTTCTCTGCAAAGCCAGGTGCTTTCTGTGCGAGAACCTCCCAAGAGAACTCTAGGGTCCCAGCAGCACGGGCCATGGATCGGGGAGCCCAGACTCCCACCAGGACTAGCAGCTCTGGGGACAGAGACCACGTGTCGCGGGCTGGGCCAGCCACATGTAGCTCCCACAGGCCTGGAGCCAGCCTCCGCTAGTAGCACTCCAGTAGAGACGGTAAAGCCGCTGCACCGGTACCTGGGCCGTTGATCGGTATGCCCTAGGGAGCTGGAGGCTCCTCCGGCACTCCTGGGAGCAAGGAGTCCCCTAAGTGGAAAGGTCCCTACTGCGACGGCAGGATGGGACGGAGAAAGCACCATAGTTACTGTAGCCCTGCCAGGGCTCTGGGGATGCTCAGGAGAGTTGCGTCTGCCTCCACCCTCCCAGAGCTCTCAATCACAGCACCCCTCTGGGCCCCAGGGACACTGGAAGCAGGGACAGGATTTGGGGGTCAAACCTGGCTTTACCTCCCGGGCTGGAAAGTCTATCCCCATCCAGCACGGCCCCAGGGACAGTGACGGGGGAGGGGCTCTGCTCCAGCAGTCCCAAAACAAGGCCTTTAGCACCTCACTCTCTCTCTGCTCTCAGCAGGACGGAGGAGGCGACAGCAGCACCTGCCCAGCATCATGTGTCACAGAGTGTGGGGGAGTCAGGGCCCTGCACCCTCACTTCCTGCGATTCACTGGGACTCTCAGCCAGCCAGTAAAACGGAGGGGTTATTAGACAACAGGAACACAGTCCCAAGCAGAGCTTGTAGGTACAACCAGGACCCCTCAGTCAGGTCCCTCGGAGGGGGACAGGGAGCTTAGACCCCAGCCTTGGGGTTCCCTCCATTCCCCCAGACAGCTCCCAACTGAAACCCCCTCCAGCCGTCTCACCCAGCCTTCCCCGGCTCCTCCCCCAGCCTTTGTCCAGTCTCCCGGGCAAAGGTGTCACCTGGCCCCAATCCCCCTCCTGGCTCAGGTTACAGGCTCAGGTATCATCCCTCAAGTGAAGTCATCCCTGCTCTCCCATCCCCCATACAGACAGTCCCAGTAAAACTAAACGACATTCCCAGGTCAAATCCGCCCCACATCTCTCCCCCCTTCGAGACTGAACTGAGCAGGGTCACTCTGACCTGTGACCTGGGGAAGTTCAGGGCCCCCTCTCCGGGACAACGCGTCCGCTGTCAGGTTGTCACGTCCTTTCACATGGACCACGTCCATGTCATAATCCTGCAGGAGCAGGCGCCACCTCAGGAGCTTGGCGTTGGCTCCTTTCATCTGGTGCAGCCAGGTCAGGGGAGAGTGGTCGGTGTGCACGGTGAAGTGTCGCCCAAAGAGATATGGCTCTAGTTTCTTAAGGGCCCACACCATGGCCAGGCATTCCTTCTCGATGGCCGCGTAGTTCTGCTCCCGGGGTAGCAACTTCTTGCTCAGGTACACGATCGGGTTTCTCTCCCCCTTTTCATCCTCCTGCATTAACACCGCCCACAGTCCCGTGTCTGAGGCGTCGGTGAACACCATAAAGGGCTTGTCAAAGTCTGGGTTTGCCAGAACTGGGCCACTGACCAGAGCCTCCTTCAGCGCCCGGAGAGCCTCCTGGCACTCCTCGGTCCAGACCACCTTGTCTGGCTTCCCCTTCTTGCACAGCTCAGTGATGGGGGTAGCTATGGAGCTAAAGTGGGGCACGAACCTTCAATAGTATCCCACCATCCCAATAAAGGCTTGGACCTGCTTTTTGGTTTGAGGAGCGGGCCAGTCTCTGATCACCTCCACTTTGGCTGGTTCCGGCTTTAGGCAGCCGCTTCCCACCCGGTGGCCTAGGTAGGATACTTCAGCCATCCCCACCTTGCACTTCTCAGCTTTTACGGTCAGCCCAGCCTCCTGGAGTCGGTCCAGCACTTGTCTAACCTGGGACATGTGGTCCTCCCAGGTCTGGCTAAAGACACAGATGTCATCGATATACGCCACGGCAAAACTCTCCATCCCCCTCAGTAGCTGATCCACCAGGCGCTGGAAGGTGGCCAGCGCTCCCTTGAGGCCGAAAGGCAGGGTCAGGAACTCATAGAGCCCCAGAGGGGTGATAAAGGCCGATTTCAGCCTGGCATCTGCATCCAGCGGCACTTGCCAATAGCCCTTTGTAAGATCCATGGTGGTAAGGTACCGAGCACCTCCCAGCTTGTCTAGGAGCTCGTCAGGCCTGGGCATGGGGTAGGCATCGGCTACAGTGATGGCATTGAGCTTCCGATAGTCCACACAGAACCGGATCGACCCGTCCTTTTTTGGGGACCAGCACCACCGGCGAGGCCCAAGGGCTGGAAGACGGCTGGATCACCCCCAAAGCCAGCATGTCATTGACCTCTCTTTCCAGGTCCTGAGCAGTTTTCCCTGTGACTCGGAAGGGGGGGCATTTTATAGGGGGATGCGATCCTGTCTGCACCCAGTGGACAGTCAGATTAGTGCGTCCAGGCTGGTTGGAAAACAGCTGTCGGTACAGATGCAGCACCCCTCTGATCTCAGCTTGCTGGGCAGGGGTTAGTCGATCCGAGAGGGGAATTGCTTCCAGGGGGAGCCAGCTCTTGTCCCAGGGAATAGATCTACTAAAGGGTCATCTCCCTGCCCCTCCCACTGTCCACACACGGCCAACACCACATTCCCCCGTCATAATATGGCTTCATCATATTCACATGGTACACCCGGTGGTGGTGTGCCCGGTTCGACAGCTCCACCACATAGTTTACCTCATTTAGTTGCTTGACAACCTTGAAGGGTCCTTCCCAGGCGACCTGTCGTTTGTTTTTTCTCATGGGGATGAGAACCATCACCTGATCCCTGGTGGTGTAGGAGAGGGCCCGTGCCGTGCAGTCATACCAGACCTTCTGCTTCCTCTGGGCTTGTGACGATGCGGTTCAGTTGGCGAGACCAAACTGAGAGTGCCAGTTCAGGACAAATTGCTAAAACAGGGCAGTTACAGCCCAAGGCTGGGGTTTCTCCACCTCTAAGGCAAACCAAACCAGCCAGACAAAGAGGACTTTGCTTTCACCTCACTGGCTAACCACAAGTCATACAAACAATTCCTTTAGACACTCCAGTTTCCCAGTATCACCATCAGTGCCACTCGTTATGGGGACAAATGGTTATGACAACCAATATCCCAATATACACAAAAAAGGTTCTCCTGATCCCAAAGGACCAAGCCCCAGACCCAGGTCAATATACAACTCAGATCTTTCCCACAAATCACGCTGTTGCCAATCCTTTAGAATCTAAAATCTAAAGGTTTATTCATAAAAGGAAAAAGATAGAGATGAGAGTTAGAATTGGTTAAATGGAAACAATTACATACAGTAATGGCAAAGTTCTTGGTTCAAGCTTGCAGCAGCAATAAAATAAACTGCAGGTTCAAATCAAGTCTCTGGAATACATCCCCAGCTAGGATGGGTCATCAGGTCTTTGTTCAGAGCTTCAGTTTGTAGCAAAGTCCCTCCAGAGGTAAGAAGCAGGATTGAAGACAAGATGGAGATGAGGCATCAGCCTTATATAGTCTTTTCCAGGTGTAAGAACACCTCTTTGTCCTTACTGTGGAAAATTACAGCAAAATGGAGTCTGGAGTCACATGGGCCAGTCCCTGCATACTTTGCTGAGTTACAAGGCGTATCTGCCTTCTCTCAATGGGTCCATTGTATAGCTGATGGTCCTTAATGGGCCATCGAGCTGGCATGGCAGAGCTAACACCAGCTTGTCTGGGATGTCACCCAGCAGCATAGCATAAGTTTGAAATACAGACAGTATAGAGCCAATATTCATAACTTCAACTACAAAACTGATACACACATATAGACAGCATAATCATAACCAGTAAACCATAACCTTGTCTAGGACACCCCATTTGACCCCCTTTATACAAGATTTGGGTGCCACTACAGGACCTTGGTTGCAACAATGATCTATATGTCCCCAGATTATATCAATAACGTCACAGGGCTCTGGTCAGATTCACCTTGGCCAAGCCCATGAGCTCAGCAAGTCTTTCTCGGAAGGTCAGGACATCCTCCACCACTGATTCTCCATCGGGAGTGGCATTCCCCTCCCATTCGTCTCTCATCAGGTCCAGGGGCCCCCTTATCATCCTGCTGTATAACAGTTTGAAAGGCGAAAACCTGGTAGACTCCTGGGGCACTTCCCTGTACGCGAACAGCAGGTGAGGTAAGTACTTGTCCCAGTCCTGCGGGTGCTGGTTCATAAAGGTTTTCAGCATCATCTTTAGTGTCCCATTGAACCTGTCCACCAGCCCGTTGGATTGCAAGAAACTGGAGCCTGTCTGCACGATCAGCCCTGTGCAGCTCGCAAGCGTTCTCAAAGGCATTCAGGAAGTCATCTATGTCCTTCCCTTCCTTACGCCGGGCCAGGACGCACTTATCAAATCTCCATGCAGTCCTGGTTCCCTCATCACTCACCGCAGCCGGGGGCTCACTGCTCCTCAGCCTTGCCAACTCCAGCTCATGCTGTCTCCGTCTCTCTTAATGCCGTCTCTATTTCTCTTTCTCTGCCAGTTCCTGCTGCTTCAACTCCAGCTCTTTCCGTTTTATCTCCCTGTCTCATTCCAGCCGCCTCCGCTCAGGGATGGGGAGCTCCGCCGGGAGGATCCCCTGCTGGCTGCAGGGGTCACGGTGCCCTCGGTATTCACTGGGCTCCTCCCAGGCCTTCCCCTAGGCATAGGTAGGAGGGGTCCCAGGATGCCCTCGGCAGCCAACTGACCACTCCCAGCCGGGACAGACATCTGCCGGACTGCTTCCCTCAGAGACAGGGACCAGCTCCTCCGAGCGATCCTCCTTCTCCAGCTGGGCAATGAACTGTTCTTTGGTGAGCCTCCCACTGCGCAGCCCCCTCTGCCTGCACAGCTCCACCAGGTCGCTCTTAAGGCGCTTCTTATACATCTTCCCGCAGGCCACTCGCAGGCCTGGGTGCTCTCAGCTCCCCACCGTTTCCAGGAGGAACCCCTAGTGTGCCAGCCCCTCTCCAGGTCACTACCTCTCTCCCAGGGTCAAGCCGAACACTCCTCCGCCCCTGAGCCTGCTCACCACAGTACCCGGGCGCTGTGATGTAGCAGAAAGTAGTTATCACAGTCCCTGGGTACCCCCAGCACTGAAACACAACTGCGTCCCCTCGGCTATGTCACAGCCCCCGGGCACCCCCAGCGCTGAGACACGACCGCGTCCCTTCTGCTGTACCATAGCCCCGTGTACCCCCAGCACCGAGAGACGACTGCGTCCTCTCAGCTACGTCACAGCCCCCGGGTACCCCCAGCACTGAGACACGACCGCGTCCCCTCGGCTACATCACAGCCCCTGGAACACCCCAGCACTGAGACACGACTGCGTCCCCTCGGCTACATCACAGCCCCCGGATATCCCCAGCGCTGAAACACGACTGCGTCCCCTCGGCTACGTCACAGCCTCCGGGTACCCCCAGCGCTGAAACACGACCGCGTCCCCTCGGCTACATCACAGCCCCTAGGTACCCCCAGCGCTGAGACACGACCGCGTCCCCTCGGCTACATCACAGCCCCCGGAACCCCCCAGCACTGAGACATGACTGCGTCCCCTTGGCTACGTCACAGCCCCCGGGTACCCCCAGCGCTGAAACACGACTGCGTCCCCTCGGCTACATCACAGCCTCCGGGTACCCCCAGCGCTGAAACACGACTGCGTCCCCTCAGCTACATCACAGCCCCTAGGTACCCCCAGTGCTGAGACACGACTGCATCCCCTGGGCTACATCACAGCCCCCAGGTACCCCCAGCGCTGAGACACGACCACGTCCCCTCAGCTACATCACAGCCCCCGGATACCCCCAGCACTGAAAAACGACTGCGTCCCTTCTGCTGTACCACAGTCCCGTGTACCCCCAGCACTGAGACACGACTGCGTCCCCTCGGCTACGTCACAGCCCCTGGGACCTCCCAGCACTGAGACACGACTGCGTCCCCTCGGCTACATCACAGCCCCCGGGACCCCCCAGAACTGAAACACCACTGCGTCCCCTCGGCTACGTCACAGCCCCCAGGTACCCCCAGCGCTGAGACACAACCGCGTCCCCTCAGCTATGTCACAGCCCCCAGGTACCCCCAGCACTGAGACACGACCGCGTCCCCTCAGCTACGTCATAGCCCCCACGTACCCCCCAAGCGCCGAGACATGACCGTGTCCCCTCGGCTACGTCACAGCCCCCAGGTACCCCCAGCGCTGAGACACGACCGCGTCCCTTCTGCTGTACCATAGCCCCGCGTACCCCCAGCACAGAGAGACAACTGCGTCCTCTCAGCTACATCACAGCCCCCGGGACCCCCCAGCGCTGAGACACGACCGCGTCCCCTCGGCTACATCACAGCCCCCGGAACCCCCCAGCACTGAGACACGACTGCGTCCCCTCGGCTACATCACAGCCCCCGGATATCCCCAGCACTGAAACACGACCGCGTCCCCTCAGCTACATCACAGCCCCTAGGTACCCCCAGCGCTGAGACACGACTGCGTCCCCTCGGCTATGTCACAGCCCCCGGGACCCCCCAGCACTGAAACACAACTGCATCCCCTCGGCTATGTCACAGCCCCCGGGTACCCCCAGCACTGAAACACGACTGCGTCCCCTCGGCTATGTCACAGCCCCCGGGACCCCCCAGCACTGAAACACAACTGCATCCCCTCGGCTATGTCACAGCCCCCGGGTACCCCCAGCACTGAAACACGACTGCGTCCCCTCGGCTACATCACAGCCCCCGGGTACCCCCAGCACTGAAACACGACTGTGTCCCCTCAGCTACGTCACAGCCCCCGGGACCCCCCAGCGCTGAGACACGACCGCGTCCCTTCTGCTGTACCATAGCCCCGCGTACCCCCAGCACAGAGAGACAACTGCGTCCTCTCAGCTACATCACAGCCCCCGGGACCCCCCAGCGCTGAGACACGACTGCGTCCCCTCGGCTATGTCACAGCCCCCGGGACCCCCCAGCACTGAAACACAACTGCATCCCCTCGGCTATGTCACAGCCCCCGGGTACCCCCAGCACTGAAACACGACTGCGTCCCCTCGGCTACATCACAGCCCCCGGGTACCCCCAGCACTGAAACACGACTGTGTCCCCTCAGCTACGTCACAGCCCCCGGGACCCCCCAGCGCTGAGACACGACCACGTCCCCTCGGCTACATCACAGCCCCTGGGTACCCCCAGCACTGAGACATGACTGTGTCCCTTCGGCTACGTCACAGCCCCCGGGTACCCCCAGCACTGAGACATGACTGCTTCCCCTCGGCTACGTCACAGCCCCCAGCAGGGCTCTCCCTACCCATATGCAAAGTACGCAGCTGCGTAGAGTACCAGGAAATTTTGGGCAAATTTCCTGGTGCCCTGCGCAGATGCATGCTGCTCCAGCCCCTGCTCTGCCCCAGCCCCGCCTCTTCCCACCCCTGCTCTGCCCCAAAGCCCCCGCCCCTGATCCGTCCCTGCCCCGCCCCCACTCCACCCCTTCCCCAAAGCCCCCGCCCTGCTCCATCCCCGCCCTGCCCCTGTTCCACCCCAGCCCTGCTCCCACTCCCCTGAGGACGGCTGCAGGGCTGGGCTTGCACTCCCCAGCGGTGGGAAGAGCAGTGACCTGGCCCCAGCCGCACCACTGGTGAGTGCTGGGGGGTGGTTCCCTCCTGCCCCCCAAGCCAGCCCGCAGAGGCCTGAGGTGAGCCTCCTCGCCCCCCGGAGACTTGGGGCCCCACACACACGCCCCGTGGGGGGGCTGCGTACGGTCCCAGAATAGCTTGGGATGGCCCTGGCCCCTAGGTACTTCCAGCAGTGAGACACGACTGCGGCCCCTCGGCTACGTCAGAGCCCCTGGGAACTCCCAGCAAGGAGACATGGTAAATCGGAAGGAAAGGGTTTAGAATTTGAAAGTGGAAGACAGCTTGTGTGAAAGCGATCATGAAATGAGAGTTCACGATTCTAAGGAATGGTAGGAGGGAAAACAGCACAATAAAGATAATGGATTTCAAGAATGCTGCCTTTAATAAACTCCAGGAGTTGGTAGGTAAGAACCCTGGAAAGCAAGTCTAAGGGTAAAATAGTTCAAAAGAGTTGGCAGTTTTTCAAATAGACATTATTAAGATTACAATAGCAAATCATCCCACTGCGTAGGAAAGAGGAAGTATGGCAAGAGACCACCCTGGCTTAACCAGGAGATCTTCAATTATCTGAAACTCAAGAGTCTGAGTAAAAGTGGAAACTAGGTCAAATTACAAAGGATGAATATAAAAAACCCACAAGCATGTAAGGACAAAATTAGAACGGCCCAGGCCCCAAATGAGATTAAACTAGCTAGAGACATAAAGAGTTGTGATGGGGAGTCTGCCCCACACTGGCATGCAAGGGGTTAATAGGACCCTAGGGAGGCTGTGCAGGAAACTTCCAATGGGAGAGGGGCTGCAAGGAACAGCCAGTCAGGGCCCAGAAGGCCCACGTAAGAAGAGCCGCAGGGCAGAGCAGAGTCAGTTACTCCCTGGAGCTCACAGAGGGAGAACTGGGTGCCTGGCAGGCAGGAGGAAGCTAGCACGCTGGACAGATCAGTGCTGCTAGCAGGGACAGAGGGAGCAGGAGACAGCTCCTGGCTGGCTGCTGGGATTTGCAGGCTGAGGCCCTGAAGCAAGGGCGAAGAGGCTGCAGTCGCCACTAGGGAAGTGGCAGGACAGCTGGACCACAACAGTTGCCCCCGGAAAGGGGGAGCACAGATCATGGCACGGCCGGAGGGCTGTGTCATGAAGAGAACACTGTGGTCCTTGGAGTGTCCTAGGTCCCAGAGCAGAAATGATGGCAGGCAAGGCACCACCAGGAGTTGGCGTACCGACCTGCAGAGCTAATCCCTCAGATGACCAGCAGGAGGCACCAGCATGATGACTGGAGACCCATTACAAGGGTAACAAGAAAACATTCTACAACTACATTAGAAGCAAGAGGAAGACCTAGGACAGAGTAGGCCCATTACTCAATGAGGGGGGAAAGCAATAACCGAAAATGTGGAAATGGCAGAGGCACTAAATGCCAGTTTTGTTTCGGTTTTCACCAAAAAGGTTAGTAGCAATTGGACATCTAACTTAATGAATGCCAGTGAAAATGAGATACGATCAGACGCTAAAATAGGGAAAGAACAAGCTTAAAAATTACTTAGACAAGTTAGCTGTCTTCAAGTCACCAGGACCTGATGAAATACATCCTAGAACAGTGGTTCTCAACCAGGGGTACATCAACTCATCTAGATATCTGCCTAGTTTTGCAATAGGCTACATAAAAAGCACTAGCGAAGTCAGTACAAACTAAAATTTCATAGAGACAATGACTTGTTTATATTGCTCTGTATACTATACACTGAAATGTAAGTACAATATTTATATTCCAAATGATTTATTTTATTATATGGTATAAAGGAGAAAGTTGGCAATTTTTCTGTAATAGTGTGATGTGACGTTTCTGTATTTTTATGTCTGATTTTGTAAGCAGGTAGATTCTAAGTGAGGTGAAACATGGGGTACGCAAAACAAATCAGACTCCTGAAAGGGGTACGGTTGTCTGGAAAGGTTGAGAGCTACAGTCCTAGAATGCTCAAGGAGCTATCTAGGGCAATATCTGAGCCATTAGCGATCATCTTTGAAAACCCATGGAAGACGGGAGAGATTCCAGAGGAATGTAAGAGGGCAAATATAGTGCCAATTTATGAAAAGCAGAATAAGGACAACCCAGGGAATTACAGACCAGTCAGCTTAGCGTCAGCACCCCGAAAGATAGCATGGATTTGTCAAGAACAAATCATCTCAAACCAACTTGATAGCTTTCTTTGACAGGGTAACAAGCCTTGTGGAGAGGGGGGAAGCGGTAGATGTGGTATAATTTGACTTTCACAAGGGTTTTGATACTGTCTTGCATGACTGTCTCATACACAAATGCAACCTAGATGGAGTTACTATAAGGTGGGTGCAAAACTGGTTGGAAAACCGTTCCCAGAGAGTAGTTACCAGTGGTTCACAGTCATGCTGGAAGGGCATATAAAGTGGGGGCCCGCAGGGATCAGTCCTGGGTCCAGTTCTGTTCAATATCTTCATCAGTAATTTAGATAATGGCATACACTGCTAAAGTTTGCAGATTATAACAAGCTGGGAGGGGTTGCAAGTACTTTGGGGGATAGGATTAAAATTCAAAATGATCTGGACAAACTGGAGAAATGGTTTGAAGTAAATAGGATGAAATTCAATAAGGACAAATGCAAAGTACTCCACTTAGCAAGGAACAATCAGTTGCACACATACAAAATGGGAAATGACTGCCTGAGAAGAAGTACTGCGGAAAGGGATCTGGGGGTCATAGTGAACCACAAGCTAAATAGGAGTCAACAGTGTAACACTGTTTTTTTAAAAAAAGGGGAACATCATTGTGGGATGTATAAGCAACAGTGTTTTAAGCAAGACAGGAGAAGTAATTCTTCCGCTCTACTCTGCGCTGATTAGGCCTCAACTGGAGTATTGTGTCCAGTTCTGGATGCCACATTTCAGGAAGGATGTGGACAAATTAGAGAGAGTCCAGTGAAGAGCAACAAAAATGATTAAATGTCTAGAAAACCAACTATCAGGGAAATTGAAAAAATTGAGTTTGTTTAGTCTGGAGAAGAAAAGACTGAGAGGGGACTTGATAACAGTTTTCACGTACATAAAAGGTTGTTACAAAGAGGAGGGAGAAAAATTATTCTCCTTAACCTCTTAGGATCGAACAAGAAGCAATAGCCGTAAATGGCATCAAGGGAGCTTTAGGTTGGACATTAGGAAAAACTTCCTAACTGTCAGGGTGATTAAGCACTAGAATAATTTGCCCAGGGAGGTTGCAAAATCTCCATCATCGGAGGTTTTTCAGAACATCTTAGATACATATATGTCAGGGATGGTCTAGATATTACATAGTCCTGCCTTGAGTGCAGAGGACTGCACTACATGACCTACTGAAGTCCCTTCAACTCCTACGCTTCCATGATTCTGTGACTGTGTCCCCTCGGCTACGTCACAGCCCCTGTGTACCCCCAGCACTGAGACACGACTGCATCCCCTCGGCTACGTCACAGCCCCCAGGAGCCCCCAAGACAAGCTTGTTCCCCACTCTCAGAGTTCTGCACCAGGCTCCTCAGTCGCTGAGTGGCTGGGGACAGGAAAGTTGTGGCACCCAGCTGTGTGAGCAGCAGGGCTTTGGGGCAGTGGTGTCCTGCATGGGGCCCTGAGCTTTGCTCCTAGAGGCCTGATCCCTGCAGCCTCCCAGCGAGCAGCATGTTACGCTTCTGGCCCTGACTTCAGCCAAGGAAGGCCACAGCTCGGAGCGTGAGGAAGAGAAGGGTGGGAAGGGAGGAGAACCCGCAGTGAATGCAGGGTAGCATTAGAGGGGATTGCATCTCAGCTCTGCATCCAGCCTGCCTGCCTCCAGCAGGTCCGGGTGTAGTGCTGGATCCCTGCACCCCGCAATGGGAAATCCCTAGACTCTCCAGTTCCATGCCTGGCCCCTCCAATCCCCTTCCGCATTGTCACTGCCGGGGGAACTGCTGCTCCCCACTCAGCCTCTGGCCCAGAAGCCAGCTGCTTAGCCAGGATTCAGTTTTCCCCCTCTCATAGAGTGATAGATCCTGTGACGGGTTGGGTCACAGAAACGCCCTTGGGAGCTGCCACCAGATGTGCAAAGACTACCTCTGCTCCTGTTTTCCCTGCCAGTTCAGGACTCCAGCACCCTGTCTTGCTGAGCCAGACTCCAACACGGACACAGGGTCTGAATCACTTGCCCCAAAGCTGCAAGTTTACCTGAAAACAGCTCACAGAAGTGTGCTTGTCTTTAGCACTCAGATGCCCAACTCCCAATGGGGTCTAACCCCAGATAAATCCGTTTTACCCTGCATAAAGTTTATGCAGGGCAAACTCATAAATTGTTCGCCCTCTATAACACCGATAGAGAGATATGCACAGTTGTTTGCTCCCCCAGGTATTAATACATACTCTGAGTAAATTACTAAATAAAAAGTGATTTTATTAAAGACAGACAGTAGGATTTAAGTGGTTCCAAGTAGTAACAGACAGAACAAAGTAAGTCACCGTCGCGGAGTGTGGGGGAGTCAGGGCCCTGCACCCCTCTTCCTGAGATTCACTGTGACTCTCAACCAGCCAGTAAAGCAGAAGGTTTATTTAAGGACAGGAACACAGTCTCAAGCAGAGCGTGTAGGTACGACCAGACCCCCTCAATTAGGTCCCTCTGGGAGGTTCAGGGAGCTTAGACCCCAGCTTGGGGTTCCCTGCGTTGCACCACCCAGCCCAAACTGAAACCAAACCAAAACTCCTCCTGCAGCTCCTCTCTTCCCCCCTCCCCCCAGCTCCTCCTCTCCTTTGTTCAGTCTCCCGGGCAGAAGGTGTTAATTCTCCCCACCCCCTCCTGGCTCAGGTTACAGCTCAGGTAGCTTCCTTCAAGGGAAGTCCCCCATCCCCAATGCAACCCCCCTGCAACATTCCCAGGTCAAATCTGCCCCGCTCCCTGCTCCGTCACATCTCTCCCCCCTTCGAGACTGAACTGAGCGGGGTCACTCTGACCAGTGACCTGGGGAAGTTCAGGGCTCCCTCTCCGGGACAATGCGTCCGCTATCAGGTTGGCACGTCCCTTCACATGGACCACGTCCATGTCATAATCATGCAGGAGCAGGCTCCATCTCAGGAGCTTGGCGTTGGCTCCTTTCATCTGGTGCAGCCAGGTCAGGGGAGAGTGGTCAGTGTGCACGGTGAAGTGTCGCCCAAAGAGATATGGCTCTAGTTTCTTGAGGGCCCACACCATGGCCAGGCATTCCTTCTCGATGGCCGCATAGTTCTGCTCCCGGGGTAGCAACTTCTTGCTCAGGTACACGATGGGGTGTCTCTCCCCCTTTTCATCCTCCTGCATTAACACCGCCCCCAGTCCCGTGTCTGAGGCGTCGGTGAACACCATAAAGGGCTTGTCAAAGTCTGGGTTTGCGAGAACTGGGCCACGGACCAGAGCCTCCTTCAGCGCCCGGAGAGCCTCCTGGCACTCCTCGGTCCAGACCACCTTGTCTGGCTTCCCCTTCTTGCACAGCTCAGTGATGGGGGTAGCTATGGAGCTAAAGTGGGGCACGAACCTTCGATAGTACCCCGCCATCCCAATAAAGGCTTGGACCTGCTTTTTGGTTTGAGGAGCGGGCCAGTCTCTGATCACCTCCACTTTGGCTGGTTCCGGCTTTAGGCAGCCGCTTCCCACCCGGTGGCCTAGGTAGGATACCTCAGCCATCCCCACCTTGCACTTCTCCGGTTTTACGGTCAGCCCAGCCTCCTGGAGTCGGTCCAGCACTTGTCTAACCTGGGACATGTGGTCCTTCCAGGTCTGGCTAAAGACACAGATGTCATCGATATACGCCACGGCAAAACTCTCCATCCCTGGAAGGCGCTGGAAGGTGGCCGGCGCTCCCTTGAGGCCGAAGGTCAGGGTCAGGAACTCATAGAGCCCCAGAGGGGTGATAAAGGCCGATTTCAGCCTGGCATCTGCATCCAGCGGCACTTGCCAATAGCCCTTTGTAAGATCCATGGTGGTAAGGTACCGAGCACCTCCCAGCTTGTTTAGGAGCTCGTCAGGCCTGGGCATGGGGTAGGCATCGGCTACAGTGATGGCATTGAGCTTCCGATAGTCCACACAGAACCGGATCGACCCGTCCTTTTTGGGGACCAGCACCACCGGCGAGGCCCAAGGGCTGGAAGACGGCTGGATCACCCCCAAAGCCAGCATGTCATTGACCTCTCTTTCCAGGTCCTGAGCAGTTTTCCCTGTGACTCGGAAGGGGGAGCATTTTATAGGCGGGTGCGATCCTGTCTGCACCCGGTGGACAGTCAGGTTAGTGCGTCCAGGCTGGTTGGAAAACAGCTGTTGGTACAGATGCAGCACCCCTCTGATCTCAGCTTGCTGGGCAGGGGTTAGCCGATCAGAGAGGGGAATTGTTTCCAGGGGGAAGCCAGCTCTTGTCCCAGGGAATAGATCTACTAAAGGGTCATTTCCCTGCCCCTCCCAATGTCCACACACGGCCAACACCACATTCCCCCTGTCATAATATGGCTTCATCATATTCACATGGTACACCCGGTGGTGGTGTGCCCGGTTCGACAGCTCCACCACATAGTTTACCTCATTTAGTTGCTTAACAACCTTGAAGGGCCCTTCCCAGGCGGCCTGGAGTTTGTTTTTCCTCACGGGGATGAGGACCATCACCTGATCCCCAGTGGCGAAGGCGCGGGCCCGTGCTGTGCGGTCATACCAGACCTTCTGCTTCCTCTGGGCTCTGGCCAGATTCTCCCTGGCCAGGCCCATGAGCTCGGCAAGTCGTTCCCGGAAGGTCAGGACATACTCCACCACCGACTCTCCATCAGGAGTGGCCTTCCCCTCCCATTTGTCTCTCATCAGGTCCAGGGGCCCCCTTACCCGCCTTCCATATAACAGTTCGAAAGGCAAAAACCCGGTAGACTCCTGGGGTACCTCCCTGTACGCAAACAGCAGGTGAGGTAAGTACTTGTCCCAGTCCTGCGGGTGCTGATTCATAAATGTTTTCAGCATCATTTTTAGCGTCCCATTGAACCTCTCCACCAGCCCGTTGGATTGGGGGTGATATGCTGAGGCCCAGTTGTACCGGACCCCACATTTCTCCCACAAGCACTGGAGTAGGGCCGACATGAAGTTGGACCCTTGGTCCGTCAAGACTTCCTTGGGGAACCCCACTCGGCTGAAAATGGTCAGCAGCGCATCTGCCACAGTGTCTGCTTCGATGGACGATAAGGGCACTGCCTCGGGGTAGCGGGTGGCGAAATCTACCACCACCAGGATGTATTTCTTCCCAGACCGGGTCCTCTTGCTGAGAGGTCCCACTACGTCCATGGCCACCTTCTGGAAAGGCTCCTCTATGATGGGCAAAGGTCTCAATGCTGCTTTCCCCTTGTCCCGGGCCTTCCCCACCCTCTGGCAGGGGTCACAGGATCGGCAGTACTGACGGACGTTGGTGAAGACCCCGGGCCAGTAAAAGTTCTGTAGCAGCCTCTGCCTGGTGCGCCGGATCCCCTGGTGCCCTGCGAGAGGGATGTCATGGGCCAGGTACAGTAGCTTGTGGCGAAACTTCTGGGGAACCACCAGCTGCCTCCTGATCCCCCATGACTCCACTTCCCCTGGGGGAGCCCACTCTCGGTACAGGAACCCCTTCTCCCACAGGAACCTCTCCTTGCATCCTCTCATCATGGTCTGTACCACACTGAGGTCAGCCAGGCCCCTTAGCTTCCGCAGGGAGGGGTCCTTCTGCAACTCGGCCTGGAACTCGGCGGCTGGGGAAGGGATGGGGACCTGCTCCCTCTCGTCGGCTGGGTCGGAAGCCCCAGCCACCCCGAGCCTTGTCCTTGGGTGTTCCCTCCCCACCCGGGTAGGGTTCGGTGCCTCCGGTGTGACATCCTTCCCAAGGTCAGGGCGTAGTGCCCCTCGCCGGCTCTGGCTACGGGTCACGACTAAGGCGGTCTGGGGGCTGCTTGGCCAGTCCTCTAGGTCCCCCCCCATCAACACCTCAGTGGGCAAATGGTGGTGCACTCCCACATCCTTGGGGCCCTCCTTGGCCCCCCATTTCAGGTGTACCCTCGCTACGGGAACCTTGAATGGGGTCCCGCCCACCCCTGTCAGGGTCAGGAAGGTGTTGGGCACCACCCGATCTGGGGCCACCACCTCGGGCCAGGCCAGTGTCACCTCTGCGCCCGTGTCCCAGTATCCATAAACTTTCTTCCCATCCACCTCCAGGGGAACAAGGCACTCGCTCCGCAGGGACAGCCCCGCGCCCACCCTGTAAACGGAGAACTTTGAATCCGGAGCATCTGGCCCCCCAGAGAAGCTGGCCGGGGGCCCTTCTCTCTCTTGAGCAGTTGATAAACTGCCAGCCCCTCTTGCGTGAGAAGCCTGCCCCTCGTCCGTCTGGGCCTCTACCAAGTTAACCCGGTGCAGGTTCGGTCTGCTCAGTCTGTCCTTGAGCTTGGGGCACTGGGCCCGAACGTGGCCTCTTCGGCTGCAGTAATAGCAGCTTATGTCCCGTGGGTCCCCTCGAGCCGGTCGGTTGTCCCTGACGCTGGGCATTCCCCTTGGGAGGGGATTCCCCATATTCCCCCTTTGGGAGGTACCCGGGTGACTCTCTCTCTGCATCACGGCGGGCCTGTTCCTTTGGGGCTCCGCCCTGCCACCCCCTGACCGGCTCTTCACAAACTCATCGGCCAGCCGCCCTGCGTGTCGCGGGTTCTCTGGCTTTCTGTCCACCAACCACAGCCTCAGGTCGGATGGGCACCGCTCATACAGTTGCTCCAGTACCAGCAGTTTAACCAGGTCCTCCTTCGTCTGGGCCCCATCAGCCCACTTGCTGGCGTATCCTTCCATGCGGACGGCTAGTTGCAGATATGAGATCTCAGGGGTTTTATCCTGACGCCGGAACCTTTCTCGGTACATCTCAGGAGTCAGCCCAAACTCACGTAGCAGGGCCTTTTTGAATAGTTCGTAGTCCCCTTTCTCTGCCTCTTCCAGTTGGTGGTACAATGCCACGGCTTTGGGGTCCAGTAAGGGGGTAAGGACCCGGAGTCTGTCCGCGGGATCAACCCGGTGCAGCTTGCAGGCCGTCTCAAAGGCATCCAGGAAGTCATCCATGTCCTCCCCCTCCTTGCGTGGGGCCAGGATGCACTCATCAAAGCTCCGTGCAGTCCTGGGTCCCCCCTCACTCACCGCAGCCGGGGGTTCGCTGCCCTTCAGTCTCGCCAGTTCCAGTTCATGCTGTCTCTGTCTCTCATTCTCCTCCCGTTCATGCTGCCTCCGTTTCTCTTTCTCCTCCCATTCATGCTGTCTCTGTTGTTCACGATCCTCCAGCTCTCTCAGTTTTAGCTCTTTCTCCCATTCCAGCCAATTCCGCTCCACGGATGCCGAACGTCGCCGGGAGGATCCTCTGCTGGCCGGCGAGCTTCGCCGGGAGGATCCCCTGCTGGCCGGGGGGGTCACGGCGCCCTCGGTATTTGCTGGGCTCCTCCCCACCCTTCCCCTAGGCATAGGAAGGAGGGGTCTCGGGAAGCCCTCAGCAGCCGGCTGACCACTCCCAGCTGGGACAGACATTGGTGCCTGCGCTGCATTTGCCAGGCTGCTTCCCTGAGACACAGGGATCAGTTCATTCGCACGATCTCCCGCCTCCAGCTGGGCAATGAGCTGTTCTTTGGTGAGCCTCCCACTGCGCAGCCCCCTCTGCTTGCACAGCTCCACCAGGTCGCTCTTAAGCCGCTTGGCATACATCTTCCTGCTGGCCACTCACCGGCCTGTGTGCTCACAGCTCCCCACAGTTCCCAGGGGGACCCCTAGTGTGCCAGCCCTTCTCGAGGTCACCACCTCTCTGCCAGGGTCGAGCTGCAGACTCCTCCACCCCGGGGACCACTCGCTGCGATCCCCCCGGGGGACCCTGTTACTGCAAAAGTCCTTCTCGCTGGTCACACACTCCCAGGGGTAATAACCGTCTCTCTCTCACTCTTCAGCACGCCTGGTCCCCGTCAATCCCCCTTCGTTTTACTGCTCCCCAGTCACTTACTGCAGGAAGCGCCGTCCACGGGGTGCAGTAGATCCCGCCGCTGCCACCGGTAGTTGCGGAGTGTGGGGGAGTCAGGGCCCTGCACCCCTCTTCCTGAGATTCACTGTGACTCTCAACCAGCCAGTAAAGCAGAAGGTTTATTTAAGGACAGGAACACAGTCTCAAGCAGAGCGTGTAGGTACGACCAGACCCCCTCAATTAGGTCCCTCTGGGAGGTTCAGGGAGCTTAGACCCCAGCTTGGGGTTCCCTGCGTTGCACCACCCAGCCCAAACTGAAACCAAACCAAAACTCCTCCTGCAGCTCCTCTCTTCCCCCTCCCCCCAGCTCCTCCTCTCCTTTGTTCAGTCTCCCGGGCAGAAGGTGTTAATTCTCCCCACCCCCTCCTGGCTCAGGTTACAGCTCAGGTAGCTTCCTTCAAGGGAAGTCCCCCATCCCCAATGCAACCCCCCTGCAACATTCCCAGGTCAAATCTGCCCCGCTCCCTGCTCCGTCACAGTCACCAAGTAAAATAAAATAAAATGCGCAAATCTATGTCTAATCAAACTAAACACAGATAAGTTCCTCACCAGTTCCAGAATGCTCCCTTTTACAGCCTAATCTCCTTTTAGCCTGGGTCCAGCAATCACTCACATCCCCTGTAGTTACTGTCCTTTGTTCCAGTTCCCTTCAAGTATCCTGTGGGGGTGGAGAGGCTCCTTCCTTAGCCAGCTGAAGACCAAATGGAGGGGTCTCCCACGGGTTTAAATAGACTCTCTCTCGTGGGTGGAGACCCCCCTCCTCCCTCCTATGCAAGTCCAGCTCCAAGATGGAGTTCTGGAGTCACATGGGCAAGTCACATGCCCCTGCATGACTCAGTCTTTGCAGGCCGACGCCATTGTCCACATGGTATCTTGCATGTCTCCAGGAAGACTTCTTATGTGGATTGGAGCATTCCAAGATGCATTGTTCTCCAAGTGTTTCCTGATCAGATACTTAACCTGGCGAATTCCTTCCTAAAGAAGCTGACCAAATGCCTCACAAAGCTTACTTAGTTTCAGAGTAACAGCCGTGTTAGTCTGTATCCGCAAAAAGAAGAACAGGAGTACTTGTGGCACCTTAGAGACTAACAAATTTATTAGAGCATAAGCTTTCGTGGACTACAGCCCACTTCTTCGGATGCAAAGCTTACTTAGAAACCAAGCAAGCATACAGCCCATATTCTTAACCTCGAGTGGAAAATGATATGTGTGTACAAATAGGATGAATAGATATAGTAGACCATAACCTTTACGGAGATATGTTACATGACACAGGCAGCACAAAACATATTCCAGTGATGTCAGACATACATTTATAAGCACCCCCTCCCCATAAAGCCTTATGGGGTACACTGTCACAGATCCCAAGGCCAGAAGGGATCCTTGTGAGCATCTAGTCTGACCCCCCGCATCACACAGGCCGGGGAGCTGCCCCCAAATCATTTCTAGAGCAGAGCTTTTAGACAAACAGCCAGGCTTGTGTTAAAAATGGTCAGTGATGGAGGATATGGCCCAGCCCTTGGTAAATTGTTCCAGTGGTTAATTACTCTCACCATTAACAATTTGCTCCTTATTTTGAGGCTGAATTTGTCTAGCTTCAACTCCCAGCCATTGGATCGGGTTAGACCTTTCTCTGCTAGACTGAAGAGCCCATTATTAAATATTTGTTCCCCAGGTAGGTACCTAGAGACTGTGATCCAATCACTCCTTAACCTTTTTTGTTAAACTAAACAGATTGAGCTCGAGTCTATCACTCTAAGGTAGGTTTTCTAATCCCTTAACCATTCTCGTGGCTCTTCTCTGACCCCTCTCCAATTATCAACATCCTTCTTGAACTGTGGGCACCAGAGCTGGACACAGGATTCCAGGAGTGGTTGCACCAGTGCCAAACACAGAGGTAAAATAACCTCTCTGCTCCTGCTTGAGATTCCCCTGTTTATCGTCCCAGGATCGCATTAGGCCTTTTGGCCACAGCATCCCATTGGGAGCTCATGGTCAGTTGATTACCCATCACGATCCCCAAATCTTTTCTCAGAGTCTCTGCTTCCAGGACAGAGTCCCTCACCCCATGAATATGGCCTGCATTCTTTGTTCCTAGATCAGTGGTCTCCAACCTTTTTACGCCCAAGATCACTTTTTGAATTTAAGGGCAACCCAGGATCTACCCCGCCCCTTCCCCGAAGCCCCGCCCCACTCACTCCATTTCCCCCCACCCATCGCTCGCTCTCCTCCACCATCACTCACTTTCACCAGGCTGGGGCAGGGGTTTGGCTGAGGATGCGGGCTCTGGGCTAGGGCCAAGGGATTCGCAATGTGGGAGTGGTCTCCAGGCTGAGCCTGGGGCAGGGAGTTGGGGTGCAGAAGGGGGTGACGGGTGCAAGCTCTGGGAGGGAGTTTGGGTGCAGGAGGGGGCTCTGGACTGGGGAAGAGTGTTGGGGTGCAGGAGGGGTATGGGGTGCTGGCTCTGGGAGGGGGTTGAGGGCTGGGGCAGCGGCTTGAGGTGCAGGAGGGGGATCAGGTGCAGGAGGGGATATGGGGTGTTGGCTCCAGGAGGGGGCTAAGGGCTGGGGGTTGGGTTGCAGGCTCCCGCCGGGGGGCACTTACCTCCCAGTTGGCGGTGCAGCAGGGTTAAAGCAGGCTCCCTGCCTGCCCTGGCCCCACTCAGGCACATTGGCACCTCCTCCCCATCATGAGCCAGGCCATCCCCCACCCTGCCAGCCAGTAGTGCACCACATGGCCACGCTGCTCCCGGAAGGGGCCAACATGCCCCTGTGGCCTCTGGGGGGGCACGTGACTCTGCACGCTGCCACTGCCTGCAGGCATCGCTCCCGCAGCTCCCATTGGCCACAGCACCCTGTTCCGGACCAATGGGAGCTGTGGGGGCGGTGCTTGCAGGCAGAAGTAGCGCACAGAGACCCCTGTCCCCCCCCCGTCCCTCGCCACGGGGGCGTGCTGGCCACTTCCGGGAGCAGCATGGGGCCACGGCAGGCAGGGAGCTCCACTGCGTCGCCGTGGCCGGAGATCGTGATTGACTGGGAAAGTCTCCCGGATTAACCAGTCAATTGCGATTGATGGGTTGGTGACCACTGTCCTAGATGGATACAATTACATTCAGGTGTATTAAAATGCATATTGTTTGCTTGCATTCAGTTTACCAAGCAATCCAGATCACTTTGTATTAGTGACTTGTCCTCTTTATGATTTGCCCCAGTGTTTGTGTCATCTGTAAACGTTATCAATGATGATTTTACATTTTCTTCCAGAAAAGAGTTAAATAGCAAAAGGCCAAGAACCAATCCCTGCAGGACCCCACTAGAAATGCACCTGCTTGATGATAATTCTCTGTTTACAATGACATTTTGAGACCTATCAGTTAGTCAGTTTTTAATCCACTTAATATGTGTCATGTTAACTTTAAATCATTCCAGTTTTTTACTCAAAATATCATGCAGTACCAAATCAAATACCACACAAATGTCTAAGTATATTACACAGAATTACCTTTATCAACCAAAGTTTTGTAATCTCATCAAAATAAAATATCCAGTTAGTTTGACGGGATCTATTTTCCATAAATCCATGTTGACTGGAATTAATAATATGCCCTCCCTTAATTCTTTATTAATTGAGTCTGGTATAAACTGATCCATTCTATTGCTGGAGATCGATGTCAGACTGATGGGCCTATAATTACCCAGGTCATCTTGTTTACTCTTTTTATATATTGACACAACATTAGCTTTCTTCCAGTTTTGTCCATTTTTTTAAGAGATTGGAAATCAAGATTAATTATCCAGTGCACTCCTCATCCAGCTCTTTTAAAACTCTTGTATGCAAGTTACTTGGATCTGCTGATTTAAAAATGTCCATCTTTAGTAGTTTCTGATTAACATCCTCCTGAGGTACTAGTGGAATAGAAACTGTGTTATATGATGAGGCTACAGCTATAGAACAAAAATATTTATTTAACACATCTGTGTTTTCTACATTATTATTAATAATTCTACCATTTCCATCTAATAATGGACCAGTACCATTGTCAGGATTATTTTAGTTCCTAATATATTTTAAAAACTCCTTATTGTCCTTAATGTTGCTGGTCATAGATTTCTCCTTGTGTCCCTTGGCTTCCCTTATCAATTTTCTACAATTCCTAGCTTCTGATTTATATTCATTACTATCAACTTCCCATTCATTCCATTTATTTTAGACAGACCTTAACTTCCCCTCTAAACCAGGTCATTTTTTGTTACCAATATGACCTGCTTCCTCAATTTTGGCTTTCTGGGCACCTAATAAAGTTTTCTTAAACAATTGCCAAATAATATTAACATTTTTCTGATTAAACTCTTCCTCCCAGCTGATTTGGCTCATAATCATTTTCAGCTTTGTGAAATTAGCCCTTTTAAAGCACAAAGTATATTTATTACTGGTTTGGACTTTACACATTATAAATGTGACCAAGTCATGATTACTTGTACCTAAGCGACCATTCATTTTTAGTTCTGTGATCAGTTCCCCTCTATCTTTATCTGTCAACATGAGGTCTGATATAGAATCCCCCCGTGCTGGCTGCAACACTTTGTGTGTTAGGAAATTGACATCTGTACTGTTTAGGAATCCCCAGGGTTGAGAGTACTGGCAGCATGAGGCCTCCAGCATGTGTCACTCAAACTGAAGTTCTGTTCTGCTCAACCTGGCCAGGGATTCTGGAGGTGGCTGGAGAAACCCCTCGAGGTCCTGAGGCTCTTGTCATTTAACAGTGTTCCCAGAGGGCTGAGTGTAGCGTGACCAGATCCCGCTGGCCCTGCCGGGGATCTGCTCGTACTGACATCAAATCACATCTGCCTTTGGCTGCTGAGCAGGCCAGTGTCTGAGACCTGATCCTAACACCAGCATTTCAAGAGACCTTTACATCTTCAGCACCCTCAACAGAAACATAGGGTTAGCTCTGACCCTCCCCCGCTCAGCCCCCCACGACTCTCACTCCCACCCGTCTGGAGACCGGGAGCTTGGGTGAGAGCAAATGTCACAGCCAGGAGCAGAACCCAGGAGTGATCTTGCTCCCAGGCCAGGCTGGGATGAAGTTTTCACAAACTTGTCATTGACCGGCAGCCGGACCCAGCCTGAAGCTCCTGACCGGGGTGTCTGGCCCACAGGGCTGGGGAGAACAGGGCCAGGGCTATTGGAGAACGGGCTGGTGAGGGGACCTGCCCTAGGACCCCCACTCCAACATTTGTAGTGCCAGCTCAGGACTGGTTTGGGAGCTGCAACTGTCTGTTCCCAACAGGCTTTGTTGGTGCAGCTCTCACCTGCTCCTAGTCACGGACCCAGCTCCATCCTCTGACATCTGAGCCCCAAACTGCCGTGTGCCCTGGATCAGATCAACCGTCCCCCTCCCTCCCGACACGAATGGGAGCTGGAGTGGGCTGTATGTCTTAGCCCCTGGCAGAGATGTCTGCAATGACAGCTGCACATCGATCAGCTCCTAGGGCCAGGGCGCTCCCACCTGCCCCACCACAGGCCAGCCCAGGGCGCCCCCACCTGCCCCACCACAGGCCAGCCCAGGGCGCCCCTACCTGCCCAGGCAGCGCAGAGAGCAGCCGCCCTTAGCGTGCACTGCAGCTGTAGCACCCCGCCTGTGCTCTGGACTGTTCCCCTAGGGAGTCCCACAGCCTCCTGCTGCACCCAAAGCTCCGGCTCTCAGTGGCAGGGAGGGAAAGGTCAGTGCTGATGGGCCGCCTGGTGCTCTGACACCCCAGTGAGCCCCAAAGGAGAGGCCACTTGTTCTGCAGGGACGGGGGCGGAAGCTGGCTGCTCTGGGGAGGCCAGAGAGGAGGTGGTGGAGAGGAAAGCAGCAGGAGGCAGAGTGAAGACAGGGAGTCTGGGGGCGCTTGCTCTCCTGGGGGGGCCTGGCTGGGCCGTGTGAGGAGGGGACAGGCCCTTGTCCAAAGCTGCTCGGGCACACCGGTCTCTACACCACAGGGAGCAATCAGTGCATGACAGAGAATGCAGAAATCAGCCCCTGTGCCCCAGCCAGACCCTCCCAGACCCGACACACAGCTGCTGAATCTGCTCCTCCAGGCCCCCGGTTCCTCACCTGAGACAACTCATATGCGGGATCTGGGGTGGCCAATGTGTGAGGGCTGTGTGCCCACAGCTACGGTGGGGTACAAAGTACCATGGATCACAGCCTCCACTCTGGTCATTCCCAAAGGGCGTGAGCTGGTCACCCCACTTCCCGCCCAGCAGGGCCGGCTCCAGGTTTTTTGCCACGGCCGAAGCAAAGTGCAGCCCCAAAGGGCCGGAGTGCCGCCCCTTGAAAGGTGCCGCCCCAACCACATGCTTGGAACACTGGTGCCTATCGCCGGCCCTGCAGCCCAGTCACTACAGTAACAGCCAGTGTTGCTGCGTCACTGGGAATCACCGCCGGGGGGGGGGGGGGGGGGTATTCATACAGCACAGCACTAAAGCATCACGAACACCCGTAGCCATAGGAACATCAGTTAACACAGTAACCTCGGTAACCACAGCCGCATGGTTTAACAGAGCCCCGTGTAAACCCCGGAGCCGTCACTGGGTGCCCTGGGCCCTGAACAAGCGGTGGAGCCATTCACAGTCCCTGCAGACCCTTCTCCACCGAGGCTCTCAATTGCCCCTCTCTGAGAGCGGCTGCTGGGCTTTCCCACTCCCCACAATTTCACCTGATGTTTCCCTGGCCCCCAGACCCACGTTCTGGCTCTGTTCTCACCCATCTTCCCTGTACTAATTGGGAATGGACATCTTCTGGGGCCGGCCCTGGGGTCAGGCTATTGAGATGGTTGTGACGGAGCAGGGAGCGGGGCAGATTTGACCAGGGAATGTTGCAGGGGGGTTGCAGTGGGGATGTGGGACTTCCCTTGAAGGAAGCTACCTGAGCTGTAACCTGAGCCAGGAACGGGGGTGGGGAGAATTAACACCTTCTGCCCGGGAGACTGAACAAAGGAGAGGAGCAGCGGGAGGGGCTGGGAGTTCAGTTTCGGTTGGGGCTGGGTGGTGCAACGCAGGGAACCCCAAGCTGGGGTCTAAGCTCCCTGAACCTCCCAGAGGGACCTAATTGAGGGGGTCTGGTCGTACCTACACGCGTGACGAACTGGGACTGTTCTTGCTGGGGTGTGGGAATGCTGACAGGGGAGTGTGACTAGGATGGTCTGCATCGGGGGATGGGAGTCGGCCCAAGGGAACATACCTGAGCTTGTAACATGAGAACCCAGGAGGGGATTGGAGGTCAGGTGACTCCGGGGCCCGGGAAACTGAACAAAGGCTGTGGGAGGGGTCGCTGAAGGCAGAGTGCTGGAAGCAGGCTGGAAGGAGGCTGGAGAGATGGCTGGGAGGCAGAGATGGCTCTGACCCCCCAAATAGGGGTGGGCTGGCATGCCCTGGGACCCCAAGCTGGACTTAACTGAGGGGGTCCTGTTGTCTGTGCCTGCAAGACCTGTCTTGGACTGTATTCCTGTCATCCAAATAAACCTTCTGCTCTACTGGCTGGCTGAGAGTCATGGTGAATCGCAGGAAGCCGGGGGTGCAGGGCCCTGAGTCCCCCAATACTCCGTGACAGATGGTTGTGACGGAGCAGGGAGCGGGGCAGATTTGACCTGGGAATGTTGCAGGGGGGTTGCAGTGGGGATGTGGGACTTCCCTTGAAGGAAGCTACCTGAGCTGTAACCTGAGCCAGGAACGGAGGTGGGGAGAATTAACACCTTCTGCCCGGGAGACTGAACAAAGGAGAGGAGCAGCGGGAGGGGCTGGGAGTTCAGTTTCGGTTGGGGCTGGGTGGTGCAACGCAGGGAACCCCAAGCTGGGGTCTAAGCTCCCTGAACCTCCCAGAGGGACCTAATTGAGGGGGTCTGGTCGTACCTACACGCTCTGCTTGAGACTGTGTTCCTGTCCTTAAATAAACCTTCTGCTTTACTGGCTGGTTGAGAGTCACCAGCCAGACCAGATGATCATAATGGTCCCTTCTGACCTTAAAGTCTATGAGTCTATGAGTCACAGTGAATCTCAGGAAGAGGGGTGCAGGGCCCTGACTCCCCCACACTCCGCAACAATGGTTATTTATCGTGTGTATTAAAGGAGCTTCTAGAAGTTCTGACTGAGACCAGGGCCCCGTCACGCTGGGCACTGCCCAGACACAGAGAGGGAGAGACAGGCCCTGCCCAGCTGAGACCAGGCCCCGTCACGCCGGGCGCTGCTCAGACACAGAGAGGGGGACAGGCCCTGCCCAGCTGAGACCAGGCCCCGTCACGCCGGGCGCTGCCCAGACACAGAGAGGGAGACAGGCCCTGCCCAGCTGAGAACAGGCCCCGTCACGCCGGGCGCTGCCCAGACACAGAGAGGGGGACAGGCCCTGCCCAGCTGAGACCAGGGCCCCGTCACGCCGGGCACTGCACAGACACAGAGAGGGAGAGACAGGCCCTGCCCAGCTGAGACCAGGGCCCTGTTGTACCAAGTGCTGTCCGGACACACAGTGAAAGACAGGCCCTGGCCCCAGGAACTTGTACCCTAAAAGGACAAGGCAGACAAAGAGAAGTATCACCCTGCCCATGTCACAGATGGGGAATGAGGACCCAGAGACAGCCAGATTTGTGCAGCAGACAGGGACAGTAAATAGTTTCACATCTTGGGAAAAACGCTCAGGAATCGACAATGGAGAAATCTATCAGCACCGACCCTTCCCTGCAAACGGCTTCAGGTTTGGCAGATTGGCATTTCCCACCTGGCTCTTGTGCACAGGAGTCGACGGCAGAGCCAGGACCTGAAACCAGATCCCCCTAGTCCCAGCCCAGGGCCTTGCGCACCCTCTGTCAGCCCATCTCCCTGGAGCAGGCTACGAGTCCCTCTGGGCTGGCTGGAGCAGGCCCAATGGCCACTTTCTCAAGGAGCCAAGTCAATTCACTGGGCGTTTGCAGAAGCTCTTCAGCACCCCTCCTGTCGGTGGTCAGGGTGGAGGCATATGCCCCTCTGAACAGCCCTGTCTGCACCACGTCCACGTCACAGGGCCACGCTAGAGCTACACGGGGACGCCTGCCCCTGCAGCGAGCCTTGGGCGGCGCTTAGGGTCCCTCCTGCATTCGAGCTGTGCTGAGGGAGCCAGGGCAGCACCCCACAATCAGCTTCAGTTTCCTTTCCAGCTAAGATGCCCCGTGCAGCCCAGAGGGAACCCCTGGCCCCACCACCAAGTCCTACCGTGCAGCCAGGATCTGAGACCTTCACTTCAAGCCATCCACACAAGAGACTCACGCTCTGCAAGTCCTCAATCAGCCACCTACTCTCCCTGGGACACAAAGTGCCCATGTGGTGCAGGCACAGCCGGGCGGAGGTAAGGCCGAGCGGTCTGCACCAGCACAGACATGGGGCATAAGGTACATTCCCCACCCAGCCCCAGGGCACAGCTCCTACACAAACACAGCCATACGCGTGTGCGAGATGCACCCTAGGCCAGCACAGAAACGGGATGTGAGTCTTGGACCTCCAAATAGACACCAACCCCTGTGCAAACAGCCCTGTGCAGGCATAAGGCATGGCCCTCCCTTGTAAGCCAAATGCACAGAGCCTGCCCCGGCAGTCCCTGGGCAATCAACCCGATGAGACGGGGGCATGAGGCACTGGACCACCCTGGCTGACAAGCCACATGGGCACATTGCAGCATGACGCATGGCTCTTCATGCCTGCAGAGCCACGTGGGCAGGGGGCATGGCCCATGCTGCAATGTGCCCAGCCTCAGGGCTAGGAACCACTGCATGCCACAGAGAAGGGTACGAGTAACGAGGCTGGCATGCAATGGGAGCAGCAGTCACACAGATGTTTGCAGCAAACTCCCAGTGCCCATAGCTGGAGCTGGCAGAGCCCCTGTGGTCCCTGGCCCATGACTCTTCACATCCTGCTGGGTCTCAGTGACTGGAGCTACCGAGTCCCAGAGCTCCTGGCTGGCCAATCCCCAGGGCTCACGCTAGAAAATTCCTGGTGACACCAGCTGGCCAAGACCCAGGGACCAAGAGCCCTAGGCTGGAAGGCTCCTCGTGCCAACTGCTAGCTGAATGCCACTGCTGATGGCTCACAGCGGCCTTGTGACCCCAGAGCCAGTGGTTTGCTGCATCCCAGAGTCCCTTGGCTGGCCAAGTGCCAGAAGCTAGGGGAGCCGCAGTGTTCCCAGCTGGCAAAGTGCAGAGCCAAGGGCCCGGGTGCTGCTGGCTGGCCGGCCTGTGCAGCGTGCTAGGAAAGGAATTCTGACCTGTACTCACAGGCGAGTGTCGCTGAGACGCAGAGCTCCTGAGACTCCAGCCAGAGCAGAGACCAGGTGGCTGCGGCTCCAGGAGCCCAGAGAGCCGGCACAGCCTCAGCACAGCTGCCTCTGCTTAGCCACTGTAATAGGATCAAGCTGCCTCCATCTGTTTGTCTGGGCCTGCCAGGCTAATCTACCTCCCTGCAGCCTGGCTGTCCCTGTCCCTCCCTGCACACGCCGAGGGGCGGGACCACCCCTCACATCCCTGACCTGGGCATGGCCCCCTTTAAGGGCAGCTGCTCAGCACAGCCTGCCCCAGCCCCAGGGGGACTGTTAGGATGACTGGCACTTCTGGGGCAGGCTCTGCCCTCTGCTGCCCACGGGGCCTGTCAGGGAGCTGGGCTGACAGGGAGGGTGGCCGTGTGGTTGGGGCACTGGCCTGGTGAGCTGGGTTCAATTCCCTGCTAGGCAGCACGTGGCAAGTCCCTGTGTGTCTCTGCCCCAGTTTCCCGTGGTGACATTGGGGAAAAGCTGTTCTGGCTGCAGGCCCTTTGGGGCGGGGCCTGTGTGACTCCCAGTGCCAGGGGGCTGCGACTTTCGCCACCTGCTGCACTAAGAGGTGACCAGACAATCCACGTCAAAAGCCAGGCCAGTTTCTATGCTCAGGGCTGCACGCTAGCCAGCCAGGGACCACATTCTGGTGTGCCGTGACACGGGGGTATTTCCTGGGATGGCGGATCTCTGCCAGGAAACACTGAATAAGTGCCGTCAACCCTCAATTGGAGCAAAAGCACAGCTCAGACAGTCACCAAACCCCGTTCCTCGCCCTGAACACTCTCCCTGGGGCCGGCTGCCCCAGCAGACCCCCAGTGCCTTCGACCCATCACAGCAACACACCTGCAACAGGGGCAGACGAAGCAGTTTTATGGAATGAAGAACTAGCACAAATCAGGAGGTGGGCTAGCTCAGTGGTTTGAGCATTGCCCCCCCCCCCCCAAACCTAGGGTTGTAAGTTCAGCCCTTGAGGGGGCCATTTAAGGTACTGCGGCAAAATCAGTACTTGGTCCTGCTAGTGAAGGCAGGGGGCTGGAGTGGACTCAATGAGCTTTCAAGGTCCCTTCCAGTTCTAGGAGATAAGTATATCTTCATTGATGTTAATTTTAGGGGGGGGAGGGATCAGGGCCAGCTCCGGCTTTTTTGCCGCCCCAGGAGGGCGCCGAGCCCGGTCTCGGGCCGCTCTCCCCGACCTGCCGGAGCACCGGGGAGGAGGGCGGAGAGCCCAGCCGGAGCTCCGCTCTCCCCGGCGTCCACAGCGCCGCGGGGAGGGCGGCGAGCCTACTGCGGCTCCGCTCTCCCTGGCGGTTGGAGCCGGAGCACCACGCCGCGCCGCCCCCCTCCAGGTGCCGCCCCAAGCACAAGCTTGGTGGGCTGGTCCCTGGCGGTGGCCCTGGGAGGGATAGCTCAGTGGTTTGAGCATTGGCCTGCTAAACCTAGGGTTGTGAGTTCAATCCTTGAGGGGGTCATTTAAGGAACTGTGGTAAAAATCTGTCTGGTGATTGGTCCTGCTTTGAGCAGGGGGTTGGACTAGAGGACCTCCTGAGGTCCCTTGCAGCCCTGATATGCTATTTTAGGGTCCTGCAGAGACACTGGGCAATTGTAGGAGAACCCAGGCCTGCCTGGTAGCCCTGGGGTACAAAGTCACTTTACTGTGACACAAATAACAAAGGACCCCCAGCCCGCAATTCCGTGCATTAGAGCCAAAGGCGTGCTCGAAGCCAGACAGAACACAATACAGCAGGGCGGATAGCCTGGGCCTGACCTCTGCCCTCACCATCCAGGGACCAGCACAACAGGGCACAGAAGGCCCATGACAGTCCGGCTCCCCCCGCCGGGACTCACAGCAAAGGCAACAGGCCAGCTGACCACCCGGGTCCCACCCAGGACAAGTTCCTGTCTCAGACACAGCACAGGGGGGATTTGCTTGGATGGTTTGACGAGAATCTGCTGATATTTGGGGAGGAGGTGACCAACCCTCTGTGGAGAAAGAAGTGGTTCCGGACTATTTAGAAAAGCTGGACGAGCACAAGTCCATGGCCCGGATGCCGGATGCACTGCATCCAAGGATACTAAAGGAGTTGGCGGATGTGATTGCAGAGCCATTGGCCATTATCTTTGAAAACTCATGGCGATCGGGGGAGGTCCTGGATGTCTGGAAAAAGGCTAATGTAGTGCCCATCTTTGATAAAGGGAAGGAGGAGGATCCGGGAAACTACAGGCCAGTCAGCCTCATCTCAGTCCCTGGAAAAATCATGGAGCAGGTCCTCAAGGAATCAATTCTGAAGCACTTAGAGGAGAGGAAAGTGATCAGGAACAGTCAGCATGGATTCACCAAGTGCAAGTCATGCCTGACTAACCTAATTGCCTTCTATGAGGAGATAACTGACACTGTGAATGAGGGGAAAGCAGTGGATGTGTTATTCCTTGATTTTAGCAAAGCTTTTGATATGGTCTCCCAAAGTATTCTTGCTGGCAAGTTAAAGAAGTATGGGCTGGATGAATGGACTATAAGGTGGATAGAAAGCTGGCTAGATCGTTGGGCTCAACAGGTAGTGATCAATGGCTCCATATCTAGTTGGCAGCCAGTATCAAGCGGAGTGCCCCAAGTATCGGTCCAGTTTTGTTCAATATCTTCATTAATGATCTGGAGGATGGCGTGTTATTCACCCTCAGCAAGTTTGCAGGTGATACTAAACTGGGAGGAGTGGTAGATATGCTGGAGGGTAGGGATAGGATACAAAGGGACCTAGACAAATTTGAGGATTGGGCCAAAAGAAACCTGATGAGGTTCAACAACGACAAGTGCAGAGTCCTGCACTTAGGACGGAAGAATCCTATGCACTGTTACAGACTGGGGACCGAATGGCTAGGAAGCAGTTCTGCAGAAAAGGACCTAGGGGTCACAGTGGACGAGAAGCTGGATATGAGTCGACAGTGTGCCCTTGTTGCCAAGAAGGCTAACGGCATTTTGGGCTGTATAAGTAGGGGTATTGCCAGCAGATCGAGGGACTACCTGAAAGGGGGTTCCAAAGAGGATGGATCTAGACTCTTCTCAGTAGTAGCAGATGACAGAACAAGGAGCAATGGTCTCATGTTGCAGTGGGGGAGGTTTAGGTTGGATATTAGGGAAAACTTTTTCACTAGGAGGGTGGTGGAATTTCCCTAGGTGGGTTCCCTAGGGAGGTGGTGGAATTTCCTTCCTTAGAGGTTTTTAAGGTCAGGCTTGACAAAGCCCTGGCTGGGATGATTTAGTTGGGGTTGGTCCTGCTGGGAGCAGGGGGTTGGACTAGATACCTCCTGAGGTCCCTTCCAACCCTGATAGTCTATGATTCTAAGAAATAAATAGGTAACCCCTCTGCACTGACCCTCCCCCTCCCTCTGCTTTCTAGGAACCGGCTGCACTGACCCTCACCCTCCCTGGGACCCTTCTGTAATGACCCTCCCCCTCCCTGGGACCCAGCTGCACTGACCCTCCCCCTCCCCCGGCTCACTAGGACCCGGCTGCCCTGACCCTCCCCCTCCCATAACCTCAGGGACAGGGGATCACAGAGGGAAGAGATGCTTCAGCCTGATTCTCAGCTGTGCACACACAGAAATGAGTGAGCAAAGGCACCTGCTGCATTTGCACATTGAATCATTGTGCTTGCACACTTTTAAGGTACCTTTTTGCAAACTGGGCCTGGCACAGATGCACTCCAATGTGAGCGTGAGACGGTGGCTGCTCCCAGCTAAACTCGGGGTGGTTCTGGGCTGTGCATACGTGCGTGGGTAGGCAGCATGGGCTCTCCATCTGCCATGTGCTCCACGCCCGAAGCTTTAGGGTTCTCCTTCTGCTGTTCGGCGGCCAGGATCCTGCTAGCCCCATGCTAGGCCCATCCAGCCTTGCAGAAACCTGCCACCTCCAGCTAGCCACTGAGAGAAGCCAAGGGGGGAACAGACCTGTTGCCCCCAGTGACCTCAGCGGGCTGGGGGTGGGGGGAGAGGGCTGGGACACCCTGCCTGGCCCATTGCAATGGCCAGTGTTATTAACCAGCCAAGAGTTCTCACTCTGCACACAGCACTGCAGAGGGGCAGTTAAACAAGTGGATACATGCAAATGTTAAGGTTCCTATAGAGGCATTAACTGAGCCACATTGTTCAGATGGGGCCTCAATCCCCCGCCCAGGCCCTCTGCAAAGGGGGGTAGGAGAAGCTCTGGGACAGCCAAAGGCTTGTGCTCAGATACGTCGGTGGTGGGCAGCAGGAACCTGACTGAAAGGAGCTACAGCCAAACTGCCTGGTGTGGCCAAGGTGGTATCTGACCGAGCTCAGTAAGGTTTTGAAAGACAGCTATTAATCCCAGTGATGGGGTGAAGGGAAGGGGGGTCCTGTGACATTCTCCAGGGAGCTGAGCTGAGGGTGCCAGGTCCAGCGGAGCTGTGGGAAGCAGGAAGCAAAGCGGTTTTCCCCTTAACACCACTTTCCTTTTGCTTTTAAGAACCGTTGTGGTTGAAATCCCTGCCCTGTGCATGGCTGGGGAGCCCTTGCCAAGCTCGCCCAAACCCGGACCCCTTCCCTTGGCCTGGGCCTGACCTTGTTCTGCGCGAGACGGAATCGATTACCCGCTTATCATGGGAACAAGCAGGATGCTGCTGTACGGAGGAGCCAGAGGTGGGGGGCTCTGCTATGGGGAGTAGAGGCAAGGAGGGCGGGGGACCTCAGGTACAGGGGGCTGGGAACTCTCCTATGCGGGGACAGAGGCTGGGAGTGCTACTGGTAGGGTTACCATATTTTGTGCCTCTGAAAGGAGGACACTCCACGGGGCCCCGGCCCCGCCCCCGCCCTCAGCCCCGCCCCAACTCCGCCCCTTCCCCAAAAGTCTCCGCCCCCTCCCCTGCTTCCCGCGAACATTTGATTCGCGGGAAGCCTGAAGCAGGTAAGGGGGAGTGTGGGGGGAGGAGGCGCGGCCCAGGCTGGCCCCCCCGGCGTTTCCAGCCTGGATCGGCTCGGGCCCTGGGGTGCCGGCCCCCGGCTGACCACCCCCGGCCTGCCCAGCACTGCCGGTCCCCGGGCCCCCGGTACCGCACCCCCTGCCCCCGGCACCGCACCGCACCGCCGGTCCTGGCCCCCGGCCCAGCCCAGCCCGGCCCCCGAGCCCCCAGCCCGGCCCGGCCCCCGAGCCCCCGGCCCGGCACCGCACCGCCGGCCCTGCCCCACTGTCCCGGCCCCCAGCCCAGCCCGGCCCGGCCCCCGAGCCCCCGGCCCAGCCCCCGAGCACCCGCACGGCCGGCCCGGCATGTCCCGATTTTCCCGAACATGTCCGGCTTTTTGGGCTTTCCCCCCAGACGGGGATTTGGAGCCCAAAAAGCCGGACATGTCCGGGAAAATCCGGACGTATGGTAACCCTAGCTACTGGGAGGGACAGGGAGCTGGGAAGTCTCCTATGGGAGGGAGCATGCACACAGCAGAGCCCAGGGTCTCTCACTGGGAGACGTGTCCACTGGGCCAGCTGTCTATTGAAGCCTCCCCCAAGCCCCTGTCAACCCAAGCCCTAGGGCAGCATCTCATCAGCTTCCTGGCGGCCACCCTCAGCCCGGGCCTATAGGAAACAGGCACTGTAACTGCTCAGGAAAGAGACTCTGCCGCCCTGTCCCCAGAGGCTTCTCTGCAGAGAGCTCCGTGAAAACCCTGCTCGGGGGGTGGGGGCAACAGGAGGCAGAAGGAATGTGATGGCAAGTGGGAATCCTCTGTAATATTGTTATGACTGATGTGATGCTGGCAGAGCAGGTACCAGCTCGTGCCAAGGCTGCAGGTGTCAGTTGAGCACTGACAAATTCAGAGCTGGACACCAGCGCAGCTCTCCCGTATGTTAGTGTTGTCCAAGTTAGGGGTGAGCCTTACAAGAATGTGTTCAGCATTTAGACTCTGTGGAACGCTCGTACGCTGCTGCCTGAGTGAATCTCCAGTGATGTCTATATCCCATGTTACAAGGTGATACAAAGCTTTGCTTTATAACTGCAGAAATGCCTGCTCTGACCCTGTGAGCCCAGGCAGGAGGAATGGTCCACCGCCCATCAGGAAGGACGATCAGAACTCAATGGGCCCTTGTACAACATCAGGATACAAAGACTTGGTTAAGGGCCCTCTCACACCCATGCAGTCGTTAAGTGCAGGAAAGCCTGTCCCATCAGCTTGAATGCTGGAAGCAGGGCTGGCTCCAGGCACCAGCCTGGCAAGCAGGTGCTTGGGGCAGCCGCTTTGGAGAGGGGCGGCACGTCCAGGTATTCGGTGGCAATTCGGCGGATGGTCCCTCAGTCCCGCTCGGAGCAAAGGACCTCCCGCCGAATTGCCATCGCGATCGCGGCTTTTTTTTTTTTTTTTTTTTTGGCTGCTTGGGGCGGCCAAAACCCTGGAGCCGGCCCTGGCTGGAAGAAGGGAAGAAAACAGGACCGCAAGAAAATTGTGCATCTCACTCTTTGCTGTTTGGACTCTCCCAGGGCTGGAGCTAGGGAAGAGAAGCAGAGACCCCAGGGTCAACCAGGGTTAGCCCTATCCGACATTCATTGCTGACAGATTGCTATAGCTCTCTCGCCTTAGAGACGGTAACTCATTTGTGTGTACATGTTGCCTGCTTTAATGTGTAAATAACGCTCTCGTTTCTTTTTCCTAGCTAATAAATCCTGCATTAGTTTGCTATAGGATTGGCCACCAGCGTTGTCTTTGGTGTGAGACGGGGGTGGCAGACAGACTGGAGGGCCCTAGGGCCTGTCTGTGACGCCGTGGTAAGACTGTTCCAGCGCGTCAGGAGTTCACACTTGTTGCTGGGTTGGTGAAATCTAACCATAGAACACACAACCGGTCTGGGGCGTCTGCCCAGCTTCTGACAGTCTGCCCTGAGGCTGGCACTCACGGCTGTGAACCGCTCCAGACAGCGAGACGCAGGGCAGTGACTTAGGAGTCGAAGGGCTAAAATGCTGCCCCTGGAGGAAAGCAGGAGACAGGAGAGGTGAACGGGTTGTTCGGGACTGGCCAGAACTGACCCAGATCCATGGAGGCTGCAGAAAGACAGTGGGAACCCCAAGGACTGAGCTACTGACCCCACCAGGGGCAATTCTGGCAGGCAGCACATGTGAGCATGGCAGGCGGGCAGGAGGAGGACAATGGGGGCGGTGGCGGTAGGTATGTCTGCACTCACAACACTACCATGTCGATGGGAGGGGTTCTCTCTGGCGCAGGTACCCCCCCCCCCCCGAGAGGCCGTAGCTAGGTCCCCTGGGGGTTAAGTTGGAGCAGCCATGTCTCTCCGAGGTGCGGCTCTGCACACCCTGCAAAGACACAGCTCTTCCGATGGGCCAGACACCGAGGATGGAAACCGAGGTGGTTCCTACAGGAAAAGGGAGCCTTGGCATTGGCCAGTCTGGACTGTGTCTTTGCTGCCCTACGCTGGTCTACAGGCTCCCCATGCCGTGTTCCAGGGGACCCCTAAACCCTCCTCTGTTTGGAAAGGCTGCCTGGTGTCACTGTTATGGGTCCCTGAACCTCTCTGCAGCCTCTCTGAGCCAGAGCCTGTCTCAGCATGAATTGCTGGGCAGAGCTCATGGGGTAAAACAGCTGGAGCCCAGCTGCTCAGCCTTGGGGTGTTAAGGCCTATGGCCTGCTCTTAAGGCAGACTGGGACCCCGACGGGTCCTTCAAGGGCCTGTTGAAAAGCTGGCACATCACAGAGCCTGCGGATAGTGCTGTCCCACAAGCAAACAGAGCAAGACGATACATAAGGAGTGCAATGTCCACGGAGACGAAGGAGAGGGGACCCAGAGAAACAGAGAGTGCGGGGCAGACCGGCTGCTGCTCATCCCGTCGCCCAGGACACACAGGCAACGGCAAATCCCACTGGGGCCAGTGTAACCGGCGGGGCTGGACCTGGCAACTCCTAAATCTGCCCGAACTCTCCACATCCTAATCCCCATGCATAACACACACACACACACGCAGAGACATAGACACACACACACAGAGACATAGACACGCACACAGACAGACACACATGCACACAGACACATACATACACAGACACACACAGGCACACACAGACACCGATAAACACACAGACAGATACACACACAGACAAACACAGAGACACACTCACAGACAGACACCCACACCCCCACATAGACAGACCCACATGCACACACACACACACACACACACACACACACACTCGCACTCAGGCACACATGCACACAGACACACAGAGACAGAGACACACACACAGACACACATGCAGCGACACAGACAAACAGACGTACACACTCATCTCACAAATCAAATCAGACACTGGCTCCCCGCAGGCTTCTGTGCTGTAACAGCCAGCACGCACACACATACCACCCCCCGGTGCCGCTCTCAGCTCCCCATATCCCCTTTCATCCCCTACCACCTCCACAGCTCTGCCCCACATTTCCCCTCTGTGATGTTATTGACATGAACTGGGACCGTATAGATCATTGTTGCAACCAGGGTCCTGTAGTGGCACCAAATCTTTTCTAAAGGGGGTCAAATGGGGTGTCTAAGACAAGGTTATGGTTTACTGGTTATGATTATGCTGTCTGTATGTGTGTATCAGTTTTGTAGTTGAAGTTATGAATATTGTCTCTGTACTGTCTGTATTTCAAACTTATGCTATGCTTCTGGGAAACTTCCCAGACAAGTTTGCATCAGCACTGCCTAGCCTGCTTGATGGCCCATTTGCTTGATGTCTACACAATTGACCCATTGAGAGAAGGCAGATACGCCTTGTGTGACGAAGTGGGGGGTTTTCTTGTTTTCTGTGGAGTGTTCAATGGTTTGCACGCGGAGGAGGTGGGACTCAGTTTCCCTGGGTGTTACTGGTTTAACGAGGTGAAGGGAGAAGGAGTTTGTTTTGCAGAGGACCGGAGAGAGGACTTGGGGACCCCACCGATGGCCTGGAGGATGGATACCCCAGCGACCGGTGACCTGGCGACCTGGCGACCTGGTGACCTGGAGGCCCAGCTGAGGAGACGCAGCCGGTTCTGGCCAGTGGGCGGACAATGGGTTCCAGAGTGAGGACCCTGTGACCTAACCAGCCGGTTCCAGCCAGAGGACAGAAGCGAGGAGAGGAGGCCCTGGTTTACGACCCTGTTTACCTAGAGAGAAGACAATGGACAGAGGCAGGGCCTGGGGCCGGTGATCTCAGATGCCCAGCTGGGAAGCAGGGGGGCTCTGGGCTGGAGACGGGGAGCAGGCAGAGCCCACCTGGAGGCAGAGAGACTGGGATGTGCTGGGCTGAGGGAGGCCAGGCCTGAGGCCCTGAGAGTTTCCTGTGCTGTGTTCAACTCTCAATAAATCCTCCTGTTTTATGCTGGCTGAGAGTCATTCCGGTCTAGAGAACAGGGTGGCATCAACTCCTTTGGGGGTGGAGGCCCCAGGGATCCAGAGCGAGTGGACTCCCTGAGGGGGCCCACAGCAGAGACAGACGTGCTAAGGCTCAGAGAGATGCAGCTCCAGGAGGTGGAGGGACCTGACCCCAAGAGAGAGTGGACCCCCGAGAAGGGCTGTCGCACTGAAAGGGGCACCCCGCACGGACCGCACGGGGCCAAGAGTGGGCACAATCTGTGAGTCCGTGACACCTTGTGACTCAGCAAAGTATGCAGGGACAGGCCTATGGACAGAACTCTGAGGTTCTCCCAGGCCATGTGATGGACAGCTTGTCCTTGGGACAAAGAAAGCAGAGACCACATGGCAAGAGACTATAAAAAGCTGCTGCAGCTCCTCCAGCTTGTCTTCAATCCTGCTTCTGACCTCTGGAGGGACTGTGCTACAAACGGAAGCTCTGAACAAAGGACTGAATGACCCATCCCAGCTGGGGATGTTCCAGAGACTTGATTTAAACCTGCACATCACTGCTACAAGCCTGAACCAAGAACTTTGCCATCACTGTATGGAATTGATTCCATTTAACCAATTCTAGCTCTCATCTCTATCTTCTTCCTTTTATGAATAAACCTTTAGATTTTAGATTCTAAAGGACTGGCAATAGCGTGATTTGTGGGTAAGATCTGATTTGTATATTGACCTGGGTCTGGGGCTTGGTCCTTTGGGATCGGGAGAACCTTTTTTCTTTTACTGGGGTATTGGTTTTCATAACCATTCATCCCCATAATGAGTGGCAGTGGTGGTGATACTGGGAAACTGGAGTGTCTAAGGGAATTGCTTGAGTGACTTGTGGTTTGCCAGTGGGGTGAGACCGAAGTCCTCTCTGTCTCGCTGATTTGGTGCCTTGGTGTGCAAAGGAACCCCAGCCTTGGGCTGTAACTGCCCTGCTTTAAGCAATTTGTCCTGAATTGGCACTCTCTGTTGGGTCCCGCCAGAACCAGCATCGTTACACCCTCCTGCCAGCACAGCCCAGGCGGCTGCTGGCTCCCTCTGCCTCCGCCTTCCCTGCTGGTTGCCGGGTGCTGCTTGGGGTGGTGCTGGCACACACCTGCACTCTGCTCTGGGGTGGGGCATATCCAGGCACCTGTCGGATCATAGAATTGTAGGACTGGATGGGCCCTCCAGAGATCATCTAGCCCAGTCCCCTGCACTGAGGCAGGACTAAGTATTATCTGGACCATCCCTGACCCGTGTTTGTCTAGCCTGCTCTTAAACATCTCCAATGAGGGGGGATTCCACAACCTCCCTGGGCAATTTATCCCAGGGCTTAACCACCCTGACAGTGAGGAAGTTTTTCCTAATGTCCAACCTAAACCATCCTTGCTGCAATTTAAGCCCATTGCTTCTTGTCCACATCTTTCCTGAAATGTGGCGCCCAGAAGTGGACACAACACTCCAGTAGTTCTCAAACTTTTTTTTTTCGCAGACCACCTGAAAATTGCTGAGGGTCTCGGCGGCCCACTTAATGATCTTTCCAAATGTTGTTTGTACCATTAGCTAACTATTGTAAAGCGCTTTGGATAAAAGTGCTATATAAAAAAATCCTTAATAATAATAAACTTTTTTTGTTCTACAACTAAAAGCCCACAACTCATATTTTAATATCAGTAGTCTTACCTTTCTAATGGGAGGGATGTGCCCTCTCTCCCCCTCCACGGCAGCCACAGAGCTGGGGCTGGGAAGGAGGAGGGTCTCTCCTCCACCATGGCAGGCCCCGAGCTGGGGCTGGGAAGGAGGGGGGTCTCTCCCCCACCATGGCAGGCCCCGAGCTGGGGCTGGGAAGGAGGGCTGTGTCTCCCCGGCAGCTGCAGCCCTGGAGCTGGGGAAAGTCGCCTCTTTCTCTGGCCGCCGCAGCCCTGCACATCCCAAATTTCCCCCACTCCCTCTTCTCACCCCACTGCCCCCGTCCACCTACCCTCTATTCCCCCCAAGGCCACCACCTCACCTTACATGGGCATCTTCTCCAGGGTCCAGGCACCTAATCAGTGGAGCCATGCCTGCACGGCTCCACTAATTAGGTGGGTGGCCCTTCTTTCTCTTGTGTGTGGCCGCCCAGGCACACACCTTAGAGGGAACTATCCACAAACCACCTGAATGGAGCTCGCGGACCACTGGTGGTCCACGTACCACAGTTTGAGAACCTCTGCATTACTCCTTTTGAGGCCTAATCAGCGTGGAGCAGAGCGGAAGAATTACTTCTCGTGTCTTGCTTACAACACTCCTGCTAATACAGCCCGGAACAGTGTTTGCTTTTTTTGGAACACTGTCACACTGTTCACTCATATTTACCTTGTGATCCCCTCTGACCCCCCGATCCCTTCCCGCAGTGCTCCTTCCTGGGCAGTCATTTCCCATTGTGTATGTGCAACATACAGAGATCCCGTCTCTGCTTCCTTTAGAACCTGCCCAAACGCCACCACATACCCTCCCTCCTGGCTGCTCAGAGCCTGGGCCAGGCCAGGCCTTTTCCCCCGCCCCAATTACTGGCCCCCTCTCAGCCTGCCCACCTCCTTCCTCTTCCTCTCCTTCCACCTTCACAGTGATGCTGCTAGGATCCCCCTCCCAGCACTGCTCTGGGCATGTCCATCCCCACCCCCCATTCCAATCCTCATCAGCCCCCACTGCAGCAAGCTCACGTTCCCCAGTCTCCCCTCTGGGCTCTGCACAGTCCTACCCACCCACATCTCCCTCTCCGGCTGCCTGCCTGAGCCCTACCATAGGCTCCCACCAGGCTGCCCCTCACTCCCGCCCGGGACGTCTGTGCCATCCCGAAGGGTGCTCCCCAGAGGGTTACAGGCAGGGACCTACCTGATGAGAATGTCACAGGCTTGAGGTTCATGGAAATCCCTCTTCATCTACCTAGGGGTGAGAAGACGCAGAGAGGGCAGGAGGTCAATAGCATGTAGTGCCCCTTGCACCCATCCCAGAGCCAGAGCGCAGTGCAGACAGACAGGGACTCAGGATAAGCAGATGTTCTGTCGGGCATCCACCCGGCCAGCAGTGTGGATAGGACGAATTGGCACTCAGGAGCTGAGCGCCCAGCCCCAGCGCTCCCCCTGTCTGCCCAGGGACCGCACCTGCACACTGAGCAGGGGTGGGGAGAGAGCAGAGCTGGGGTGTCCCTAGCGTGGGGAGGTGGGAGCAATCCCCCCCCCCCACGCTTCCCAAGGCAACGAGCACTGCCCCATCTGGGACCTGCACCGACCCCCCCGGGAAGGGGCAGAGCCCCCAGCCCCATCCGGAACCTGCGCCGACCCCCCGAGGAAGCCCTGGGCTATCCACGGAGCAGGCAGGTCTCGAGGGATCAGCATGGACTGTCACTCATCCCCAGGCCCAGGTCCGCCCCAGGCAGGGCCGGGCATTCAGCCGCCATGGGGGCACTTGGGGCAGGAGAAAGATGCGACGAAGGGCGTGTCTGAGACAGATAGACCGAGCACACTGAACGGGCCTGGCCTGGCATTGCACAGGGCACAGACATTGGCCGGTACCAGCAGAGGGACCTGGCTCCAGCTCACAGGTCTGGGGCTCCCCAAACACCTCCCAGGTCATGGACCAAACAGACTGGCACTGCTGTGTGCCCAGCGAGGCAGCTAGCCCACCCGAACCGAGCGAGAACATCAGTGACACTGAGAGAAACCCCCAGCTCCCACCTGCTGGTCGCACGCACCCTGGCAGGGCCCCGCCGGGCACAGCAGCCGCCCGCCATAGGGGACCCAGCACCAGTACAGCCCATCCCCAAGGCATTCCCCAGCCTAAAGTGGAGATGACCACAGCCGGCCAGGAGGAGAGGGAAGTGCATCCTCTGCCCTCTCCTGCCTGGAAACCCTCCCATTGCCTCTCGCCTGGCTGCTCACGACCTGCCTGGGCATGGGGCTGAAATGGTGGCTGTGTGGTAGAAAATTACAAATGTCTTAACGTGGGATTTTGCCAAACGTTGCCTGTGACATGCTGCCCCACTGAGATGCTCCAGAGTGCATAGCCAGGGGTCAGAGTGGGGAAGTGTGGGGGAGTCCCGGCTCCAGAGCGCACAGCCAGGGGTCAGCGTGGGGGAGTGTGTGTGGGGGGGTCCCGGCTCCAGAACACACAGCCAGGGGTCAGCGTGGGGGTGGGGGTGGAGCCCGACTCTCGGAGGCTCCGGGAGGGGCTCAGTGCGGATGCTCAAGTCTCCAGCAGGCCTTTAACAATTTATAAGTTTCACTCTAGAATCCACTGGCAGAGAAATTACAGGAACTGAGATTCCTCTGAAATATTTAGTGCCCTCTTTTTGTGTGCAGCATGACACAGGCCTGGCCTGCGTCCTGCCATGACGTGTACAGCCCAGCTGTGACCCCCCCCCACCCCCGCGTACGGTCCAGCTGTGACCCCCGCTCCCACGTACGGCCTAGCTGTGACCCCCCCTCCCGCGTACGGCCCAGCTGTGACCCCCCCTCCCTTCCTACTGCTATCCCAAGGAAGATCCCTTGGGAGTACCAGAATCTACACATGGCAATAGCTAAGGAAAACACCCACCACTATTTATGTAGGACCTAACGAAAACAATGCTTGGGCCCCAGCAGCTAGCTTGGCTGCACCAGAGAACGAGGCAGCTCTCCTGTGTCTGGGCAGTGAGGGCCTGTGGTGGCCCCATGCCAGGCAAGGCCGGGGCTATGATTTAGGGCTCTGCAACCCAACCTGAGAGGACCCAACTCCATGTGTCAGCTTCAGGTCATATCAGAAAACAACTGGACCCGCTTGGCTTGGCTTGGGCAGTGTCTGCTCACAGCCTCCTGCCCGTGGCACGGCCCAGCCTCCCAGGCCCAGCTCCAAGGACAAGGCAGTGGTGGCGCTGACTCAGGATTGGGGGAAGGGTCAGGTCTGGTCAGGTTGGGTCCCGCTCAGGCTCAAGTCAGGTGTTTTAGCGTCTTTTCGCCTGGTAATCGTGTGGCCGAATACTGACATCCCGTCTACCTGTTGGAAAGCTGTGATGGCCACAAGGTGAACTCTAAGTAAACTCATAGTGAGCCCTGAGATCTTTAGGGATCAGTGGAAGTGATGCCCAGCTTCCAGATATTTGCTTGTTTTGGCACCACAGAAAATCTTTCCCATTTTTGGAGGTTGGTAGTACGTGTGTTGTGCTTCCTACTGTTTATTACCACTTTTCCTACCTCTTCTGAGCAGCCAGTTCGTCGGGGCAGAGCCATGAAGTAGCCATACCTTCACGTGAAGTCTCAGGTGGAGGACTTGACCATTGTCCTGAGAGAGAAAATTCCGTAGGCGAGGGTGACTGAACGGTGTGCAGATCACCATGCGTGTCGTCAGGTACGGGAACCAAGTCTGTCTGGGCCATGTTGGTACTATGAGTATTATTTTGGCTTGTCGTTTCATATTTTGTGTATCACTCTGGAGATCAGAGGTATCAGTGGGCATGCATATTGGAGAGGAGCATTCCATTTGATGAGAAAAGCATCCCCCATGGATTGTGCTCTGAGTCCTACTTGTGAGCAAAAGTTTGGGCATTTCTTGTTTACTGATGTCACGGCCAGGTCTATGTGTGGGAATCCCCACATGTGAAAAATATGTTGTGTTATTTCATCGTTCAGTTCTCATTTGTGCTCTTGGGAAAACTGTGCTTAAAGTGTCCACCACCATGTTCTGTCAGCCCGGGAGGTATGCTGCTGTAACAGATGTTGTGTTTTATGCATCAGTTCCATAGTTTTAGGGCCTCCATGCATAAGGAGTGGGAACGTGTCCCACCCTGATGGTTTATATGGAACACACACCTGATGTTGTCCATCAGGATCCTTATAGTTTTGCCTCGTATAATAGGGAGGAAATGTCGGCACGCGTTGCAGACCGCGCATAATTTGAGCAGGTTGATGTGTAAGCGTGTTTCCGTGGGGGTCCACTTGCCTTGGATTGTATGTTGATTTAGGTGAGCTCCCCATCCGATAAGTGAGGCATCTGCTGTGATTTGTATGGATGGTGGATCTTGTTGAAATGGGATGCCTGAGCATCCTTGGGTTTGTCCACCATCGTAGTCAATGTAGGACTTCTGTGGTTGGCATGACACTTTTGTGTAGGCTGTGCTTACATGGACTATACATCAAGTTCAGCCATCCCTGAAAGCAGCGCAAGTGTAGTCTGGCATGTTTCACAACAAAAGTGGTGGCCGCCATGTGTCCCAGGAGTTGTAGGCAGATGTGTGCAGACGCCCACGGGCTGTCTGAGATCACCAATGTGAGGGAGGTCAGCACTGTGAATCGGGGCATCGGTACCAAAGCTTTGGCATCTGCTGAGTCCAGGTGCACTCCTCTGAAGTCCAGTTGTTGTGCTGGAGTTAGGGCAGATTTCTTTTCGTTGATTGTAGCCCTAGGGAGTGAAACAGAGAGATGGTCTGTCGAGTGATGTGTAATGTTTCTGTCCTGGTAGAGCCTTTTAGCAGGCAATTGTCTAAGTATGGGAATTTCAATATTCCCTGTCTGTGCAGATGAGCAGCTACCACCACAAGGGTTTTGGTAAAGACTCGTGGAACTGTCGACAGTCAGAATGACAGTACTCTGTATTGGAAGTGATCTTGTCCCACTGTGAATTGTAGGAATCGTCTGTGAGCGGGTAATGTGGAAATATGCATCTTGTAGGTCCAGGGCTGAGACCCAGTCCCCCTTTTCCATGCTGGGATGATCAAGTTCAGTGTGACCATTTTGAATCTGTGGGTGCGGACAAATGTGTTCAGTTTTCTGAGATCTAGTATGGGTCTCCAACCTCCGTTTTTCTTTTGAGTCAGGAAATAATGGGAGCAAAACTCTTTCCCTCTGCGTTGTGTAGGAAATTGTTCCATGGCCCCTGATTGTAGAGGGGGTGATCTACTTCTTTTCTCAATAGGTGCTTGTGAGAAGGGTCCCTGAAGAGAGACATGGAAGGAGTGGGTAGGTGGGATAGAGGTAAAGGGGATGATATAACCCATTTGGATGATCTCCAAAACCCAGTGGTCAGTGATGATAGTGTCCCACATATGGCAGAATGGTTTGAGTCGATGACCAAAAATGTGGGTTGCTCGTTCTAGTGGCGCTGGTGGTCGGGGGAGGTCGGTCAGATCCTTGACCAATGTTTCAAAACTGCAGTTTGTTTGGTGGCATTGGGATGTCGCAGTCTGAGATTGGTTATGGCGACATCTCTATGATCTGTTTCTTTGACTTTGTCCATCTGTTGGCGCTGCAACGTGTTGTCTCTGTTCCGATTGTATGGTTGATATCAGCATCTCCAGTTGGGGAGGGGTGTATATCCTGAGGGTTCTTAGTGTCGCTCTAGAGTCCTTCATGGAGTGGGGGGCCACATCCGTCTTAGCGGAGAAGACCTTGTCTCTGTCAAAGGGAAGGTCTTCAACCTTGTGTTGAAGTTCTCTGGGGATGCCCGATGAATAAAGCCATGATGCTCTGCACATGACAATGGCTGTCACCGTCATGTGCGCTGCTGTGTCTGCCATGTCGAGGGATGCCTGGAGCGCTGTTCTAACAATAAGTTGTCCCTCGTTGACGATGGCCCGAAATTGTTCTCTTTTTTCCTCAGGGACATCCTGTACAAATTCTGTCAATTTGGCGTAGTTGTCATGATCGTAGTTTGAGAGTAGTGCTGTATAGTTAGCTGTGTGGAATTGTAGGGTCGCTGAAGTGTAACTTTGCATCCTATGAGGTCTAATCTCTTCCAATCCTTGTCCAGGGGTGTGGATTTGAATTGAGATTGTTTGCCCCGTTGGTTAACTGCCTCCACTACAAATGAGTTTGGTTCTGGGTGTGAGTTCAGGAAATCCATTCCTTTATTTGGTACACAGTATTTCCTGTCCGTACATTTATTGGTTGGGGGAGGGATAGTTCAGTGGTTTGAGCATTGGCCTACTAAACCCAGGGTTGTGAGTTCAATCCTTGAGGGGCCCATTTAGGGATCTGGGGCAAAAATCTGTCTGGGGATTGGTCTTGCTTTGAGCAGGGGGTTGGACTAGATGACCTCCTGAGGTCCCTTCCAACCCTAATCTTCTATTATTCTATGATTAATGGTGGCAGGAGTTTCCCACACCGTGTCTGCGCATTCCAGCAAGGCATCATTGATGGGCAATGTGATCTTTGACATAGAGGAAGTGTGTAGGATCTTAAGGAGTTGGTGTTGTGTCTCCTGTACCTCTTCAAGAGGAAAGTTCTGACTCTGAGCCACCCACTGGAATAGCTCCTGAAATTGTTTAAAGTCAGCTATAGAAGCAGGAGGTGGGGGCATAACTGCTTCATCAGGGGAAGAAGAGGAGTTGTGCTCTGGGGACGCCTCCTGTTCCGAAGTGTCATCCCTCTCTTCCTCCCCTTCCTCAGAGGGTTTGGGTACTGATGTTGGTGCAGCGCATACGGGCTTCCTGTGGGAAGAGGGAAGTCTGTGGAATTGAGACCTGTAGGCTGCCCATGGATCCCATTGTGGCCATTGGACAGGAAATGACACTGTTAGCGAGCGATGGTTGTAGGTTCCTGGTGCTCTCTTCCCTGGGTCTATAATGAGGTTCGGTGCCTGTGGGGGAGGAGTGTCCCGAAGAGAAGACTGCCTCCTCTGCGTCATCATTCTCATCACTTGAGAAAGGTGTAGCAATGGGAGAATCAGGTTGGCCTGGTGCCATTAGTACCGGTGAGCGACCGGTGTCGAGTAGTGGAGATCCAGGTGTAGATGACGCTTGCATGTCAGATGTCTGTATTAGGGGGATCGGTGCCGACATATACGGCTCCGTATCCTTCTGTGCCGCCTCCTTGTGTGGAAGTGAGGTCGGTGTAGATCTTTGGTGCGTAGCCTTCATAGGTGCCACAGTCGTCGGTTCTGGCGGTTCCGTGGTCAGCGCCAATGAACTCGGTGCCGGGGGGGGAGCAATCGTGTGGTAGAGGTTGTGGTACCGAGCCCTTTGCAGGGGGAGTCAGTGCTGTGGAGAAGGAGGCCGTTTTGTGCCTGCCACTCGACTCCTTCGTCCTGCCGGAGGTGCCCAGTGCTTGCTCTGGATGAGGTCAGCACTGCGGGCAGAGATCTCGCCACAGACTGTTTCTTTTTTAACAGTTCTCAGCTCGGTGACGATGTAGCCCTCTCCCTCGATTTTACAGAGGAGGTGACAGTCTGTCAATGGAGGCTGTGCCCAGAGAGTCCCTTGTCATGGTCTGTCCAGGGTCCAATGTAGGTGTTAGGGATTTCTCCATTAAAATGAGTTTGAGTCGAAGGTCCCTATCTCTCCTTGCCCCAGCCTTCAGATTTTTGCAGTGAGCGCACTTCTGTGGTATGTGTGACTCACCTAAGCATCGGACACAAAGGGAGTGTCCATCAGAGATTGGATTTGCATCTTTGCAAGAAGTGCACCTTTTAAAACCTGGGGAGCCAGGCATATCTAAAAACGTCCCTGTCGAAAACGGCGGGACGCAAGCGTTGTTCTTTTTTAGGGAATCTAACTCGTTAAAATGGAAACCTAGATCAACTATAAAGTAACTAACTACTGAGAGCTAAACTTAGCTAATAACTATTTCTAACTCTTTTCTAGATGATTTTGTGACACTGCCGTTGGAGTTCCGTGTGCAGACGAGGACGGTTGAAAAGGAACTGAGGGAGACGGGACAAGCAGGCACTAGTTGAATCACCAACGGCACCATGAGACGGTTACTGTGCACGAGCGTCCTGACCAGGCACTGCTACCGAAAATCTCCGATCAGCGGCGCCGGGATGCACCGACACCTGAAGTGGAGCACCCACAGGGACAGCACTCAAAGAAGAAACAAAGGATAGGAATAAACAGTCAGTTTTTACAGTGGAGAGAGGTAAATAGTGGGGTTCCCCAGAGATCTGTACTGGGACCTGTGCTGTACAATGTGTTCATAAATGAACTGGGAAAAGGGGTAAACAATGAGATGGCAAAATTTGCAGACAATACACAATTACTCAAGATAGTTAAGTTCAAAGCAGACTGTGACGCTTTACAAAGGGATCTCACAAAACTGGGTGACTGGGAAAGAAAATGGCAGATGAAATTCATTGTTGATAAATGCAAAGTAATGCACATTGGAAAACATAATCCCAACTATACATACAAAATGATGGAGTCTAAATTAGCTGTTACCACTCAAGAAAGGGATCTTGGAGTCATCGTGGATAGTGCTCTGAAAACATCCACTCAAAGTGCAGCAACAGTGAAAAAAGCTAACAGCATGTTAGGTGAGGGATAGATAATATGACAGAAAATATAATAATGCCACTATATAAATCCATGGTATGCCCACACCATGAATACTGTGTGCAGCTCTGCTTGCCCCGTCTCAAAAAAGATATATTAGAATTGGAAGAAGTACAGAGAAGGACAAGAAAAATGATTAAGGGTATGGAACAGCTTCCATATAAGGAGAGACTACAATGGCCTGGGACTGTTAATCTAAGGGGGGGATATGATAGAGGTCTGTAAAATCATGAATCATCATCATCCTGTTCCCATTACCCCTCGGGCGTTTAGGGCAGCGACAAAGCTCCTCCACTCCTGTCTGTTTCTGGCAAAATCATGACTGGTGTGGAGAGAGTGGTATTTACCCCTGCACCTAACACAGGAACCAGGGGTCACCCGATGAAATTAATAGGCAGCAGGTTTAAAACAAACAAAAGGAAGTATGTCTTCACACAACGCAGTCAATCTGTGGAACTCGTTGCCAGGGGATGTTGTGAGGCCAAAAGTATAACAGGGTTCAAAAAAGAACTAGAGAAGTGTCTGGAGGATAGGTCCATCAGTGGCTATTGCCAGGATGGTCATTGCTGCAACCCCATGTTCTGGGTGTCCCTAAACCTCTGACTGCCAGAAGCTGGAACCAGACAACAGGGGATGGATCACTCGATAAGTTGCCCTGTTCTGTTCATACCCTCTGAAGCACCTGGCACTGGCCACTGTCAGAAGGCAGGACACTGGGCTAGATGGACCATTGGTCTGACTCAGTGTGGCCATTCTTATGTTCTTAATTAATGATGACAAGTTTTGGAAAGGACATTGAACTTCCTGCTTCAGGGCTTCCACCAAACTCTTTTAGAGACCAAGGTGAGATCTTTGTGGGGGGCAGATTATCTCCTATCTGCTCCTGCAGGGTTCTTACACGTTCCTCTGCAGCATCTGCCCGTGGGGTCTGATCCAACGGAAGGTTCCCTACATGTGTGGGGACCAGTTTTAAATGCCCCAGTGGATGGGGATCCCCTCCAGTCTGACACATCCCACTGCTTCTGCCCCTCAGCCCCCATTTCCCAATGCCCCAGGCGCAGCACAACTAACGCCTCCTCCCCGACATTTGCCCCAGGCTCTGGACTCCTCTCACAGGTTGGGCCCAGTTAGGCACCAGGCTTTGGCTCCAAGCTACAAATGAAGACGTCTGGCCCTGCAGAACGTGGAGCTGGCTGCGTATGCATTCAGTGTTGTCAAAGGCATTCATCTGCAGAGGAGGCGATTCCAGAGATAAATTCAATGCTCATAACATTAGCGTCTCCTCAGATCCATGAAATGCAGCCCTGCCAACCAGTGAAGGGGATTGATGAGTTTATTATTGGAGTTGATAGATTAAACTCTTCAGAGAAGAATAAATTATGCAGATGAGCTATGATGTATTTAGATTATAACTTATGCTTTTGTTTTCAATGTATTACATCTTTAAATCTGCTAGGACGGGCCTGTCAGCCGAGACCAGCCGCCCTGGCCCGCAGGCCAGCTCATGCTGTGCAGCAGAGAAGAACCACTTTGTTCTCGCACAGACTTTACCAGGAGTTTTTCTAAGTTCGGTGGTTCCTTTACTACGCACAAGCTGCAGCTGGCCTGAGCTGGATTGCTAGAGCCGCCAGCTGCTGCAGCACATCTCCTCGCTGGTCGGCACCTGACAGGGTCAGGCATTTCAGCACCCTGATTCCTGCTTCCCTTCACACCCTTTCCCTTCTGGCACTGCAGACTCACAGCAACTGCGGCCGCTCGTGCCAGTCACTGAGCCCCAGAAACCCAATCTGAGCAGTGGACAAAGAGATCGAGGACCCTGATCCAGCAGAGAGCACACGCAGAGCCTGTCCCTCCCACAGAATGGGGAGCGACCTAGCACAAAAACCCGCGGCAGCGAGGCTCAGAGCCCAGGACAACTGGCTTGGGCTTGTGCGGCTGGCACTAGGAGGCTACAACTAGCCGTGTTGACTTTCTCACTGGGGCTGGAGCCTGGCCTATGCCCCTCTCCCCTCCACAGGTGTCAGAGCCCGGCTCCAGCAGGAGCAGGAACACCTGCTCTGTTATTTGTAGCCCTGCCGCACAAGTCAGTTGACTTGGGCTCTGAGACTCGCTGCTGCTGTGCAGACCTACCCTAGGAGACGCGCTTCAGATACCAGCGGTTCTCAAACTGTGGGTCGGGACCCCAAAGTGGGTCCCGACCCCATTTTAATGGGGTTGCCAGGGCCAGCATTAGACTTGCTGGGACCCATGTCTGAAGCTGAATCCTGAGCTCCACTCCCACCCAGGGCAGCGGGGCTTGGGCTCCAGCCCCCTCTTCCCCCACCCAGGGTCATGTCATAACTTTGTTGTCTGATGGGGGTCGCGGTGCAAGGAAGTTTGAGAGCCCCTGGGACAGACACAATAATACAGGGGCTCAACATGAGACGGATCCTAGTGCAGCCACTATCAGTTGCCTTTGTTTTCCCCTCCGGCAGGTGCAGGCCCTGGGACCCGTGGCTTCATCATGCTGGCTTAGTACTGTTGCCCCTCGGCCTGAGACGTTAGCCAAAATCCTGGGCCTTGCCGGGTTGTTTCCATTAGGAGGAGAAACTGATTATATGAGCCGGGTATTTCTTTGATGCAAGCCTATTTATTTACAAACAGCAGGCAGGTTCACACTTTCCAAGCCTACCTCACCAGTCTGTCCTGTGCCCCAAGGAACTCCGTCTCTCATCCCTTTCAGGGCCACGCTCCTGACAGCTTCTCTGGCTTCCTCCCTGACACCAGCACAGATACACACACTGCAACCAGTCAATGCCCTAGCCCCTGCGTTCAGGATCAGTCCCCAGGGAAACCCCTCTTGCTCAGGACTAACCCTGTGGCCAGTGCTTTGGGTGATGGCTTCTATTGTTTCTGCTCTTTTACTCCATAAAGGAGCGAATTGCTTCTTCCATTTAACCTGAATGAAAGGTGGCAAGCACGCCCATCAGCTTCTGCGACTGCCCATATATCACAGACAGGCTGCTGACAGCCACCAACACCTCATCAGAACAGCATCATGAGAAGAGGGAGAATGCAAGGCAAACAGGCTTGTCCCCCATCCTGAACACAGATCCCAGTGCTTAGCAACCTCCAACACTGCCGAAAAGGGGCCATGCTGACCAGACCACCGACACCTCCAGGAGCAAGGGAGCCGGAGAGAGCAGTGCACAGGGGATGAGATGTGCACTGGGTCCCACTCTCCTTAGGATCTGGTCAGACCCCTGCATCCGCCCACAGACCAGACTGTCCCTCCCACCCAGTGCTGCCCACCCTGAGCCTGCAGCTCCTGGCCGAGCGAGAGCGGCTCTTCGGATACTCCCAGGTGTGATTCAAAGATTCCAAGTGACGGGGACTCCAGCACGTCCTCGTGGAAGCTAGTCCAGCCACTCCTCACCCGCCTTGTGGAAAGCCGAGTCTATCCCCAGTGTGAGCTCTGATTCAGTAACCCACGGCAGCCCTGCAAGGTCACCACCTCAGTGAGGGGAGCGCAGACCCCTCTTCTCTGCCAACGCAGCCAACGAACCCGGGCAGTGGCACTATCCCAGGGCTTGGACCCTGGACTGCCTGGGCCAACTGCGGCCCACATGCCTCCCCTGGGGAGAGCTCTCACCCGAGCAGACTTGGGCCAGAACAGAAGCTGATCAGACCCACAGGGAGATGTACACTTGGGCCACCTGTGGCTAGTGAGGCCAGTGGGGAACAGCTGGGCCGCCTGTGGCTGCTGATTGCGGAGCCATTGGCCATCATCTTTGAAAACTCATGGCGATCGGGGGAGGTCCCAGATGACTGGAAAAAGGCGAATGTCGTGCCCATCTTTAAAAAAGGGAAGGAGAAGGATCCAGGGAACTACAGGCCAGTCAGCCTCACCTCAGTCCCTGGAAAAATCATGGAGCAGGTCCTCAAGGAATCGATTCTGAAACACTTAGAGGAGAGGAAAGTGATCAGGAACAGTCAGCATGGATTCACCAAGGGGAAGTCGTGCCTGACTAACCTAATTGCCTTCTATGAGGAGATAACTGGCTCTGTGGATGAGGGGAAAGCAGTGGATGTGTTATTCCTTGACTTTAGCAAAGCTTTTGATATGGTCTCCCACAGTATTCTTGCCGCCAAGTTAAAGAAGTATGGGCTGGATGAATGGACTGTAAGGTGGATAGAAAGCTGGCTAGATCGTCAGGGTTAAACGCGTAGTGATCAATGGCTCCATGTCTAGTTGGCAGCCGGTTTCAAGCGGAGTGCCCCAAGGGTCAGTCCTGGGGCCGGTTTTGTTTAATAACTTTATTAATGATCTGGAGGATGGTGTGGACTGCACTCTCAGCAAGTTTGCAGATGACACTAAACTAGGAGGCGTGGTAGATACACTAGAGGGTAAGGATAGGATACAGAGGGACCTAGACAAATTGGAGGATTGGGCCAAAAAAAACCTGATGAGGTTCAACAAGGACAAGTGCAGAGTCCTGCACTTAGGATGGAAGAATCCCATTCACTGTTACAGACTAGGGACCGAATGGCTAGGCAGCAGTTCTGCAGAAAAGGACCTAGGGGTCACAGTGGACGAGAAGCTGGATATGAGTCAACAGTGTGCTCTTGTTGCCAAGAAGGCTAATGGCATTTTGGGCTGTATAAGTAGGGGCATTGCCAGCAGATTGAGGGACGTGATCGTTCCCCTTTATGCGACATTGGTGAGGCCTCATCTGGAGTACTGTGTCCAGTTTTGGGCCCCACACTACAAGAAGGATGTGGAAATATTGGAGAGTCCAGCGGAGGGCAACAAAAATGATTAGGGGGCTGGAGCACATAACTTATGAGGAGAGGCTGAGGGAACTGGGATTGTTTAGTCTCCAGAAGAGAAGAATGAGGGGGGATTTGATAGTTGCTTTCAACTACCTGAAGGGGGGTTCCAAAGAGGATGGAGCTCGGCTGTTCTCAGTGGTGGCAGATGACAGAATAAGAAGCAATGGTCTCAAGTTGCAGTGGGGGAGGTCCAGGTTGGATATTAGGAAACACTATTTCACTAGGAGGGTGGTGAAGCACTGGAATGCGTTACCTAGGGAGGTGGTGGAATCTCCTTCCTTGGAGGTTTTTAAGGCCCGGCTTGACAAAGCCCTGGCTGGGATGATTTAGTTGGGGATTGGTCCTGCTTTGAGCAGGGGGTTGGACTAGATGACCTCCTGAGGTCCCTTCCAACCCTGATATTCTATGATTCTATGGTGTGGCCAGTGGGGGACAGCTCGGCCGCCTGTGGCTGGTGAGGCCAGTGGGGGACAGCTCGGCCGCCTGTGGCTGGTGAGGCCAGTGGGGGACAGCCGGGCCGCCTGTGCCTGGTGAGGCCAGTGGGGGACAGCCGGGCCGCCTGTGCCTGGTGAGGCCAGTGGGGGACAGCCGGGCCGCCTGTGGCCCCATGAGACCCAGGAACCTGTCCGCACTCCCTGAGACATGCAGCAGCCTTCCCAGCACTCAGAACATCAGAGGCCACATCCTGGCCAGCTACTAGCCTGTCCCTCAGTCCCTTCTTCAACTACCCCCTAGAGCCAGGCAGGACAGTGAAGACTGGGCCGCCATGCGACCCCTCTGTCCACTTGTCCCAACACTAGGGAGAAAGTGGACACTTTCGGTGACACTAGGGTTACCATATTTCAGCGAGCAAAAAAGAGGACGGGAGAAGCCCCGCCCTAGCCCCTCCCACTTCCCGCCCCCCCTGACCTCCCAACCCTCCCCCCGTTCCTTGTCCCCTGACTACCCCCTCCTGGGACCCCTGCCCCTAACTGCCCCCCAGGACTATCTAAGCCTCCCTGCCTCTTGTCCCCTGACTGCCCCAACCTTTATCCACACCCCCACCCCCAGACAGACCCCTGGGACTCCCACGCCCCATCCAACCACTCCCCACCCCCTGACAGCCCCCCCCAGAACTCCCAACCCATCTAAACCCCTCTGCTCCCTGTCCCCTGACTGCTCCGATCCCTCTCCGCACTCCTGCCCCCTGACAGCTCCCTCCCAGAACTCCCAACCCATCTAAACCCCTCTGCTCCCTGTCCCCTGACTGCTCCGATCCCTCTCCCCACTCCTGCCCCCTGACAGTTCCCCCCCAGAACTCCCAACCCATCTAAACCCCTCTGCTCCCTGTCCCGACTGCTCCGATCCCTCTCCCCACTCCTGCCCCCTGACAGCTCCCCCCCAGAACTCCCAACCCATCTAAACCCCTCTGCTCCCTGTCCCCTGACTGCTCCGATCCCTCTCCGCACTCCTGCCCCCTGACAGCCCCCCCCAGAACTCCCAACCCATCTAAACCCCTCTGCTCCCTGTCCCCTGACTGCTCCGATCCCTCTCCCCACTCCTGCCCCCTGACAGCTCCCCCCCAGAACTCCCAGCCCCCTACCCCCCCACTCCTTGTCCCCTGACTGCCCCCTCCTGGGACCCCTGCTCCTAACTTCCCTCCAGAACCCCACCCCCTACCTAAGACTCCCTGTTCCTTGTCCCCTAACTGCCCCCTCCTAAGACCCCCCCCCAACTGCCCACCAGGACCCTACCCCCTCCCTGTACCCTGACTGCCCAAAACTTTCTCCACTTCCCCCCCAAAAGCCCCCCCCCGTTTCTTGACTGCCCCCTCCAGAACCTCCCTGCCCCTTCTCCTGCCCCCCTTACCCTGCTGCTCAGAACAGGGTGTTGGGCTCTGTGCGAGCCGGACACGTGGCTAAGCTCCCCAGCACAACAAAACCCGGTCCCTGGCCAAGCACAACAAAACCCGGTCCCTGGTCCGGACCGGGTTGCAGGGGAGAGCTGCCCTTGTATCAGCACAAAGTGCTCTCGCTCCCGTTTTGCTACCCTGCATGGCAGTAACCGCTCCCAGTTGCAAAAGGGGAGGGCTGCACTTTGTGCTGAGACACTTGCTCAGAATGCAGGGCGGAGCTCCTCTCCAGCTGCTCCGGAATCCAGCCCGGGACTTTCCTGCAGCCCTCCCAGCCGCTCCGGGGGAGGGGGGAAATCCCGGACATTGTGAGTGCTTTACAAATTCCCCCCGGACGCTATTTTTAGCACAAAAAGGAGGACATGTCCGGGTAAATCCGGACGAATGGTAACCCTAGGTGACACTGCAGGAATAAACTAAAAGCTGATACCCTAAGCCAAGCCCCAGGAGCAGGCACCACTCCCCACGTCCAGGCAGGGGCCAGACGCCCCCAGCCCGGGGCCTGGCCTTATGAGCACACACCTTACCACCACCATAGAGTGTCCAGCTCAGACCTTCTCCCCAGGCTTGGCTGCTCCCAGAGCTCCTCCTCCCAGACTGCTCAGCCCACACCCTTGAGCCTCTCTGCCTCAGTTCCCAGATTTGCTGCCCCCCAGAAACGGGCGAGGAGCAAATGACTGACCTGCACCAGCAAGTCCCATGACATCTCCTAGGAGGGTCAATATATGCCATCAGACAGTGACTGCCACAGCCCCCGGGGCCGCATTGGCAACCTGTGGGCAGCCCCTGAACCGCACCCAGCACGTGTCAAACTGAGAGCACTCCAGCTGCCCTCATGTTCCAGAGGTTGGGCACACAGTCCCAGCATGCAGTGCACCACCTTGCCTTGCCTTTGCATTGCAGGCTGGGAACTGTAGTCTTGGTAGACCGCACCTCTGTACCCAAGGCAAGGGATGCTGTGGGCTGCAGAACTCTGTGCTACAAGCACCGGGCACTCGCCTCCCCCAAACAAGAAGAGTTGCCCCAGCCCTGTCTGGCTGGAGCTGGCTTCCGTCACACCCTGAACAATAGCTTTCTGGGCGAAGCGCTTACAGATCTGCAGCTTTTCCTGCCATTCTTTGCTCTCCCCGAGGGGGTCTATACAAAGCAGATGGATCCAGTAGGAAATTCAAACCACTCCTTAAACGAGCTAAGAATATCACCTCTTCCTGAGCGAGAGACCTGCAGGCTCCAGGGCTGGGAGTGAGCTTTGGGAAGGCGCAGCCAGCCCAGAGCCCCAGGGGCCAGGCCAGTCCACTGGGGAAACACCCCTTGCTCCTCACAGCCATTTTCCACTGCCCTGCCCTGGACTGGGAACAAGTGGAGAAAGAGCAGCCCAAGAACCAGCTCTTCTTGAAAACGGGGGGCTGAAAGAGGAACGCGCCCCCCCTCCGGGGAAAGCTGTGGTGGCCAGTCACTGCTGGGGGGGAACCATCCAGCCCCTTGGACAGGAAGACGCCGCATGGCCTGGGGAGAGCACTCACTGCAACGGGACGCTCCTTACCATAAAGTCACAGGCTCCGCACGATCCCCATTCCCAGCCAGCAGCCCCGGCGGTATGTCACACTCCCCAGAGTCATGAACACAGAGTGACACCGTTGCTGAGAGGAGAGTTCGCTGAAGCCGGGAAGGCTATTTCAATATTTCATGATACAACAGAGTCTCCTGATTAACCTGCTTCTCGCATTACGCGGGGCCCGTCCCCCCAGCCGCCTGTGACAGGGAGATGGGGCAGGCTATTTGTAAGGGTTTGCACAAACATTTGACTCTCAGGAGGGGTTTAAATCAGCCCCGTGGAGCTTCCCCTGTGGCCGCGCTGGATCTCTGGTGCCACACTGCTGACGGGAGCCAAGCTGCCATTGAACCAGAGTGTTTGCCTGTTGCCAGAGTTACACAAACTCAGCTGCATCTCCAGCCAGGACAGCAACTTCTTTCCAGGCTCTTTCATAGATTATTCATGCATTCCCAGGCCCAAAGAAACCACAGTGATCATCCACTCTGCCCTCCCATGTGACACAAGCCAGCCACTGCTCCAAATAATTCCTGTTGGAACCAGATCTCTACAAAAACCCAGTCTTGAGCTACACATTGGCTGTGCTGGAGACTGCCTCACCTCCCTCTTGTGCTGGCCGCACCACTACGGCCCAGTGCCCCGGGGACACGGCAGCAGGAGCTCAGACAAACTTCCTGGCCCGTGGTGAGCACCCCCCAGCCCAGAACGCACTGCGGCAGCCTCAGCCCCATAGCACCCCCCAGCCCAGAACGCACTGCGGCAGCCTCAGCCCCATAGCACCCCCACCTCCCCCCAGAATGCACTGCGGCAGCCTCAGCCCCATAGCACCCCCCAGCCCAGAACGCACTGCGGCAGCCTCAGCCCCATAGCACCTCCCAGCCCAGAACGCACTGCGGCAGCCTCAGCCCCATAGCACCCCCCCCAAATGCACTGCGGCAGCCTCAGCCCCATAGCACCCCCCCCCAGAATGCACTGCGGCAGCCTCAGCCCCATAGCACCCCCCAGCCCAGAACGCACTGCGGCAGCCTCAGCCCCATAGCACCCCCCAGCCCAGAACGCACTGCGGCAACCTCAGCCCCATAGCACCCCCCCCCCAGAATGCACTGCGGCAGCCTCAGCCCCATAGCACCTCCCAGCCCAGAACGCACTGCGGCAGCCTCAGCCCCATAGCACCTCCCAGCCCAGAACGCACTGCGGCAGCCTCAGCCCCATAGCACCTCCCAGCCCAGAACGCACTGCGGCAGCCTCAGCCCCATAGCACCTCCCAGCCCAGAACGCACTGCGGCAGCCTCAGCCCCATAGCACCTCCCAGCCCAGAATGCACTGCGGCAGCCTCAGCCCCATAGCACCCCCCAGCCCAGAACGCACTGCGGCAGCCTCAGCCCCATAGCACCTCCCAGCCCAGAACGCACTGCGGCAGCCTCAGCCCCATAGCACCTCCCAGCCCAGAACGCACTGCGGCAGCCTCAGCCCCATAGCACCCCCCAGCCCAGAACGCACTGCGGCAGCCTCAGCCCCATAGCACCCCCCAGCCCAGAACGCACTGCGGCAGCCTCAGCCCCATAGCACCCCCCAGCCCAGAACGCACTGCGGCAGCCTCAGCCCCATAGCACCCCCCAGCCCACTGCGGCAGCCCCCACGACATGGCAGCCCTGTCCCAGGCCCAGAATGCACTGCAGATAGCGTGGCCAGGTGCCCGGTCTTCACCCAGAAAGTCTGGTCAAGAAAGGGACCTACCAGTGTCCGGTCAGGTCTACTGACAGGACATCCAAAGTCCGGTTACTGCGGGTGGGGGGGCGTTAAGTCATCACCTGCTCCAGCCCCTACTCAGCCAGGGCTGCCTCCTACCTGGGTCGGGCGGCTGCAGCTCCCAACTACGGTTCCACAGAAAAGTCCCTCCTGAGCCGGGCGAGGGGAAAAGCAGCAAGCACCAGGGGGGCGGGGGAAAGAGGAGTGGATAGGGGCGGGGCCTCAGGGGAAGAGATGGGATGGGGCGGGGCTTTGGGGGGAAGAGGTGGGGCAGGGGTGGGGCTTTAGGGGAAGTGTTCGGTTTTTAAATAGTACCAAGTTGGCAACCCTAACTGCAGCCGCCTCTGTCCCATAGCAGCACCCCCCATCTAGAATGCAGGGCGGCAGCCCCCACCCCACGGCAGCCCTGTTCCAGGCCCAGAATGCACTGCGGCAGCCCCCACCCCATGGCAGCCCCCCTGCCCAGAATGCACTGTGGCAGCCCTCGCCCCATGGCAGCCCCACATGCCCAGAATGCATTGCAGCAGCCCTAGGGTTGCCAACTTTCTATTTGCAGAAAAACTAACACCCTTGCCCCACCCCCTTCTCTGAGGCCCCGCCCCACCCCTTCTCAGAGAGGACGCATGTGCTGGTGGCAGCTCCAATCCCATGCCTCAGCAGAGTGGGGCCCTGAGGTCTCCAGAGGCACACTACCATAATGCCCAGAGAAGCCAGTCGCACCCGCACCTTCCCCTCCACACACACCAGGGCAGGGACTGGAGGGCCAGACTTAGGTAGGCGTCACAGTGACAAGGTTGGCTCCCCATCCCAGAGATCAGAGGGGCTCCCACACCCTGGTACTGCACAGACGTGCTGAGCTCAGCGAGAGGGGCCACCTCCTTTGCCAACGCCCCTTCTTCCATAACGCCACCCCAAGGAGAGCAGGAAACCCAGGCTACAGGCCCAGGCAGCCCTGCGTGGCCTCTCCCCTCCCTGGTCTCTGTCAGAGCCCTGCAAGGCCCTGCTGCCAGAGCCCTGGCAGGCCCAGTGCAGCTGCACAGCTAACAGCCCTGGGTCCCTTCGAATCCACAGCAGCTCAGAAGAGATTCACTGACGGCAAGACTAGGAAGGTCCAGTCTGCAATGCACAACCCAGAGAGCCTGCCCAGTGACTCCTGCTCCAGCCCACACCTCCTGCTGGGACTGACAGCTCGGCATGCACCTGACACCGCTGTCATAAGAACCCTTCACTCAGCTCAGCTAACAAAGCCCTGCCTGTCACACGCACACACCCGCAGCACACGCACAACCCAGCACGCAGGCACACCCACACACACGTACAACCCAACACGCAGGCACACACATGTACAATCCAACATGCAGGCATACACGCACACACACGCAGCACACGCACAACCCAGCATGCAGGCACACACGCACACACACATACAACCCAACACGCAGGCACACACGCGCACATGCACAACCCAGCACGCAGGCACACACGCACAACCCAGCATGCAGGCACACACATGTACAACCCAACACGCAAGCTCACACACGTACAATCCAACACGCAGGCACAGACACACACACACACAGCACAAGCACAACCTAGCACACAGGCACTCATGCACACACCCCTCAGCACATGCACATATGGGCACGCAGGCACACGGGTGCACACATGGGCAGGCAGGCACACACACCCCTCACTAGCTCACACCCACCAGCACACACACCTTACCAGCTCACACCCAACAGCACACACACACACACACCCCTCACCAGCTCACACCCAATAGCACACACACACACACACACACCTCCCCAGCTCACACCCAACAGCACACACACACACCTCACCAGCTCACACCCAACAGCACACACACACACATTCACTGCCCATATTCACACCCAACCTGTCCGCTCCCTGACAGTCACATACTGCTGCACACCAGGGCATAACTAGCCATGTGAAATGTGCACACAAGTGCACTCCATCACCCTGGCCACAGGCTCCCCAAGGCCTGCCATTACCCAGTCTCACAGCAGCCGGACAGGCAGAGCTCGAGGAAAAGTGGTTACTTCCCTGCCCTGTAACTGTTGTTCTTCGAGATGGGTTGCACGTGTCCATTCCACTTCAGACTACTAGTAAGTGTGCGTGCCCCATGCACCACAGCTGGAGGTTTCTCCCATGGTGGTACCAACGGGGGCAGTGCGTGCACCCTTCGCACACGCATGCTCCCAGCAGCTGGTATAAAGGGCAGATCCACCCCAGCCCTCCCTCAGCTCCTTCACACTGGAATCCAGGACACATGTGCCAAAGTCGAGGGGAAGGAGGGTGGGTCGTGGGATGGACATGTGCAACGCGCTTCAAAGAACAACAGTTACAGAACAGGTAAGTAACCATTTTAATTCTTCGAGGGGCTGCACTCGTCCCTTCCACATTAGATGACTCACAACCAGTTCAGGATGGAGGAGGGTTTCAGAGCCATGATTGCAGCACAACGCTCCCCCAACTGTAGCCTCAGCTCTCCAGGCTTCAGAGTAGCAGCCGTGTTAGTCTGTATCCGCAAAAAGAACAGGAGTACTTGTGGCACCTTAGAGACTAACAAATTTATTAGAGCATAAGCTTTCGTGGATCCGAAGAAGTGGGCTGTAGTCCACGAAAGCTTATGCTCTAATAAATTTGTTAGTCTCTAAGGTGCCACAAGTACTCCTGTTCTCTCCAGGCTTGGGAGAGAGCACAGTGGCTAGTGAACCAGTGCCCAGGTTGCAGCTCTGCAAATGCTACTGATGGGCACCTGTCCAGCACTGCTGGCACTGCTGAGCCCTTGTAGAGCACGCTGACGCCCTCCCAGTGGAGGCCCTTTAGCAGCACCACAGCACAACAGAAGCCAGGATGCAATCCAGGAAGGTCTTCTCTGCGACAGGACAGGCGCCACCTTCATTCGATCAGCGAAGGAAACAAACAGCTGAGGGGTCCCTGTAAACTCTTAGTCCTGTCCAGGTACAAGGCGAAAGCCCTGTGGACATCCAGACTGTGGAGCTTCACGTTATCCTTCTATGAAGGAGGTTTGGGAAAGGTTGGTAAATAGACAGGCTGATGAAGGTGGAAATCCTAGCCCACTGTAGTCAGAAATGTAGGCTGTGGACAGAAATATCACTTGTTGTTATAACAAATTGTGTATGGCGGTCTGCTGCTAATGCCCACAGCCCAGCGGTGACGAAGTGGGGGATTGTCTTGTTTTTCCCTTGTTTTTCCAATGGTTTGCATGCCGAGGGGGTGGGACTCAGTTTCCCTGGGCGTTACTGGTTTAACAAGGTGAGGGAAGCGGGAGTTTGTTGGTACACAGGACCGGAAAGGGAACTTGGGACCCCAGCCAATGGCCTGGAGGATGGAGACCCCAGCAACTGGTGACCTGGTGACCCGGGGGCCCAGTTCAGGAGTCACAGCTGGTTCTGGCCAGTGGGAGGACAATGGGCAGTGGGGAGAGGACCCCGGTGACCTGACCAGGCGGTTCCAGCCAGAGGGGACCAGAAGACAGAAGCAAGGAGAGGAGGCCCAGGCGACACAGTTTATGACCCTGTTTACCTGGACAGAAGACAAAGGACAGAGGCGGGGCCTGGGGCTGGTGATCTCAGATGCCCAGCTGGGAAGCAGGGGGGCTTGGGACTGGAGAGAGAGAGCAGGCAGAGCCCACCTGGATGCAGGGGAGACTGGGATGTGCTGTGCTGAGGGGTGCTAGGCCTGAGGGCCCGGAGAGTTTCCAGTGCTGGATTCAGATTTTCAATAAACCCTCCTGTTTTACTCTGGCTGAGAGTCACTCCGGTCTAGAGAACAGGGGGCATTATTCCCTCAAGGACAGGGAGCCCCAGGGGTCCAGAGCGAGGGGACTCCCTGAGGTGGCCCATGGCAGAGACAGACGTGCTAAGGCTCAGAGAGGTGCGGTTTCAGGAGGTGGAGGGGCTTAACCCCCGGGAGAGAGTGGACCCCTGAGAAGGGCTGTCTCACTGAAGGGGGTTCCCCCCAGGGACCACTCGGGGCCAAGAGTCGGCACGGTCTGTGAGTCCGTGACACCAGCTACTCCTCCTGGTGGGAGCTGGACATATTAATGCCAACAAAAGCAAATGCAGGCCCCATGGAGGTGTGGGGTCTCTACCAGTGGAAAGTGCCTGTCCAATCCTTTTGAGAATCATACAGTGATAGGGTTGCAAAATACAGACCTACCCTCTGTAGTGGATGGAATGCAGCAGTTGCCACCAGCTGAACCCTCAGAGAACCCCTTCACTTTAACGTAGCGTAAACGTTCCAATAAGCAAGGAGAACAGTGCACAGGAGGTGGACCCTGCTGCTGGGCCACACCAAGAAAGGTAGTGAGTCCTGGGGATGGCTTTCGGTGGGTTAGGAGAATGTTCTGAACCTCTCGGGAACACTGTCTCTGAACTGGTAACCACTGAGCATCCCAGGCTGGAAGGGTTGGGCTGCAGCAGCTGGCTGTGGTTCTGTGAAATGACGTCTGTGACTGAGGAAGATCATGGGCTCCTGGATGGAAAGGTTCAAGAGGTCTGAGAACCAATGCTGTCCAGGAAGAAGGACAGAGCTCTGCTTCTCTTGGTTGGAGAGAAGCCTGTTTGCACAGGAAGCAGTACTGACTTGTCCTTGGTGATCGACAGGCCCAAGGAACGAAAGAGGGACTGGATCTGCTCAATACTGATCTCCACCTGATACCTGAATCGTCCTCATACCAACCAGTCACCCAGGACAGGAACACCTGCCTGCCTGCTCTCCTGAAAGGTAGCACCACCACTGCCATGCACTTTGTGAGGGCTCGAGGGGCTGAGGGCAGACTAAACAGGGGGGCTGTGAATTGATAATAGACCTTTGCCACAAAGAACTTTGCCTCAATGATCCCGTGGCTCTGGAAGGTGGCCAGCTGTACGTAAGCATCCTTTAAGTTGAGGGCAGCATACCAATCGTCAGGATCTAGGGACAGGATAACAGAAACCAGGTAATCATGCACAACTTTCTCTTTGTTCTGTATTTGTTCAGTATAGGTCTGAGGCCTCCCTTGGACTTTGGAACGGGAAAATCCCAGGAATAAAATCCCTTCCCCCAGTGCTGATTGCAAAGAGACTGCACTTCTGGAATGAGAGCAGGCCTGTGAGATCAGTCCCTGAAAAAGGACAGGGAAGTGGGAGGCGTGGGGGAACAGTGACAAGCTGCAGGACAGAACCCAAACCCAATAATCAGTTGTAATATGGCTCCGAGCACCTAGCAAGCGGGACAACCTGCTGCCAGAGGGAGGGAGAGAGATCCGATCTCAACAAGGTGGTACGCTGGCCTTGACTAAGGAGTCAGACAGACTGCGTAGCTGTCGTGGGTTATCTCCATGGAGCGATTGCAGGAGGAGTTGGCAAGGTCTCGCTCTTTGGGATTTATGGCACCTCTTCATGTGCTCAGGCTGCCCTGGCAGATACAAGGGGTACCTCTACTGAGTCTGAGGATGAAACTGCTTCCTCTTAGGACCCAGGTGTAAACACCCAGAGCCTTACGAGCTGCCCTAGAGCCTTCTAGGGAATGCAGCACTTTGTCCATTTCCCCCAAAACAAACGAGCACCTCTACTGGGAAATCCTCACTCATCTGCTGGTCCTTAGCTGGGGTTCCAGGCTGCAGCCCAGAGGAGTGTTGCATTGTGACCACAGATACTGTCACTTCTGGCACAGAGTCTGCACCATCCACAGCCAACTCAGGCAAGGCTCTGGCTACCAGACAACCTTCCTTCAGCATGGCCTGATATTCTTGCTTAGCCTTGTCTAGCAGTTGTCGATGAATTTAGCCATATTGTCCCACATGGAGAAATCATACCTGGTCAAGACAGACGGGTAGTTTGCAATTCTAAATTGTAACCCTGAGCATGAATACATTTTTCTACCAAAAAAATCAAGCTTTTTTGATTCTTTATCCTTGGGGGTAGATTTGGAACATCCGTGATGTGATTTCTCGCTGAGTGCAGTCGCCACCAAAGAACAAGGGTAGGCTGCATGTAGAAGTACTTGGACATTGGGATGGTACTTGGTATCTCCCCTCTGTTCTCTCAGCAGTGGGTGGAAGAGATGCCAGGGTTCGTCACATTTTTTTGTGGGCTCCAAGATGGCTTCACTAATTGGTAGAGTTACTCTACCAGGCCCTGAAGCGTGCAAGATATCCAGCAATTTACACTGATTCCCCTGCACCATTTCTACATGCACACCCACGGAGCTGCCCTCTCTTTTTCATAACCCTTGATAGGTCTTAGTTCTGCAGAAAAGGACCTAGGGGTTACAATGGATGAGAAGCTGGATATGAGTCAACAGTGTGCCCTTGTTGCCAAGAAGGCTAACGGCATTCTGGGCTCTATAAGTAGGGGCATTGCCAGCAAATCGAGGGACGTGATCATTCCCCTCTATTCGACATTGGTAAGGCCTCATCTGGAGTACTGTGTCCAGTTTTGGGCCCCACACTACAAGAAGGATGTGGAAAAATTGGAAAGAGTCCAGCGGAGGGCAACAAAAATGATTAGGGGGCTGGAGCACATGACTTATGAGGAGAGGCTGAGGGAACTGGGATTGTTTAGTCTGCAGAAGAGAAGAATGAGGGGGGATTTGATAGCTGCTTTCAACTACCTGAAAGGGGGTTCCAGAGAGGATGGATCTGGACTGTTCTCAGTGGTACCTGATGACAGAACAAGGAGTAATGGTCTCAAGTTGCAGTTGGGGATATTTAGGTTGGATATTAGGAAAAACTTTTTCACTAGGAGGGTGGTGAAGCACTGGAATGGGTTCCCTAGGGAGGTGGTGGAATCTCCTTCCTTAGAGGTTTTTAAGGTCAGGCTTGACAAAGCCCTGGCTGGGATGATTTAGTTGGGAATTGGTCCTGCTTTGAGCAGGAGGTTGGACTAGATGACCTCCTGAGGTCCCTTCCAACCCTGATATTTTATGATTCTATGATTCTATAATCGTCCTGAATCTGGGATGATGACTCCAACACTATCGCTTTCTCAAGAGAGAACATAAGAACATAAGAAAGGCCGTACTGGGTCAGACCAAAGGTCCATCTAGCCCAGTATCCTGTCTACCGACAGTGGCCAATGCCAGGTGCCCCAAAGGGAATGAACCTAACAGACAATGATCAAGTGATCTCTCTCCTGCCATCCATCTCCACCCTCTGACAGACAGAGGCTAGGGACACCATTCCTTACCCATCCTGGCTAATAGCCATTAATGGACTTAACCACCATGAATTTATCCAGTTCTCTTTTAAACGCTGTTATAGTCCTAGCCTTCACAACCTCCTCAGGTAAGGAGTTCCACAAGTTGACTGTGCGCTGCGTGAAGAAGAACTTCCTTTTATTTGTTTTAAACCTGCTGCCTATTAATTTCATTTGATGACCCCTAGTTCTTGTATTATGGGAATAAGTAAATAACTTTTCCTTATCCACTTTCTCCACATCACTCATGATTTTATAGACCTCTATCATATCCCCCCTTAGTCTCTTTTCCAAGCTGAAGAGTCCTAGCCTCTTTAATCTCTCCTCATATGGGACCCGTTCCAAACCCTTAATCATTTTAGTTGCCCTTTTCTGAACCTTTTCTAGTGCCAGTTTATCTTTTTTGAGATGAGGAGACCACATCTGTATGCAGTATTCGAGATGAGGGTGTACCATTGATTTATATAAGGGCAATAATATATTCTCAGTCTTATTCTCTATCCCCTTTTTAATGATTCCTAACATCCTGTTTGCTTTTTTGACCGCCTCTGCACACTGTGTGGACATTTTCAGAGAACTATCCACGATGACTCCAAGATCTTTTTCCTGACTTGTTGTAGCTAAATTAGCCCCCATCATATTGTATGTATAATTGGGGTTATTTTTTCCAATGTGCATTACTTTACATTTATCCACATTAAATTTCATTTGCCATTTTGTTGCCCAATCGCTTAGTTTTGTGAGATCTTTTTGAAGTTCTTCAGTCTGCTTTGGTCTTAACTATCTTTAGCAGTTTAGTATCATCTGCAAACTTTGCCACCTCACTGTTTACCCCTTTCTCCAGATCATTTATGAATAAGTTGAATAGGATCGGTCCGAGGACTGACCCTTGGGGAACACCACTAGTTACCCCTCTCCATTCTGAGAATTTACCATTAATTCCTACCCTTTGTTCCCTGTCTTTTAACCAGTTCTCAATCCATGAAAGGACCTTCCCTTTTATCCCATGGCAGCTTAATTTACATAAGAGCCTTTGGTGAGGGACCTTGTCAAAGGCTTTCTGGAAATCTAAGTACACTATGTCTACTGGATCCCCCTTGTCCACATGTTTGTTGACCCCTTCAAAGAATTCTAATAGATTAGTAAGACACGATTTCCCTTTACAGAAACCATGTTGACTATTGCTCAACAGTTCATGTTTTTCTATGTGTCGGACAATTTTATTCTTAACTATTGTTTCGACTAATTTGCCCGGTACAGACGTTAGACTTACCGGTCTGTAATTGCCGGGATCACCTCTAGAGCCCTTTTTAAATATTGGCGTTACATTAGCTAACTTCCAGTCATTGGGTACAGAAGCCGATTTGAAGGACAGGTTACAAACCTTAGTTAACAGTTCCGCAACTTCACATTTGAGTTCTTTCAGAGCTCTTGGGTGAATGCCATCTGGTCCCGGTGACTTGTTAAAGTTAAGTTTATCAATTAATTCCAAAACCTCCTCTCGTGACACTTCAATCCATGACAGTTCCTCCGATTTGTCACCTGCAAAAGCCAGCTCAGGTTTGGGAATCTCCCTAACATCCTCAGCCTTGAAGACTGAAGCAAAGAATCCATTTAGTTTCTCCACAATGACTATATCATCTTTAAGTGCTCCTTTTGTATCTTGATCATCAAGGGGCCCCACTGGTTCTTTAGCAGGCTTCCTGCTTCTGATGTACTTAAAAAACATTTTGTTATTACCTTTGGAGTTTTTGGCTAGCCGTTCTTCAAACTCCTCTTTGGCTTTTCTTATTACATTCTTGCACTTAATTTGGCAGTGTTTATGCTCCTTTCTATTTGCCTCACTAGGATTTGACTTCCACTTTTTAAAGTATTGAGAAATTTTATCTCTGCATTTTGTCCTGAAGTGAAATGTTCCCAGTCAATATGGGGATAATTGAAATCCCCCACTATTATTGAGTTCTTAATTTTGATAGCCTCTCTAACTTCCCTTAGCATTTCATCATCACTATCACCGTCCTGGTCAGGTGGTAGATAATAGATCCTTAATGTTATATTCTTATTAGAGCATGAAATTTCTGTCTATAGAGATTCTATGGAACATGCGAATTTGCTTAAGATTTTTACTTCATTTGATTCTACATTTTCTTTCACATATAGTGCCACTCCCCCCCCCCTCCCCCCGGCACGACCTGTTCTGTCCTTCCGATATATTTTGTACCCTGGAATGATTGTGTCCCATTGATTGCTCTCAGTCCACCAGGTTTCTGTGATGCCTATTATATCAATATCCTCCTTTATCACAAGGCACTCTAGTTCACCCATCTTATTATTTAGACTTCTAGCATTTGTGTACAAGCACTTTAAAAACTTGTCACTGTTTATTTGTCTGCCCTTTTCTGATGTGTCAGATTCTTTTTTATGTGAATGTTTATCATCTGATCTGGTCCTTACATTATCCTCTTCCATCCTCTGCTCCTGACTATACCCTGGAGAGTCTCTATCATTAGACTCTCCCCTAAGAGAAGTCTCTGTCCGATCCACATGCTCCTCTGCAGCAGTCGGCTTTCCCCCATCTCCTAGTTTAAAAACTGCTCTACAACCTTTTTAATGTTTAGTGCCAGCAGTCTGGTTCCACTTTGGTTTAGGTGGAGCCCATCCTTCCTGTATAGGCTCCCCCCATTCCAGAAGTTTCCCCAGTTCCTAATGAATGTAAACCCCTCCTCTCTACACCATCGTCTCATCCACGCATTGAGACTCTGAAGCTCTGCCTGCCTACCTGGCCCTGCGCGTGGAACTGGGAGCATTTCTGAGAATGCCACCATAGAGGTCCTGGAAGGTTTCCCTCTGCTCCCGTTGACTGCTCTGCTTCCCTGGGCCTTTCATCCTCCTCAACAGCGCAGGGGCTGTCTGACCGGAGGTGGGACAATTCTACAGTGTCCCAGAAAGCCTCATCAACATACCTCTCTGCCTCCCTTAGCTCCTCCAGTTCCGCCACCCTGGCCTCCAGAGTCCGTACGCGGTCACTGAGGGCCAGGAGCTCCTTGCACCGAATGCACACATACGCCACCCGCCCACGGGGCAGGTAATCATACATGCTGCATTCAGTGCAATAAACTGGATAGCCGCCACTCTGCAGCTGGGCTTCTGCCTGCATTGTCTCCTAGTTAATGAAGGGGTTGTTTAAAGCAAGAAGTTTTGAATGTAGTTTGGTTTATAGGTTTTAAGGGGAATAAAGGGTATAAGATAGAACTGGCAAGGGACCCGCGCTCCCTTCCTGCTCCCCTTCCAAACTCCCTTGCGAAACTCCCTGTTAGTAGCCCCTGTTCGCAAAAGCTGGACAAAGATGTACTCAGGGGCGGCTGTACAGGATGGTGCACTGGTGTTTGTAATGAGGTTATATCAGCTGGGTCCAGTTATGACTGTAAAACCTCTGATTCTTGATGGATACCAGGGTCGGAACTTGGACTGGCCCAGGGCATAACTCTTTGCCTTGGAGGAGATTTGAATATTCAAGGCACTGGAGAAGCTCAGGAAGTTGGGGGCATGCCCCACAGATTCCAGAATGGCCCCTGGTAAGGCATTGGGTCCCAATTATAAGTGTCCCATGGCCATATCCCTGGATCTACTCCTGTGGGAGCATCAGTGCTGAGACCTTGATCTTCATGAGGAGGAAGGCAAATTGAGACCTCCTGTAGTACGACTGGGATGTGTAAGATCCGACCTCTGACTCCAAAGAGAAATAGGAGTAATCGGAGGGCCATGGAGGCAGGGTACTGGGTGGAGGAGAAAGGACTGGCAGTCAAGATCTATGGTTGGACGTGAGGGCTTACCCACTGACGGTACCAAGTGTTTGTTTGGAAGATGTGCTGAAGCCTTGGCAGTCGTCAGTACCAAGAGCTGCTATGTCAAAGCCAGCAATGAATGATAGGGTGACAATGCTGTAGACAGCATCGGCACTTGTGACGAGGTAGGCGGTACCAATAACCCTACTGCCTGTGTAATCAGGGAGCCCAGTACCGAAAGGCAAAGAAGATCTTTAGCTGCTGCCTACTCATCACATGTCAGCACTGAGAGCACTGTATGAAGCTGAAATCACACAAGGTCCCGGCAATGGAATCAGTCTTAATGGTGCCAATGTCGGTGCTGAATCAATGACTCTACATGAGTGGCCAAGGAAGTATGTGGTAGTAGGAAGTGTCTCGCCAAAGCTGGGGCTCTAACCTTGGTACCCAACTTGCTCCTGAAGGTCACAGAATCATAGAAATTTGGCCAGAAGGTATCTCGCTAGGTCATCTAGTCCAGTGCCCTGCACTGAGGCAGGACTAAGTATTATCTAGACCAGTGGTTCTCAAACTTTTGTATTGGTGACCCCTTTCACACAGCAAACCTATGAGTGCAACCCCCCTTATAAATTAAAAACCCTTTTTTTATATTTAACACTCTTATAAATGCTGGAGGCAAAGTGGGGTTTGGGGTGGAGGCTGACAGCTCCCGATCCCCCCAAGTAATAACCTTGCGACCCCCTCAGGGGTCATGACCCCCAGTTTGAGAACCCCTGATCTAGACCATCCCTGGCAGGTGTTTGTCTAACCTGCTCTTAAAAATCTCCAGTGACAGAGATTCCACAACCTCCCTAGGTCAGTGGTTTTCAACCTGTGGTCTGCAGACCACTAGGGCTCCAGAGATTATGCCTAAGGGGTCTGTGAAAGTTTGTCATTTCCTTAGAACAGTGGGGTCCGCACCTCCATTCGAAAAATTTTAAGGGTCCAAAAATGAAAAAAAGTTGAAAGCCACTGCTCTAGGTAATTTGTTCCAGTGCTTAACTACCCTGATAGGAAGATTTTCCTGTTGTCTAACCTAAATCTCCCTTGCTGCAATTTAAGCCCATTACTTCTTGTGCTTCCTTCAGTGGCTAAGGAGAACAATTTATCACCGTCTTTATAACAAGCTTTTACGTACTTGAAGACTGTTATCATGTCCCCCCTCAATCTTCTCTTCTACAGACTAAACAAACCCAATTTTTTCACTCTGTCCTTGTAGGTCATGTTTTCTAGACCTTTAATCATTTTTCTTGCTCTCCTCTGGACTTCCTCCAATTTGGCCACATCTTTCCTGAAATGTGGCGCCCAGAACTGGACACGATACTCCAGTTGGGCCTAATCAGCACGGAGTACAGCGGAAGAATTATTTCTCGTGTTTTGCTCACAACACTCCTGCTAATGCATCCCAGAATGATGTTTGCTCTTTTTGCAACAGTGTTACACTGTTGACTAAGATTTAGTTTGTGATCTGCTATAACAGCCAGATCCTTTTCTGCAGAACTCCTTTCTAGGCAGTCATTTGCCATTTTGTATTTGTGCAATTAATTATTCCTTCCTGAATGGAGTACTTTGCATTTGTCCTTATTGAATTTCATCCTATTTATTTCAGACCATTTCTCCAGTTTGTCAGGACCATTTTGAATTCTAATCCTGTCCCACAAAGCGCTTGCGACCCCTCCCAGCCTGGTATCATCTGCAAATGTTATAAGTGTACTCTCTATGCCATTATCCACGTCATTTATGAAGATACTGGGTCAGAACCAGACCCAAGACAGATCCCTAAGGACCCCACTCAATATACCCTTCCAGCTAGACTGTCAGCCATTGATAATTATTCTCTGAGCATGGTTTTCAACCAGTTATGCACCCACCTTATAGCAGGTTTATCTAAGCTATATTTCCCTAGTTTGCCAAGCACTGGGGTCTCCTTGATGAGGACGGTCTCTTAGGCTTTGAAGAATGTGGATTGTCTGACTTCTGTCTCTTGCGCAGCACCAAAGATGGAGAATGATGCTTCCTTCTCAAGTCCCCGGAAGCGCATTGTCCAGAGGGGCACTCCGAGGCACAGCGGAGTTGGTGGCTCTGCGTACTGAGTAGCTGAGTTCTGAGAGAGGATGTAGTGCCACTTCTGTTCCCGGGTGTCAAACCATCACATCTCTGGATTTCCTGGCCCTAGTCTTGAACCTCTTGCAGATCAGGCGCTTACCCCAAACATGTCCCTCTCCCAAACACTTTAGACTGTGGAGGTGGGGATCATCGACTAGCAGAGATTTATTACAGCCAGAGCAGCATTTAAATTCCAGGGACGTAGGCATTTCCTGGTCCCAAGTGTCAATGACATGAAGTAAGAGCTGAAATATCAAAACGATAAAACAAAAAGCCAAGCGAGCACCACTACCTAAAACGAACGCTAAAACGACTATTCTCACTATTGACAGCAGTGTAAAGAAGTTTTCTCTGAGACAAACGGGAACTTGTGTGGCAAGACACACATGCTTCAACTACCGATCACGGCTAGTGAGAAGGAACTGAGGGAGGTCAGGGCAGCTCTTCTCTTCCTATAATTGGCTTGTGGCACGAGTGTGCAGAGGATGCATGTGCTGCCCTGATGGGTACCTGACTTTGGCGTGCTGGGCACACACACCCCGAAGAGGAATGGACATGTGCGATCACTTGAAGAGGAAAAAGAAATGTACAAAGGAAGAACAAACCCAGAGAAAAGTGGATGCCTGCAGGAGGGTCGGTCCTAGAGCTCCCATCACATCTTGAACCCTTCACTGCACCAAGGAATTCTGCCCACAAACCCTTCCCTTCAGTCTCCCCCTAGGACAGCCAAGGGAACTGGTTATATACTAGTCACCCCCCCTTTTCCCACCAGGCCTAGCCACAGGCAGGACCACAAAAATGACCTCCATGTTCAACTACATTTCCCATGATGCCTTGCCACAGACTGACATAATCTGTACATCACCGAGGGCTTTGAGCAGCTCCTGCCTTGGTTTAAAAGCCAGGGACAGGAGGCCGGGCTGCTGTTTTAGCCCAGTCTGCTTCCTCAAGGCTGTTCTCCCTCCATGCTAGTGCCCTGAAATCAGAGGTGCCACCAGAACTCTCGTCAGGAGAGGGCCCGCGGGGGGGCCCAGTTCCCAAATTATCTGTCCAGTAGCAGAGGTCACAGCAGGTGTTACGTTCAAACTTCCTCATCAGCGGAATCCTGCTGTGTGCATGCAATGCATTCTGGGAGGTGCACGCATGCACACGGGGTTCCCCTTTCCCCCCTTTGCGTTGCCATGCAAGTCCTCGCCCAGCCACCATCTCTCCTTCTGGAGCAGGCCCAGAAGTGCAAGAGGTGGAGGAAGCAGTGTGAGGAGATGGCAGCCCAGGGTTCTGGGAAGCAGGGAGCATGGTTGGAGACCTCTCCCACCTCCACTCCCACCAGAGAAACCAGGACCGGCTGGGATCTCTCCCCCCCTCCCCTCCCACCAGAGAGACCGGGACCAGCTGGGACCTCTCCCCCCTTCCCTCCCCTCCCACCAGAGAGACCGGGACCAGCTGAGACCTCTCCTGCCTCCCTTTCCCTCCCACCAGAGAGACCGGGACCAGCTGGGACCTCTCCCCCCTCCCCTCCCACCAGAGAGACCGGGACCAGCTGGGACCTCTCCCCCCTTCCCTCCCCTCCCACCAGAGAGACCGGGACCTCTCCTGCCTCCCTTTCCCTCCCACCAGAGAGACCGGGACCAGTTGGGACCTCTCCCCTCCCCTCCCACCAGAGAGACCGGGACCAGCTGAGACCTCTCTCACCTCCCCTCCCCTCCCCTCCCACCAGAGAGACCAGTACCTGCTGGGACCTCTCCCCTCCCCTCCCACCAGAGAGACCGGGATCAGCTGGGACCTCTCCTGCCTTCCCTCCCACCAGAGAGACCGGGACCAGCTGGGACCTATCCCCCGTCTCCTCCCACCAGAGAGACCGGGACCGGCTGGGACCTCTCTCCCCTCCCTTTCCCCGGAGAGAGTGGGATAGTGAATTTGCAGTAGTGTTGGTCCATGGCCAAGAGAAGGCCTGGGACCCCCCGATGCTGCACTCCTGTCTAATTACAGATATACTCACACGTGCACACAACAGCACGTATGCATGCTCAGACAAACACACGCCCACACACAACTCCACTGATTTAGCCAAGCGTTGTGTTGCACCTGGCCCAGCTCCACAAGGAGGCAATTACAGGAGAATCTCGACTTTAGCATGGCCCGTACGCTTGCAGAGAAAAGCACAAAGCGAGACCTGAATGCAGTCGGAAGGGTCAGAATCAGACAGGCAAATAGGAGGGTCCCAACACTTCCACTGGAACAACCTCCCACGTTTGTGGACCTGCCCGTGATTTTGGAACGATGGTGTGACGCAGGGAGTCTGTGAACGTTACACTCACAGGAAAAATGACAGCCTGGGCACCTACCGACAGACACATGTCCCAGCAGTGAGCATGGGCAGTCATGTGTGCACCACAACCCACTAGGGCAAACACTCAATAACACAGAGCCACCAAAGGACACCCTGCACCTGAGAAAAGGCTCTGCTGCTTCTCCTGTGCACAGCCCTATTCACCAGCACACATTCCCACGTGTGCCCTGTGCAAGAACAACCCCTGTTCACCAACATACATACTACCACATGTGCCCTGTGAAAGCACCGCCCCTCCTCACCAGGGCACACACGCTCCCATATGTGCACTGTGAAACAACTGCCTCTATTCACTACTGCACACACATTCGTGTGTGTGCTGTGAAAGCACAGCCCTTATTCACTGCCACGCACACTACTACGTGTACCCGATAAAAGCACAACCCCATTCACCAACGCACATATTCCCACATGTACCCTGTTAATTCCCGGGCCCTATTTACCAGCACATGCGTGTATGTGTATGTGCTATGAAAGCACAGCCCCTGTTCACCAGAGCATGCACTTCCACGTGTACCCGGTGAAAGTACGGCCCCTACTCACCAACTCCCACCATGTGAAAGCACAACTCGTATTTCCCAGCATACGTACTCCCACATATACCCTGTGCAAACATCCCCCATTCACCAACATAAGCACTCCCACATGCCCCTCTCCCCTGGCACGCGCACTGTGAAAGCACAGCCCCTAGCTGCTTGTGCCTGCACTCCCACATGTGCAAACACGATGGCTATTCCCTGGCTGGCACACCTGGGCACACATGCCCACCAGCACATGCGCTCCCCGCTCTGTCCGTGCCCCTGTTACTAGCCCACTGTGTTTAATTAGTTCTGCAGGGCTCCCCACCCTCCTCCCATGCCTTGGCCAAGGAAACACCACTTGTGGCTAGTTTGCCGGGTGGGCAGCGGGAGCCGGCCTGAGCCCCCGAGCCCGGTGCTGTGCTGCGGGGCCAGCACAGCTCTTACCTTTGGAGCAGAGCCTGTTCACGGCATGGGGATAGGATGGCAGGGCCCGAGTAACCATAGCAGCGCTAGCGAGCGCCGGGAGCCAGCGAGCGAGCGAGTGAGCCAGCCAGCCAGCGAGCGAGCGAGCAAGGAGTGCTGGGGGTGGGGGCGGAGGGGATTCGGGAGAGGAACAAGAAAGATAAATTTCTCCTGCGAACTCAGCCCCCCTCACAGCCTGGGGAGCCGAGTGTTAGTTTAAGGTGTTGTCATGGCAACCAGAGTATGTGTGAGGAGAGAGGGAGAAGGAAGGAAAGTTCAAAGCCAGCTGGGCGGGGAGGGGGGGGCGGTGCTGGGTCTCCTGGGGGGGTACCCAGCAGGTGCCACCCCCGCCCCAGCGCCCCTCAGAAATACTATCCCTGCCCTGGAGCTGCCTGCCTTTTGGGGGGACAGGAATCCCCGGGCACGCCCAGAGCTCTCTACCCACCCCTCACCTTGGTGCCCTTCCCTCCGAATCCCCTCCCCACTGGGAGCCAGCCCCACCTGGCCCAGCAGCTCCCCCTTCGGCCCCCCACCCAGCCCCACACCTTGGGGCGAAAGCTGCCTCTGGCCAGGGGGTGGCACTTGCCCGGCGAGGGGCGGGGAAGGGTGCACAGGGCAAGTCCAGGCCTCTGGCCGTCCCCAGCCCCGGCCCACTGGGGCCTTCTCCTGCAGGGGGCGCCGCCCTCCCATCGTGCAGGGGGCCGGAGCAGGATCACCGCCGGAGCCCCCCGGCCAAAGTAGCCAGGTGGGGAGCTCCTGTGGAGGGGCCCGGGAACACGCAGGGGCATATCAGCCCAGGACGCCGCCTGCCGGGTTCGCACGCACCCTCTGCACAGGGGAGAGGGACCCGAGGCGGCGCCGGGCAGCTGCGAGCGGAGTGAGGGGGGCTCTGTTTGGCGTTGTGAAGCCTCCCAGAGTCAGGGGGGTCTAAACCTCTCCCATCAGGCCCTGCTTCCCCCAAATCCCCTATGCGTGGGTCAGCTCAGTACACCTGTGTGCCCGTCAGCACGATGCACCCCTGCGTGTGGGCGGCAGACACAGTCCATCCCTGGGTGCAGCCGCTGAGTGCGGGTGGCGGTGGGCACGGTACATCCCTGGATGCAGGCAGAGGGCACGGTACATCCCTGTCTGTGGGCAGTGGGCACGGTACATCCCTGAGTGCGGGCGGCAGTGGGCACGGTACATCCCTGGATGCAGGCAGAGGGCATGGTACATCCCTGAGTGCGGGCGGCAGTGGGCACGGTACATCCCTGAGTGCGGGCGGCAGTGGGCACGGTACATCCCTGGATGCAGGCAGAGGGCATGGTACATCCCTGTCTGTGGGCAGTGGGCACGGTACATCCCTGAGTGCGGGCGGCGGTGGGCACGGTACATCCCTGGATGCAGGCAGAGGGCACAGTATACCCCTGTCTGTGGGCAGCGGGCACGGTACATCCCTGAGTGCGGGCGGTGGTGGGCACGGTACATCCCTGGATGCAGGCAGTGGGCACGGTACATCCCTGTGTGTGGGCAGTGGGCACAGTGCACCCCTGCGTGCGAGCGGCGAGCACAGTACACCCCTGTGTGGAGGCCACAGCCTGCCCTTGTAGGGGGAAGCTCAGGGCTCTGCCCATGGCCCCGCCCCACCCTACGGGGAGGGGAGCTGGGGGCTCTGCCCAGGGCCATGCCCTGTTCTGGGGGGAGGCGAGCCGGGGGGTGGCTCTGCTCAGGGCCATGCCTTGCCCTGGGGGGGGAACTGGGGGCACTGACCAAGGCCACGCCCTGCCCTGGGGGAAGGGGAACTGGGGGGGGCTCTGCCCATGGCCATGCCCTGGGGGAGGGAGCTGGGGGCACTGACCAAGGCCACGCCACACCCTGGGGGGGGAGCTGGGGGCACTGACCAAGGCCACGCCACGCCCTGGGGGAAGGGGAGCCGGGGGAGGAGGGGGCTCTGCATGACCATGCCTTGGCCGCAGAGGGTAGTTTGGGGCACCACATGGGGTGCCTACAACTCAGGAGCCTCTGGCCTGTCCATCCCCTGCAGGCAGCTCCCTCCGCCCCAGGGAAACACCCGCAGGGCACCAGAGCCCAAAGAGCCGCTGATGTTAATTACTGCCAATTATGGTAATATTACCACAGCCCCTGAGCCCTCGGCATGGGCCCCCAGCCCCACAGCAGTCCTGTGCCCCACCCCACCACATCTCTTAACCCTGCCCCCACCAGCCCCACATCTACCCTGCCCCCCCAACCCCACACCTATTAACCTGCACCCCCCAGCCCCACATCTATTAACCCTGCCTCCCCGGCCCCACATCTACCCTGCCCCCACCACCACATCTCTTAATCCTGCCTCCCCGGCCCCACATCTACCCTGCCCCCGCACCACATCTATTAACCCTGCCCCTCCCGGCCCCACATCTACCCTGCCCCCACCATCACATCTATTAACCCTGCCCCTCCCGGCCCCACATCTACCCTGCCCCCACCATCACATCTATTAACCCTGTACCCCCATCCCCACATCTACCCTGCCCCCACCATCACATCTATTAACCCTGTACCCCCATCCCCACATCTACCCTGCCCCCCACATCTATTAACCCTGTACCCCCCAGCCCCACATCTACCCTGCACCCCCCGGCCCCACATCTACCCTGCCCCCGCCATCACATCTATTAACCTGCACCCCCCAGCCCCACATCTACCCTGCACCCCCCGGCCCCAAATCTACCCTGCCCCCCCAGCCCCACATCTCTTAATCCTGCCTCCCCGGCCCCACATCTACCCTGCCCCCGCACCACATCTATTAACCCTGCCCCTCCCGGCCCCACATCTACCCTGCCCCCGCACCACATCTATTAACCCTGCCCCTCCCGGCCCCACATCTACCCTGCCCCCACCATCACATCTATTAACCCTGTACCCCCATCCCCACATCTACCCTGCCCCCCACATCTATTAACCCTGTACCCCCCAGCCCCACATCTACCCTGCACCCCCCAGCCCCACATCTACCCTGCCCCACCATCCCCACATCTCTTAACCCTGCCCCCCCGGCCCACATCTACCTTGCCCCCACCAGCCCCCATCTACCCTGCCCCCACCACCACATCTCTTAACCCTGCCCTTTCTGGCCCCACATCTACCCTGCCCCCCCAACCCCACATCTATTAACCTGCACCCCCCAGCCCCACATCTATTAACCCTGTCTCTCCGGCCCCACATCTACCCTGCCCCCGCACCACATCTCTTAACCCTGCACCCCCCGGCCCCACATCTATTAACTGGCACCCCCCAGCCCCACATCTATTAACCCTGCGCCCTGTCCCCAGATCTACCCTGCACCCCCCAGCCCCACATCTACCCTGCCCCACCAGCCCCACATCTATTAACTGGCACCCCCCAGCCCCACATCTATTTACCTGCACCCCTTAGCCCCACATCTACCCTGCACCCTCCAGCCCCACATCTACCCTGCCCCCACCACCACATCTATTAACTCTGCCTCCCCGGCCCCCCATCTACCCTGCCCCCACCACTACATCTCTTAACCCTGCCCTTTCTGGCCCCACATCTACCCTGCCCCCCCAACCCCACATCTATTAACCTGCACCCCCCAGCCCCACATCTATTAACCCTGTCTCCCCGGCCCCAAATCTACCCTGCCCCCACCACCACATCTCTTAACCCTGCCCCTCCCGGCCCCACATCTACCCTGTCCCACCACCACATCTATTAACCCAGCCCCCCGGCCCCACGTCTACCCTGCACCCCCCGGCCCCACATCTATTAACTGGCACCCCCCAGCCCCACATCTATTAACCCTGCGCCCCGTCCCCAGATCTACCCTGCACCCCCCAGCCCCACATCTACCCTGCCCCACCAGCCCCACATCTATTAACTGGCACCCCCCAGCCCCACATCTATTAACCCTGCGCCCCGTCCCCACATCTACCCTGCACCTCCCAGCCCCACATCTACCCTGCCCCCACCACCACATCTATTTACCTGCACCCCTTAGCCCCACATCTACCCTGCACCCTCCAGCCCCACATCTACCCTGCCCCCACCACCACATCTATTAACTCTGCCTCCCCGGCCCCACATCTACCCTGCCCCCACCACTACATCTCTTAACCCTGCACCCCCCGGCCCCATGTCTACCCTGCACCCCCTGGCCCCACATCTACCCTGTCCCACCACCACATCTATTAACCCTGTACCCCCCAGCCCCACATCTACCCTGCACCCCCCGGCCCCACATCTACCCTGTCCCACCACCATATCTACCCTGCACCCCCCGGCCCCACATCTACCCTGCCCCCCCAGCCCCACCCCCACATCTCTTAACCCTGCCTCCCCAAATCAATCAGCTCAGTGCCTCTCAGCCGGACACCTGCTTCTCCTGGGCCGCTGCCGGTTCTTCCCCATCCCCGGGCCTGGGCTCCTGGGGACCAGCTACGGGGGGGGAGGGGGGGGTGCAGTGGGCAGGAGGTACCAGGGTGGGGCACTGCAGCTCCGTGGCCAGTTCCAGCTCCAAGATCACTGGCCGAGTGACACTCAGGGGTTAGTGTAGGGAGCAGGAGGCGGCTCTGCACGCTCAGCCCCCCTGCCCGGGGTGGGGCAGTCCCTTGGCAAGCACCCAGCAATGTGGGGCAGCAAGCCTCCCATCCCTGGTCGAAGCCCACCCACCCCCCTGGCTCCAGAGCCCCAGCCACCACTTCATAGCTCTGTCTACGCAGCTGTTTTCAGAGCCCTGCACCCCACGTCTGTGCCCCTGCCGTCACAGGCCAGCAGAGCTCCCCCAGGCACATGGGGCTGGCACCCACATGCTGGCGGCGCTGGAGAAAGGCAGACCAAGAACCAATAGCTGGGGGCTGAAGCCAGAGAAATTCAGACTGGAGCTGGCGCCAAGTTCAGGGAGGCTCGAGGAAGAGCACCTGGATTTAGCAGCACAGAGTGTCTGGCTTCTCAGGACTCCAGCCCAGATCTTAGCCACCGCAGGGGTTTAGACAGAGCTGAGACAGGGGTGAGGAGCTGAATACAGCTCCCGCTGCCGGGAGTGGCGGGGGCATGTGGTGAGAGCTTGCACAGGGCAGCACATCACACAGGCGTTTGCCACAAGACTTGTCCGCGGAAAAGGCCAACATACACCAGGGCCCGTCACCAGGGCAGGTCACACAGGCTGTCAGAGGCGCAGCCCAACTCGCAGAATGCAACTGCTGCCAGCGCTAGACACAGCACCCGTCCCAGCATGCCCTGCGCTTCCCACGCCAGACGCAGACCCTCCGCTATACTAGCGCTCCATTCAGTGCAGCTGGGGGGCTGCCAAAGGCCAGTCTGAGCCTGCATGTAACTGAAAGCAGCCCCAAGGCTGCTCTGAGTTCATCTGCCTGGGACCAACCTCTAGGGGCTGTATCACCAGCCAGCCACAGTCCACTCTGGCCACACTGCCTCCTGCCCCAGCCTTCCTCTGCATGCCTCCTACACCATGGAAGGGTGTGGGATGCTCGCCTGTTCCAGGGGGAGTCTCAGGTGCCCTTTAGGGGCTGGAGTGGGGGCCGTAAACATCACTTTTGTGACAAGTACAAAGGACAACAGTGCACAGACTCAGCAACTCAGCCCAGAGCAAGGTGTGTGTGTCTGTGTGTGTGTGTATGGGTATGTGGGATGTGTTTGCGTGTATGTGTATGTGTACATGTGTGGTGTGTGTGTGTGGATGTGAGGGTGCATGAATCTGTGTGTACGTGTATGTGGGTGTGTATATGTGCATGTGGGGGAGTGGATGTAGGGTGTGTGTGTGTTTGCATGTATGTGTGTATATGGGTGTGTGTGTGTGTGTGCGTGTGTGCGTGTGAGTAGTGGGGATGTGGGGATGCATGCATCTGCGTGTACGTGTGTGGGGGTGGGGGTGCGTGGGCTGGGGGAGGTAGAACTCGCTCACAACAGTCGCTCTCGGTGACGCTAGCACCATCGGGGAGCTCCAGGAATGCAGCTCATTGTACCTACACCCTTATTGCTTGGTGCCATTCGCTCTTTTAATCTTTCTGTATCAACCGACTTTTCACACTACGAAATTCAGTCTCCACAGCACGAGTTAAAATGTTCTCAGCCCCCTCTTCCCATCTGTTCCTGCCCCTCCCCCCGCCACCTTCCTGGCCGCCCCGCCACTCCCCCCACCACGCACAAGCCTGCAGGCAGAATTCGCTTGCTGGAGCAGCTAATGAACGGGGAGGAGGCCGGTGCATGGCCCATCTCAGGGCTTGCAGGGGCGAAAGGCTGCAGCCACTTCCCTGCCGCATCCGGGAATTACCGCGGCAGCCGAGCGAGCGGCACAGAGGCATACACGCCCCGAGGAGCGTGCAGCTGGACTCCGGCTCACCAGGGAGCTCTCTAAGCACAGTGCGAGCCCTGGCCACCAGCCTGGCCCAGGCCGCAGGCTGCTCTGCCCACCCGCCTGTGGCCCTTGCCACAGAGCCAGCCAGGGCCTTGCCCCTAAAGCTGGGCTTGACCCCGCTGCTCATGGAGCCCAACAATGGGGCCTCAGCAGAGCCCGGGAGAGCGCGGGGCCCCACCCCGTCGGGGCAGAGCAAACGGCAGAGCGCCCAGCACTTCCCCCCCCCGGCGAGTGCATGAGCCGTGCCCTGGCTCCTCCTCGGGGCAGGGTGCGGGCGGCTCTGCTGGGACAGCCACGCACAGTGGACTCTGGAGCTGGGGCGGTGCCGGGCCCATAATGGGCAGTAGCCACCATTGCAAAGCAGGGGGGTCTCTCCCGGCCCCAGTGGCCCCCCAACACATCCAGGGAGGCCCAGCTCCTAGCCAGTTCCCTCTCCCCAGAACTCATTGCCGGCCCAGCCAGCGGCCCCCTTACCTCCACAGCGGCTCCCGCTCCCGGCCTCGCTTAGGGCCAAAGCCAAAAGGAAACCTGCAGCCGCTGGCTCTGCCCCTTTCCTGCCAGGAAGAGGACGCCCCTTCGGGCTCTCGCCTGCCCCCGCTCCAGCCACAGGACAGAACCCGCCTCCCCGGGCAGAGACACCGAACGAGCCCTTTGGCCATCGGGGGAGGACGCCCACAGGCAGGGCAAAGGAGCGATGCTGGGCGGAGATGGGCTGGGGGGCCGTGTATGTGTCTGGCTTGGGAGGGTTGTCTGTATGTATGTGTCGTGGGGTCTGTCCGTGATGGAGGTGCTGTGTGTGTGTGTGTGTGTGTGTACACACACATACTTCCCAGGGAATCTGGACACACACCGGGCGAGTCAGGATGTGCTTTCCACAGACTATCTGCACAGCCAGGAAGCACCTTGCCAGAGCAATGATTTCCACTTCCTCCTGCTCTGCGCCCAGAGGAAACCCCCCCACCACCCCCCAGGCTATGATGGGGAGCAGCCTCCTCCCCCGGGACTGTCTGTCAGCCCCATAGGAATGCAGCAGGCACAGGGAGGGTCAGTTTGCATCCAGGCCTGGTGCACTCATTACATGAACCAGGGACCGGATGGGCTGGACAGAGGTGGGGCCGGACTGAGAGGGTGGGGCAGGATGGAACCTGTGGGGCCAGGCAGGGAAAGGATGGAGCGTGTGGGGATGAGCGGGCGGGGCAGAACAGAGCGTGTGGAGCTGGGTAGACGTGGGGCTGGCCTGAGGGTGTGGGGCAGGATGGAATGTGTGGGGCTGGGCATGGAAAGGACTGAGCCCGTGGGGCTGAGCGAGCAGGGGACAGGACGGAGCGTACAGAGCTGGGCAATGGCAGGGACAGCCTGAGGGTGTGAGGCAGGATGAAATCTGTGGGGCTGGGCAGGGAAAGGACCGAGCTTGTGGGGCCAAGCCAGGAGGGGGCAGGACGGAGCATGTGGAGCTGGGCAGACGTGGGGCTGGCGGGGCAGGGTGTGGGGCAGGATGGAACGTGTGGGTCCAGGCAGGATGGAACGATCATTAATAGTCATAGCTACTCAGGGAGTCCTTAAGGCAACCCCCCTAGCAGCACTGTGTCCTGCAGGGCCCGCTCACATCAGTGGGGCTAGCAACGACCCACAGGGACCACACCCCCTACTCAATCCCCAGCACTCCACCCTGGAGTCCCTCGGTGGCCTCCCATCTCACGGGCAGCCCTGCCCGCCTGGCCTACCGCCTGTGAGAGGAGCACGGTGCAAAGAGGTGGGGCTGGAGGCTGCGACTCGTGTCTGTGTCCCACCAAAAGGAACCCAGACACGCTGCCCGTTGAGGGTTGGTGCCACGTGAGTCATCAGTGCAGGGACGCTAACCCCGCTGGTTGTACACCCACCTGTGCCGGGCGTGTCCCCGACAGCCCAACCCCCCAGGCCCCACCCTGAGGCGCCGGCCCAGTCCCCACCCCAAGGCACCATCCCACACCCCACCCTGAGACGCCGGCCCAGACCTCACCCCGAGACGGTGGCCCAGTCCCCACCCCGAGACGCCGGCCCAGACCTCACCCCGAGGCGCCGGCCCAGTCCCCACCCCGAGGCGCCGGTCCAGACCTCACCCCGAGGCGCCGGCCCAGACCTCACCCCGAGGCGTCGGCCCAGACCTCCCCGCAAGTCACAGGCCCAGGCCCCACCCCGAGGCACCGGCCTGGTCCCCATCCTGAGACGCCGGCCCAGTCCCCACCCCGAGACTCCAGCCCAGACCTCCCCGCAAGGCGCCGGCCAGTCCCCACCCCAAGGCGCCGGCCCAGTCCCCACCCTGAGGTGCTGGCCCAGACCTAACCCTGAGACGCTGGCCCAGTCCCCATCCCGAGACGCCGGCCCAGTCCCCATCCCGAGACGCCGGCCCAGTCCCCACCCCGAGACACCGGCCCAGACCTTCCCGAGAAGCCGGCCCAGTCCCCACCCCGAGGCGCCGGCCCAGTCCCCACCCCGAGACGCCGGCCCAGACCTTCCCGAGAAGCTGGCCCAGTCCCCACCCCGAGGCGCCGGCCTAGACCTCACCCTGAGGTGCCGGCCCAGACCCAACCCCGAGGCGCCGGCCCAGTCCCCACCCTGAGACGCCGGCCCAGATCTCCCGCCAAGGCTGGGCCCGGCCAGCACAAGCCTCTCCCTGGCTGACAATAGCCTGAGCATGAGTCACTTGCTCCTACAATGGCTTCTCCCAGTGCTAGTGGAACAGCCAGCACCAGGCTGTTCTGGCCCAGCACAAGGTCCCTGTGGGCTCTGATTAGGCCTGATCCCTCCCGTGTCCCTTTCTGCTGTAATCTTGGGAGGGCCCTGTTTGCTCCCCAGTGCTAAGACAGCTGCAGTGCCCAAGAATCCTCATCCATCTCCACCCAGGACACATAGGCCAGTTCCCGCGCTCCCAGAGCAGCTGCAGTGACCAGGAGACGTTTGTTTCCTTGCTCATGCAGTACCATGAGCCCCGCGCACTCGGGAACTGTGCACCAGGCCCTCCGAATCTTGAGAGTCACTTAAAAACCAGGAGATTTTGTTAAACAATATGTTTTAGGGTTTCTTTGCCTTCTGAGCTTTGACATTAGGGGCCATGTTTCCCAGCTTTGTTTTTCTTAAACAAAATCTGAGACTTTCCCCCAATCCTAGGACGTCAGGAGCTGGGATGTTAAGGGCTTGTCTACACTGGAAAGGTTTTGACGGCACAGCTGCAGAGGGGTACTCCCATCAGCATACTCGAGAGGCGGTAGCTCAGGTGACAGAGGAATTCTGCCATCAACCGGGCACGAGGTCAGCTCAGGGTGTGGATTTCCCACCTCTATGGGGCGGGTCCCAGAGCCCCAGCTCCAGATCAAGGCCAAACGTCTACATGGCAGTTTTGCACCCTGTCGTAGAAATTCCTGTTCATTCCAGCTGAGGAATAAGGAGAGACGGACACTTGCACCCCAAGCCCTGCAAGCCCAAGTCAGCTGGCCTGGCCCAGCCACGGGCGGTTAATTGCTGGGTAGACGTAACTAGCCCTTATGGCCATTGAAATCAGTGGGAGTCTGGATTCCTCTGAGGAACTGGCCTTAGGCCTTGGCTACACTGGCGCTGCACAGCGCTGCAACTTGCTGCGCTCAGGGGTGTGAAACCCCCCCCCCCCCCCCCCCGAGCGCAGCGCTGTAAAGCTCCAGTGTAATCAGAGCCTGCAGCGCTGCACGCTCGCTCGCAGCGCTGCGAGCTACTCCCCTCGGAGAGGTGGAGCACTTACGGCGCTGCGAGCTACTCCCCTCGGAGAGGTGGAGCACTTACGGCGCTGCGAGCTACTCCCCTCGGAGAGGTGGAGCACTTACGGCGCTGCGAGCTACTCCCCTCGGAGAGGTGGAGCACTTACGGCGCTGCGAGCTACTCCCCTCGGAGAGGTGGAGCACTTACGGCGCTGCGAGCTACTCCCCTCGGAGAGGTGGAGCACTTACGGCGCTGCGAGCTACTCCCCTCGGAGAGGTGGAGCACTTACGGCGCTGCGAGCTACTCCCCTCGGAGAGGTGGAGCACTTACGGCGCTGCGAGCTACTCCCCTCGGAGAGGTGGAGCACTTACGGCGCTGCGAGCTACTCCCCTCGGAGAGGTGGAGCACTTACGGCGCTGCGAGCTACTCCCCTCGGAGAGGTGGAGTACTTACGGCTGAATTGCCAAGTGTAGCCAAGGCCTTAGTGAAGGAGAGCTGGTTCTGTGACAGACAAGACTGGAAAGGGAGAATGACTTTTCCAGATGCCACGAAGCTGGGGGTGACCCAGAGAAACCAAACAATGGGACCCGTCAGGGTGAGGGGAATGGAACAAAGAGACTCATCTGGAAAAGGGCAGCCATGCTGTCTGGGGGGAACCATCCGGAGCCCAGAACCTCGGAGGGGCCAGAAGCCCAGGAGCAGCCTCATGGAGAGGGACTGAGGGGGAGCAGAGTGGGCAGGAGTTTGCCTGGGCTCACAGCTGCCGAGGAAGCCAACGTGACTTTGAGCAGCATGCAGAGGCCTCACGCACTGTCCCTCTCGGTGCACACCTGGCCTCTCGGCCTCCTGGCTTCTTGTTAGCAGCAGGCTACTGCCCAGCTGGGGAACGTGCAGGGAGCTGGAGCTCAGGGGCTGGAGCACAGACTGGCGGCTGCATGTTGGTGATAGAGACACCACCAGGCCCCTGGCCCAGACAGGGCAGGTTAGAGTCAGCGGGAGTGAGCGAGGGCCGTGCTCCGGGGTGGGCAGGAACAGAGTTTAGAACTCTGGGTCGGGGAGCCAAAGGCGTTATTGTCATGAGCAGTGATGGGGAAGACGGGCCGCAGCCAAATGGGAAATAGACCCGGAGCGAGCAGAGAGAGGAGACCCACAGCGCAGGAGAGCCGCACTGGGTACGTGGATTGGCTTATGCCACTGTGTGCAACTGTGAGCACAAGTGTGTGCAAGTGGGTGGGTGTTACTATATTAGCCTGCGCATGCACCTGCAGACTTTTGGGAGGCTCTGCGTATGCATGTGACTCCCTAGAAGCTCAAGTGTTTGTGGCCTAAGGGAGCCCAGTGTTCCAGTGCCAGTGAAAGCCCAGGGGTGTTTGGTGCCAGGCTCCTGTCAGCCCGTGTCAATCTGAGCTTTACCTGAGTGTACCCTGGACGACTGTGTCCAGCATGCAGAGATGTGCATAAGTGTGTGCATAGATATGAATCTGTGGAGTGCAAGTGTCACAGAGTGTGGGGGAGCCAGGGCCCTGCACCCCTCTTCCTGAGATTCACCGTGACTCTCAGCCAGCCAGTAAAGCGGAAGGTTTATTGGATAACAGGAACACAGTCTACAGCAGAGCTCGTAGATACAACCAGGACTCCTCAATCAAGTCCTTTTGGGGAGCGCAGGGAGCTTAGACCCCAGCTTGGGGTTCCCTGTGTTGCACCTCCCAGCCCAAAACTGAAAAACTCCCCAAATCCCTCCAGCAGCTCTCTCCCCCCTCTCCTCTGCTCCTCCTCTCCTTTGTTCCGGCTCCCGGGCAGACGGTGTCACTTCTCCCACCCCCCTTCCTGGCTCAGGTTACAGTTCAGGTAGCTCAATGTAACTCCCAGGCTCCATTCCCAGGTCAAACCCGCCCCGTTCCCTGCTCCGTCACAGCAAATGTGCATGCAAGTGTGCCCATACGTGTAACATACATGTGTGTCTGCACTACAGCGAGTGTGCAAATGTCTGGAGGAGCAGTTCTGCAGTGCCTCTCTCTTACCAAAGCCTTGGGCTCTCAGTTCTGGGGAGGGGTCGGCTGGGGATTGCAGCCAGGAATTGGGGGTTGCTGCATGGGGGATTTCACTGGGGGTGTTACGTAGGGGAGGGGTGGCATGGGGACAGCATGAGGCGCTGGGCTCCCTGGCATGTCTGGCTGTATTACTTGAATTGAAGGTCAGAGAATACGTAACAGGAGCCAAGCACAGCAAGTGGGAGGCAGCAGGAAGTGGTGTCTCCCGGAACAGAAGGGGAGCATGGAGCCAGGCGGAGGAGGGCCCGTCTGGGAGCCCCAATCTGGTGCTCAGAGAGGCACACGGAAACCAGGGATTGGGGGATGGGTGGGGCCCACGGGAGCCCCAGTTCCACAGTCTGGGAGCCTGCAGCCCCAGCAGCGTTTGAGCTCCCAGTGCGGAGCTTTGCGGCTCCACTCAGCTGCCCCGCGTGTGGCCTCCAGCCCTCAAAGACTCCCGCTAGGCTTTCCCCCACACGTTTTACCTCAGGCCCCCCTTGCCCCTGTCCATCCCCCCCAAGGCCAGAGCGGGGAGCAGGGGACGCAGACGGGGGAAAGAGGCTGGGGCCACAGCTGGGGGCAGGGGTGGGGGCCGGGCCGTGAGCAGAGCTGGGTGGTGCTCCCTCCCTGACCCGTGTGGGGGCTGGCCTGGGCCCCAGCAACGCCCCGCAAATGTTCCTCCGCACCCCCCCAGGGGGCACATCCCAATTTGGGGACCTCTGCGCCAGGCCTGGCAGCAGCACTGAGGTATAATCCCCTGTGGGGAGGATGCTCCCCGAGTTGCGGGGAGCCATCTCCCATCTCTCCAGACCCTGTCCCTGCCCGTCTCCAGCACCCAGGGGGCAACAGTGCCCTGAGTCACTGCCCTTTTAAGGGATGAGGCAGCCGAGTGCTCCCTTGGGACATGTGCTGCTCCCACGCACCCTTTGCACCCCAGCTTGTGGGTGAGATCCGCACACGAATGGAGCAGGGACAGAGCCGGCCGCCCTGGTTGGGAGAGTGCCAGGCTGGAGCTGCTGCCACATGTCAGTGGGCAGCACCATGAAGCCGGGAGGCTGGCGTGCACGGCCAAGGGAAGTCTGGCCGAGTGACTGCACATCCCTCATGGAGCTCCAGTTCCAGAAAGCCTAGACATGGCACAACCAGGAAAGGGACCTGAACCAGCTTTAGCAGCTCTGATGAATCATAGAATCATAGAAGATTAGGGTTGGAAGAGACCTCAGGACGTCATCTAGTCCAATCCCCAGCTCAAAGCAGGACCAACCCCAACTAAATCATCCCAGCCAGGGTTTTGTCAAGCCAAGCCTTAAAAACCTCTAAGGATGGAGATTCTACCACCTCCCTAGGTAACCCATTCCAGTGCTTCACCACCCTCCTAGTGTTTCCTAATATCCAACCTAGACCTCCCCCACTGCAACTTGAGACCATTACTCCTTGTTCTCTCATCTGCCACCACTGAGAACAGCCGAGCTCCATCCTCTTTGGAACCCCGCTTCAGGTAGTTGAAGGCTGCTATCAAATCCCCCCTCATTTTTCTTTTCTGCAGACTAAATAACCCCAGTTCCCTCAGCCTCTCCTCATAAGTCATGTGTGACGGAGCAGGGAGCAGGGCAGATTTGACCTGGGAATGTTGCAGGGGGGTTGCAGTGGGGATGTGGGACTTCCCTTGAAGGAAGCTACCTGAGCTGTAACCTGAGCCAGGAACGGGGGTGGGGAGAATTAACACCTTCTGCCCGGGAGACTGAACAAAGGAGAGGAGCAGCGGGAGGAGTTTGGAGTTAGTTTCGATTTGGGCTGGGTGGTGCAACGCAGGGAACCCCAAGCTGGGGTCTAAGCTCCCTGAACCTCCCAGAGGGACCTAATTGAGGGGGTCTGGTCGTACCTACATGCTCTGCTTGAGACTGTGTTCCTGTCCTTAAATAAACCTTCTGCTTTACTGGCTGGTTGAGAGTCGCAGTGAATCTCGGGAAGAGGGGTGCAGGGCCCTAACTCCCCCACAATCCGCAACAACTGGTGGCAGAGGTGGGATCTACTGCACCCCGTGGACGGCGCTTCCTGCAGTAAGTGACTGGGGAGCAGTAAAACGAAGGGGGATTGACGGGGACCAGGCCTGCTGAAGAGTGGGAGAGAGACGGTTATTACCCCTGGGAGTGTGTGACCAGCGAGAAGGACTTTTGCAGTAACAGGGTCCCCCGGGGGGATCGCAGCGAGTGGTCCCAGGGGCGGAGGAGTCTGCAGCTCGACCCTGGCAGAGAGGCGGTGACCTCGAGAAGGGCTGGCACACTAGGGGTCCCCCTGGGAACTGTGGGGAGCTGTGAGCACACAGGCCGGTGAGTGGCCAGCAGGAAGATGTATGCCAAGCGACTTAAGAGCAACCTGGTGGAGCTGTGCAAGCAGAGGCGGCTGCGCATTGGGAGGCTCACCAAAGAACAGCTCATTGCCTAGCTGGAGGCGGAAGATCGCGCGAATGAACTGATCCCTGTGTCTCAGGGAAGCAGCCTGGCAAATGCAGCGCAGGCACCAGTGTCTGTCCCAGCTGGGAGTGGTCAGCCGGCTGCTGAGGGCTTCCCGAGACCCCTCCTTCCTATGCCTAGGGGAAGGGTGGGGAGGAGCCCAGCAAATACCGAAGGCACCGTGACCCCCCCGGCCAGCAGGGGACCCTCCCGGCGAAGCTCGCCGGCCAGCAGAGGATCCTCCCGGCGACGCTCGGCATCCGTGGAGCAGAATTGGCTGGAATGGGAGAAAGAGCTAAAACTGAGAGAGCTGGAGGATCGTGAACAACAGAGACAGCATGAACGGGAGGAGAAAGAGAGACAGCATCAGCGTGAAGAGAGACAGAGACAGCATGAACGGGAGGAGAAAGAGAGACAGCATCAGCGTGAAGAGAGACAGAGACAGCATGAACGGGAGGAGAATGAGAGACAGAGACAGCATGAAGAGAGACAGAGACAGGAGAATGAGAGACAGCGTCAGCATGACCTGGAACTGGCGAGATTGAAGGGCAGCGAACCCCCGGCTGCGGTGAGTGAGGGGGGACCCAGGACTGCACGGAGCTTTGATAAGTGCATCATGGCCCCATACAAGGAGGGGGAGGACATGGATGACTTCCTGGAGGCCTTTGAGACGGCCTGCGAGCTGCACCGGGTTGATCCCGCGGACAGACTCCGGGTCCTTACCCCCTTACTGGACCCCAAAGCCGTGGCATTGTACCGCCAATTGGGAGAGGCAGAGAAAGGGGACTACGAACTATTTAAAAAGGCCCTGCTACGTGAGTTTGGGCTGACTCCTGAGATGTACCGGGAAAGGTTCCGGAGTCAAGATAAAACCCCTGAGATCTCATATCTGCAACTAGCCGTCCGCATGGAAAGATACGCCAGCAAGTGGGCTGGTGGGGCCCCGACGAAGGAGGACCTGATTAAACTGCTGGTACTGGAGCAACTGTATGAGCGGTGCCCATCTGACCTGAGGCTGTGGTTGGTGGACAGAAAGCCAGAGAACCCGCGACACGCCGGGCAGCTGGCTGATGAGTTTGTAAAGAGCCGGTCAGGGGGTGGCAGGGCGGAGCCCCAAAGGAACAGGCCCGCCGCGATGCAGAGAGAGAGTCACCCTGGGACTTCCCAAAGGGGGAATATGGGGAATCCCCTCCCACGGGGAATGCCCAGCATCAGGGACAACCGACCGGCTCGAGGGGACCCACGGGACCTGAGCTGCTATTACTGCGGCCGAAGAGGCCACGTTCGGGCCCAGTGCCCCAAGCTCAAGGACAGACTGAGCAGACCGAACCCGCACCGGGTTAACTTGGTAGAGGCCCAGACGGACGAGGGGCAGGCTTCCCACGCAAGAGGGGCTGGCAGCTTATCAACTGCTCAAGAGAGAGAAGGGCCCCCGGCCAGCTTCTCTGGGGGGCCAGATGCTCCGGATTCAAAGTTCTCCGTTTACACGGTTGGCGCGGGGCTGTCCCTGCGGAGCGAGTGCCTTGTTCCCCTGGAGGTGGATGGGAAGAAAGTTTATGGATACTGGGACACGGGCGCAGAGGTGACACTGGCCCGGCCCGAGGTGGTGGCCCCAGATCGGGTGGTGCCCAACACCTTCCTGACCCTGACCGGGGTGGGCGGGACCCCATTCAAGGTTCCCGTAGCGAGGGTACACCTGAAATGGGGGGCCAAGGAGGGCCCCAAGGACGTGGGAGTGCACCACCATTTGCCCACTGAGGTGTTGATGGGGGGGGACCTAGAGGACTGGCCAAGCAGCCCCCAGACCGCCTTAGTCGTGACCCGTAGCCAGAGCCGGCGAGGGGCACTACGCCCTGACCTTGGGAAGGATGTCACACCGGAGGCACCGAACCCTTCCCGGGTGGGGAGGGAACACCCAAGGACAGGCCGCGGGTTGGCTGGGGCTTCCGACCCAGCCGACGAGAGGGAGCAGGTCCCCATCCCTTCCCCAGCCGCCGAGTTCCAGGCCGAGTTGCAGAAGGACCCCTCACTGCGGAAGCTAAGGGGCCTGGCTGACCTCAGTGTGGTACAGACCATGAGGAGAGGATGCAAGGAGAGGTTCCTGTGGGAGAAGGGGTTCCTGTACCGAGAGTGGGCTCCCCCGGGGGAAGTGGAGTCGTGGGGGATCAGGAGGCAGCTGGTGGTTCCCCAGAAGTTTCGCCACAAGCTACTGTACCTGGCCCATGACATCCCTCTCGCAGGGCACCAGGGGATCCGGCGCACCAGGCAGAGGCTGCTACAGAACTTTTACTGGCCCGGGGTCTTCACCAACGTCCGGCAGTACTGCCGATCCTGTGACCCCTGCCAGAGGGTGGGGAAGGCCCGGGACAAGGGGAAGGCAGCATTGAGACCTTTTCCCATCATAGAGGAGCCTTTCCAGAAGGTGGCCATGGACATAGTGGGACCTCTCAGCAAGACGACCCGGTCTGGGAAGAAATACATCCTGGTGGTGGTAGATTTCGCCACCCGCTACCCCGAGGCAGTGCCCTTATCGTCCATTGAAGCAGACACTGTGGCGGATGCGCTGCTGACCATTTTCAGCCGAGTGGGGTTCCCCAAGGAAGTCTTGATGGACCAAGGGTCCAACTTCATGTCGGCCCTACTCCGGTGCTTGTGGGAGAGATGTGGGGTCCGGCACAACTGGGCCTCAGCATATCACCCCCAATCCAACGGGCTGGTGGAGAGGTTCAATGGGACGCTAAAAATGATGCTGAAAACATTTATGAATCAGCACCCGCAGGACTGGGACAAGTACTTACCTCACCTGCTGTTTGCGTACAGGGAGGTACCCCAGGAGTCTACCGGGTTTTTGCCTTTCGAACTGCTATATGGAAGGCGGGTAAGGGGGCCCCTGGACCTGATGAGAGATGAATGGGAGGGGAAGGCCACTCCTGACGGAGAGTCGGTGGTGGAGTATGTCCTGACCTTCCGGGAACGACTTGCCGAGCTCATGGGCCTGGCCAGGGAGAATCTGGCCAGAGCCCAGAGGAAGCAGAAGGTCTGGTATGACCGCACAGCACGGGCCCGCGCCTTCGCCACTGGGGATCAGGTGATGGTCCTCATCCCCGTGAGGAAAAACAAACTCCAGGCCGCCTGGGAAGGGCCCTTCAAGGTTGTCAAGCAACTAAATGAGGTAAACTATGTGGTGGAGCTGTCGAACCGGGCACACCACCACCGGGTGTACCATGTGAATATGATGAAGCCATATTATGACAGGGGGAATATGGTGTTGGCCGTGTGTGGACAGTGGGAGGGGCAGGGAGATGACCCTTTAGTAGATCTATTCCCTGGGACAAGAGTTGGCTTCCCCCTGGAAGCAATTCCCCTCTCTGATCGGCTAACCCCTGCCCAGCGAGCTGAGATCGGAGGGGTGCTGCATCTGTACCAGCAGCTGTTTTCCAACCAGCCTGGACGCACTAATCTGACTGTCCACCGGGTGCAGACAGGATCGCACCCGCCTATAAAATGCTCCCCCTTCCGAGCCACAGGGAAAACTGCTCAGGACCTGGAAAGAGAGGTCAATGACATGCTGGCTTTGGGGGTGATCCAGCCGTCTTCCAGCCCTTGGGCCTCGCCGGTGGTGCTGGTCCCCAAAAAGGACGGGTCGATCCGGTTCTGTGTGGACTATCGGAAGCTCAATGCCATCACTGTAGCCGATGCCTACCCCATGCCCAGGCCGGACGAGCTCCTAGACAAGCTGGGAGGTGCTCGGTACCTTACCACCATGGATCTTACAAAGGGCTATTGGCAAGTGCCGCTGGATGCAGATGCCAGGCTGAAATCGGCCTTTGTCACCCCTCTGGGGCTCTATGAGTTCCTGACCCTGCCCTTCGGCCTTAAGGGAGCGCCGGCCACCTTCCAGCGCCTGGTGGATCAGCTACTGAGGGGGATGGAGAGTTTTGCCGTGGCGTATATCGATGACATCTGTGTCTTTAGCCAGACCTGGGAGGACCACATATCCCAGGTTAGACAAGTGCTGGACCGACTCCAGGAGGCTGGGCTGACCGTAAAACCGGAGAAGTGCAAGGTGGGGATGGCTGAGGTATCCTACCTAGGCCACCGGGTGGGAAGCAGCTGCCTAAAGCCGGAACCAGCCAAAGTGGAGGTGATCAGAGACTGGCCCGCTCCTCAAACCAAAAAGCAGGTCCAAGCCTTTATTGGGATGGCAGGGTACTATCGGAGGTTCGTGCCCCACTTTAGCGCCATAGCCGCCCCCATCACTGAGCTGTGCAAGAAGGGGAAGCCAGACAAAGTGGTCTGGACCGAGGAGTGCCAGGAGGCTCTCCGGGCGCTGAAGGAGGCTCTGGTCAGTGGCCCAGTTCTGGCAAACCCAGACTTTGACAAGCCCTTTATGGTGTTCACCGACGCCTCAGACACAGGACTGGGGGCGGTGTTAATGCAGGAGGATGAAAAGGGGGAGAGACACCCCATCGTGTACCTGAGCAAGAAGTTGCTACCCCGGGAGCAGAACTACGCGGCCATCGAGAAGGAATGCCTGGCCATGGTGTGGGCCCTCAAGAAACTAGAGCCATATCTCTTTGGGCGTCACTTCACCGTGCACACCGACCACTCTCCCCTGACCTGGCTGCACCAGATGAAAGGAGCCAACGCCAAGCTCCTGAGATGAAGCCTGCTCCTGCAGGATTATGACATGGACGTGGTCCATGTGAAGGGACGTGATAACCTGATAGCGGACGCATTGTCCCGGAGAGGGAGCCCTGAACTTCCCCAGGTCACTGGTCAGAGTGACCCCGCTCAGTTCAGTCTCGAAGGGGGGAGAGATGTGACGGAGCAGGGAGCAGGGCAGATTTGACCTGGGAATGTTGCAGGGGGGTTGCAGTGGGGATGTGGGACTTCCCTTGAAGGAAGCTACCTGAGCTGTAACCTGAGCCAGGAACGGGGGTGGGGAGAATTAACACCTTCTGCCCGGGAGACTGAACAAAGGAGAGGAGCAGCGGGAGGAGTTTTGAGTTAGTTTCGGTTTGGGCTGGGTGGTGCAACGCAGGGAACCCCAAGCTGGGGTCTAAGCTCCCTGAACCTCCCAGAGGGACCTAATTGAGGGGGTCTGGTCGTACCTACATGCTCTGCTTGAGACTGTGTTCCTGTCCTTAAATAAACCTTCTGCTTTACTGGCTGGTTGAGAGTCGCAGTGAATCTCGGGAAGAGGGGTGCAGGGCCCTAACTCCCCCACAATCCGCAACATCATGTGTCCCAGTCCCCTAATAATTTCTGTTGCCCTCCGCTGGACTCTCTCCAATTTGTCCACATCTTTTCTGTAGCGGGAGGCCCAAAACTGAATGCAATACTGCAGATGTGGCCTCACCAGTGCCGAATAGAGGGGAATAATCACTTCCTTCCATCTGATGGCAATGCTCCTACTAATACAGTCCAATATGCTGTTAGCCTTCTTGGCAACAAAGGCACACTGTTGACTCATATCCAGCTTCTCGTCCGCTGTAATCCCCTGGTACTTTTCTGCAGACCTGCTGCTCAGCCAGTCGGTCCCCAGCCTGTAGCAGTGCATGGGATTCTTCCGTCCTAAGTGCAGGACTCTGCACTTGTCCTTCTTGAACCTCATCAGATTTCTTTTGGACCAATCCTCTAATTTGTCTAGGTCCCGCTGTATCCTATCCCTACCCTCCAGCATATCTACCACTCCTCTCAGTTTAGTATCAGCCGCAAACTTGCTGAGGGTGCAGTCCACGCCATCCTCCAGATCATTAATGAAGATATTGAACAAAACCGGCCCCAAGACCAAGCCCTGGGGCACTCCACTTGAAACCGGCTGCCAACTAGACATGGAACCATTGATCACTACCCATTGAGCCCGACGATCTAGCCAGCTTTCTGTCCACCTTAGAGTCCATTCATCCAGCCCATGCTTCTTTAACTTGCTGGCAAGAATACTGTGGGAGACCGTATCAAAGTTTTGCTAAACTCAAGATATATAACGTCCAGCGTTTTCCCCATATCCACAGAGCCAGTTATCTCCTCATAGAAGGCAATCAGGTTGGTCAGGCATGACTTGCCCTTGGTGAATCCATGTTGACTCTTCCTGATCATCTTCCTCTCCTCCAAGTGCTTCAAAATGGATTCCTTGAGGACCTGCTCCATGATTTTTCCAGGGACTGAGGTGAGGCTGACCGGTCTGTAGTTTCCTGGATTCTCCTTCCCTTTTTTAAAAATGGGCACTATATTTGCCTTTTTCCACTCGTGTGGGACTTCCCCCGAACGCCACAAGTTTTCAAAGATAATGGCCAATGGCTCTGCAATCACCTCAGCCAATTCCCTCAGCACCCTCAGATGCATTAGATCTGGACCCATGGACTTGTGCATGTCCAGCTTTTCTAAATAGTCCTTAACCCGTTCTTTCACCACTGAGGGCTGCTCACCTCCTTCCCATACTGTGTTACCCAGTGCAGCAGTCTGGGAGCTGACCTTGTCTGTGAAGACCAAGGCAAAAAAAGCATTGAGTACTTCAGCTTTTTCCACATCATCTGTCACTAGGTTGCCTCCCTCATTCAGTAAGGGTCCCAGACTTTCCCTGACCTTCTTGTTGCTCACATACCTGTAGAAACCCTTCTTGTTACCCTTCACATCCCTTGCTAGCTGCAACTCCAAGTGTGATTTGGCCTTCCTGATTACACCCCTGCATGCTCAAGCAATATTTTTATAATCCTCCCTAGTCATCTGCCCAAGTTTCCTCTTCTTGTAAGCTTCCTTTTCGTGTTTAAGCTCACCGAAGATTTCTCTGTTAATCCAGGCTGGTCGCCTGCCATATTTGCTATTCTTTCTGCACATCGGGATGTTTTGTTCCTGCGCCCTCAGTAAGGCTTCTTTAAAATACAGCCAGCTCTCCTGGACCCCTTTCTCCCCCATATTAGCCTCCCAGGGGATCCTGCCCATCAGTTCCCTGAGGGAGTCCAAGTCTGCTTTTCTGAAGTCCAGGATCCGTATTCTGCTGCTCTCCTTTCTTCCTTGTGTCAGGATCCTGAACTCGACCATCTCATGGTCACTGCCTCCCAGGTTCCCATCCACTTTTGCTTCCCCTACTAATTCTTCCCTGTTTGTGAGCAGCAGGTCAAGAGAAGCATGGCCCCTAGTTGGTTCATCCAGCACTTGCACCAGGAAGTTGTCCCCAGCACTCTCCAAAAACTTCCTGGATTGTCTGTGCACCGCTGTATTGCTCTCCCAGCAGATGTCAGCGTGATTGAAGTCCCCATGAGAACCAGGGCCTGTGATCTGGAAACTTCTATTAGTTGTCCGAAGAGAGCCTCGACTACCTTATCCTCCTGGTCTGGTGGTCTATAGCAGACACCCAACACAACATCACCCTTGTTGCTCTCGCCTCTAAACTTAACCCAAAGACTCTCAACAGGCTTTTCTCCAGTTTCATACTGGAGCTCCGAGCAATCACACTGCTCTTTTACATACAGTGCAACTCCTCGATCTTTTCTCCCCTGCCTGTCCTTCCTGAACAGTTTGTACCCATCCATGACAGTGCTCCACCAAGTCTCTGTTATTCCAATCACAACATAGTTCCTTGATTGTGCCAGGACTTCCAATTCTTCTTGCTTGTTTCCCAGGTTTCTTGCGTTCGTGTACAGGCACCTAAGATAACTAGCCGATTGCACTGCTTTCTCAGTATGAATCAGGAGGCCTCCCCTGTTGCATCCTCCTCCTTGTATTTTCTTCTGGGATCCCACTTCCCCACTTACCTCTGGGCTTAGGTCTCCATCCCCCAGCGAACCTAGTTGAAATCCTCTCACTAGGTTAGCAAGCCTGCCTGTGAAGATGCTCTTCCCTCTCTTGGTTAGGTGGATCCCATCTCTTCCTAGCAATCCTTCTTCCTGGAACAACATCCCATGGTCGAAGAATCCAAACCCCTCTCTCCAACACCACCTGCGCAACCAGGCATTTACCTTCACAAGTTGATGGTCCCTACCTGGGAGGATGCTCCCCCTTCTGGAGCGCTCTGCAGCACTCAGCCCCGCGGACCGTGAAATGCCACTGTTCCACCTAAGGGAGGTGCAGGGTCCAGGGTAATGCACTAACATGGTTTGAGTCCTTGGTCGTGATGGAGCGCTGCACCTCTACCACCAGGCCCTTCACCTCTGGAGTCCCACAAGGGGCCAGTCTCTGCCCAGTGCCTTTCAGTGTCTACACGCAGCCACTGTGTGAACTGCTCACGTGACGTGGGCGCAAGTGCCGGCAACAGGCACGTGACACGCAGCTTTACCTGTCCTTCAGCACTGCCACAAACTGAGATCAGCTCCGGGGGCAGAACTGCTGGCTGAAGTGGCTGTGAGCGAGAACAAGATGACACTGGAAGACAGAGGAAAGCACTCGGAGGAGTTTGCAGCCACGGTGTTGTCTCCTTTGGATGCGAGTTCACACCCACCACTGGTCATTCCAGGCTGTGGTTTAGGATGCACCGGGACTCCCTGCCGACGTTGAGACCTCACATGGCAGCCGCCGCCAGGAACACTTTCCACCATCTCTGGCTGGCTAGGAGACTCCGTCCCACCCTGCTGGATGAAGACCTGGCGTCGGTTATTCCTGCCTTTGTCGCTTCTTGTTGCATTACAGCAGCGTGATACACCTGGGTGAGAAGCCTTCAGCCCTTAGTGTCAGGCACTGCTGCCCGGAAGCCAGGCCTAGCGGTAGGAGCGGAGATTGACGCCAGCTATAGGGTCGGGACTGGGCCGAGGGTAGTGCTGGAACCAAGAGCTGAGGCCAGGCCGAGGTCAGAACCGAGATCAGACATGCCAGAATCAGTACCGTAGACGGAGTCCTGGTACAGGAAAGGGGTCAAAGCCGGGTGGTCAGTAGGGTTGTCACCTTTCTGATTGCTAGTAACCGGATCCCCCGAGGAGGCCACACCCCCTTCTCTGCCTCTTCCCCCAAGGCCCCGCCCCATCGCTCGCTCCTCTTCCCCTCCCGCACGTCACTCACTGAATCATCTCCAGCTCCCTCCCCCAACCCCGCCAGCTGGGCTCCTCTGCTCCAGGGCTGGGACGAGAGCTGCTGCAGCCTGACAAGCAGGAGGAGGCCCCGGCTGGTGCAGGCTAATGACCTGGTGCCTCCCCCCATCCCGCAGTAATCAGGCTTTTGATGTGCGGTCAGTACATCTGACCGGACACGGCCAGGTCCCCCTCTCGACTGGACTTTCCGGGCACCTGGCAACCCTAAATGGCACCCAGACACAGAAGCCAAACCCCGGACTGTCCAGGTAAAACCCTGGCAACCCCAGGGGTCAGAGTCCGAGGTGGTGGAGGCAAGGCTGGAGTGGGTCAGAGTAGGGAGAGGCCAGGACTGGAACAGGGCTTCGACCAGGCAGGGGAAGAAGCAAGAACCAGCTGGGAGTCGCTGGAGTCTGATACACGGAGGCAGGAGGAGGGGACCTGGCTGGGTAATGGTGTTGCACAGACTGATCTGCAGCTCTGGCAGGGTTGGGGGAATACCTGAGCCTGGGGGTCGCCTGACCCTGGCTCGGCTCAGGGATAGGCTGCTGCTGGATGCATGGAGGTTGCGTCCTGCAGGCTCTGTGGGACGGGTAGTTCAATGCAGCTGAGTTGTTGCTGCATGCCTGAGTGGTGACTCACCACAGCTCTGTCCCTGTCCGAGGGGCATCTATTGAGGATCTGGGGAACCTGCCCACATCTAAAGGCCCCTCCCACCAGCCTAAGGGAGGAGATATTGGACCCAGGGCCCAGGGCCCAGACAGGCTGAGAGGCCACCCACCTCCTAGAGATATCTGGTCACTTGTCCATCATCTACTGCAAACAACCCCACCAGTTCCCTGCTCCCTCTCACCTGCTGCCCCCAAGCAAGGGTACCCACTACGTATGCCCCTTCCCAGTCAGGCTCCAGAGTACACTGTAGAAAGGCCACTGTTACCTCCCGCTAGCCATGGGCAAGGGAGAAGTGCTCTGCCGGTATCACCCACAGTATTCTTGCCAGCAAGTTAAAGAAGTATGGGCTGGATAAATGGACTGTAAGGTGGATAGAAAGCTGGCTAGATCGTCAGGCTCAATGGGTAGTGGTCAATGGCTCCATGTCTAGTTGGCAGCCGGTTTCAAGCGGAGTGCCCCAAGGATCGGTCCTGGGGCCGGTTTTGTTCAATACGTTCATTGATGATCTGGAGGATGGTGTGGATTGCACCCTCAGCAAGTTTGCAGATGACACTAAACTGGGAGGAGTGGTAGATACGCTGGAGGGTAGGGATAGGATACAGAGGGACCTAGACAAATTAGAGGATTGGGCCAAAAGAAACCTGATGAGGTTCAAGAAGGACAAGTGCAGAGTCCTGCACTTAGGACGGAAGAATCCCATGCGCTGTTACAGACTAGGGACCGAATGGCTAGGCAGCAGTTCTGCAGAAAAGGACCTAGGGGTTACGGTGGACAAGAAGCTGGATATGAGTCAACAGTGTGCCCTTGTTGCCAAGAAGGCTAACGGCATTTTGGGCTGTATAAGTAGGAGCATTGCCAGCAGATCGAGGGACGTGATCATTCCCCTCTATTCGGCATTGGTGAGGCCACATCTGGAGTACTGTGTCCAGTTTTGGGCCCCACACTACAAGAAGGATGTGAAAAAATTGGAAAGAGTCCAGCGGAGAGCAACAAAAATGATTAGGGGGCTGGAGCACATGAGTTACGAGGAGAGACTGAGGGAACTGGGATTGTTTAGTTTGCAGAAGAGAAGAATGAGGGGGGATTTGATAGCTGCTTTCAACTACCTGAAGGGGGGTTCCAAAGAGGATGGATCTAGACTGTTCTCAGTGGTGGCAGATGACAGAACGAGGAGTAATGGTCTCAAGTTGCAGTGCGGGAGGTCTAGGTTGGATATTAGAAAAATCTTTTTCACTAGCAGGGTGGTGAAGCACTGGAATGGGTTCCCTAGGGAGGTGGTGGAATCTCCTTCCTTAGAGGTTTTTAAGGTCAGGCTTGACAAAGCCCTGGCTGTGATGATTTAGTTGGGGATTGGTCCTGCTTTGAGCAGGGGGTTGGACTAGATGGCCTCCTGAGGTCCCTTCCAACCCTGATATTCTATGATTCACCCTTCGGTGGACTGACCCTGAGGTTTCAGAAGGTCAGGAGGTGAATTGATCACGGTCCCTCTGGTACATACATCGGAGGAGATTGCTGATAGTGGGGACGGTCTTCACCCTAGTAGACAACAGCAGCCCAAGAGCCTATTGCTCTAATTCAAACTGGCCTCAAGACACATTTTAACAACTGACCATTGGAACAGCTGAGCTGGGGACGTGGCGGGTTCTCCATCACTTGGAGTCTGTGACGTACCCTGAATTGTGAGCTCCTGTTTTACCCCCTCAAACTCAGCAAGTGAGAGTTTTGCTGCTGCTAAGCTGTGTCAGCTCCCTGACGCACCAGCCTGTCTGCCTTGCCGGCCAACTCTTCAGGACTCTGCCCGTCTAAACCTTCCCTGGCTGGTAACAAGCAGTGAACCCCAGTTCCCCAGAGTTGTCACTGAGCTGGTTTTGTAATCAAACAAGAATGAGCTTATTAACCACGAACAGAGATCTAAGTGATACTAAGTAAGAACACAAGAGCTAGATATAAAATGAAACACACTTCCTAGAGACTAAAACATAATGTTAGCACGTTGTAATCTTTCCCTAAGCAGTTTTCTTACTTACATCCAGTTTCCAGCATCCTTCGTCCTGCAGACTAGGGGATCCAACTTTCACAAGCTCACAGGGTGCTGTACCCTACATCTCCTCTGTGATGGGTAACTAAAAGGTAGTTTTGCTCCCTGTATTACTCAAAGTCCATTGTCTCTGCCTCAAGAGCCAGGAAGGCTTCCTGGGGTGCAGATTCTGTCCCCTAGCGTGATTGTTAACTGGACTTCTTCCCCGCTCATTTATCTTGATGGCTTTGTTTACCTTACATGTAGATGTACTTCCATCATCCTCCGGCTGTAACCAAGCTGGTCAGACGGGTGAACACACATTCCTTTGTCTAGGGCAGGCTAGGTTCATGCTCTGTTTCCTAAACACATTTTAAGAACATATTTCTAGCACACATCCATAGCTCTTTGTACACAATCCATCCATACAACACACAGTGATTTTGGGGACCAGCATGTCACCAGTTTACATCGGATGCCTTACCTGACACCTTTGAGCTCCATATTATGACAACAGTGTGTTGGGACAATGTGTGCGTCAGGCCTGCTATGTGTTACAGTATGGGGGTCCCTCTGCCAGTTGGTACTGAGGGGCTCCCAAGGTCACGCCTCTCCTATTACAATGCTGCAGGGGGGTCAGACACTGGCTGAACTGTAGGCAGTGAATCATAACCGTCTTTCCTGTGTGGGAGAAAACCTGTTTCTCCCTTTGTTTGGCCAGATACTTTAAAGGGTCACTGGTTTTCACAAAAGACCTTACCCGATACACATTTAATAATCTTTTACACAATCAGCTGATTCAATTGCTTATTCTTTGGGGTTCATGCCCCCTGTTCTCCCTCTGAGGGCTTTAAATCAAGACTGGCTGTTTCTGAGTCTCTGGCTCAGCCAGAAGAGATAAGCGGGATGCAGAAGTCACTGGCTGAGATTCTCTGTCCTGCGTCTTGCAGAGGGCCAGACTAGATGAGCCTAATGGTCCCTCCTGGCTTTGACATCTATGGCTCTATGGCTCTGTGGGGGCTGTGCATGGAGCTAAGCAGAGTCCACAGAGCTGGCACTGCACTCTAAAGTCACGAATGGACTGGGGCCCGGTTATGGAACATTCCCTGGGCAGCCGCAACTGGAGCCCAGGAGCGTGGTGCCCTCAACCACAGGACAAAGCTGCGGGGCCCAGAGGAAGCTGGATCCCATTTCTGGTCAGAGTTCTGGAGGGGGAGATGCAGTTCCGGGGGAGGGCAAGCAAGGCAGGGGGTGAGCGGAGTCCCCAGGGCACCGGCTGGTGCCTGGCACAGGGGCATGGCTGCAGAACGGGTGGCTGCACTGGGCCAGGCCATCCCCAGCTCCTAGGATGCATCACCGGTCATGCGGCAGAGCAGACGTGGCAGGCACAGGCTCGGCAGGGAAGCTCCCTACAGTGTGGCTGCAGATGGTGCCTTCCCAGGGCTGTGAGTTACTGAATCAAAGGCATCTGCATGGAGCACAGCACGAACAGCAGGCAAGCGTCCCAGGCCACTGGGAAGGGCATCTCCACAAAGCCAGCTTCTCCGAGAGCACCTAGGCCTGATCCCAGCATCTCATGCCCAGGTGCTGAGCAGCATGAAGCAATCCTAGGCCACCACTGGGGCCAACCCTCCACAAGGCAGGTGGCCCGTCCCAGCCTATACCGGCGAGTGCCCAGCTGCTGCCATTGGGCATGGCTCAGGAGGCTACAAACAGCAAGCAACCATCTCTGAGACACCCACAAAGGAGGCTCCACCCATGGTCTGTGGCGAAGGCCAGGCCCCCCCGTCATTGCGACCCAGAGCCCTGGCCGCCCCTGCGAAAACATCCACACACACCCCCGGTTCTCCGGACGGCCTAGCTGGCACGTCACGCGAGTCCTGCCCACAGGTAGATGTGGGAGAGGGAGAGGGGCCCCTGACCCAGGCTGTAGGCTCTCTGTGGAGGGGCCTGAAGCACTGAGGGGGCGCCAGGGCCAGGGCTGCTCACACACCTCAGCCCAGGCCAGCAGCCCCTTTGGGCCCCTCTGCTTCATTGTCCCGCTCCCTCAGGCCAGGCTGGGTCAGACATAGGCTGTCGTGCCCCTGAACAGGCCCGGGGGAGCGGGCCCACTGGCTCAGGGCTGGATTCTGGTCCCCACCGAGCCCGCTGCTGGGCGATTTCTCTGGGTCAGTGGCCAAGGCTGGGCCCTGGGCAGCAACAGAGCCCTGGTTATTTCAGGTGAGCGGGGCTTTCTCCAGGCAGCGGCCTACAGGGAGGCTACCAAGAGTTGCAGTGAGGGCCCTGGTGGTACTGGCCCAACAGCCCCGGTGCCGGTACAGCCGGACATCCTGGTGCTGGCCACGACAGCCCTTGGGACAGGCCGAGGGCTGCAGAGCCGCAGAGTGCCCCTGTCTGACGTGGGGGCTGTGTGGGAAAAGACTGGGGCTCTCCTAGCAAGGCTGGGAGAATCGTGGCTTCCCAGGGCCCACGGGGCCATGCAGCGAGGGGGAACCCGAACACGCCCAGAGCCCGGTTCCCTGGGAGGCCCCAGGGCCTGACTCATGGGCTGCAACAGGTGTAAGTCACGGCTGGGGGGCACATGACTTGTCGTCCTGGCAACAGCATCACATGGTCACACTAAAATCTGCAAAACTCAAGGTTTTCTGTGCTATTTCCATTTGTTTTCTGACAATCCCGGCTCACGGCTGCTCAGGCGAGATGCGCGAGGCTCAGCTGGTGACGCACGCCACGTGGGGGAGGCGGGGGAGGATGCTGGGGGTGGCAGGAAAGTGTGCAGCGAAGTGAATGCACGTATGAGCAAAGTGTGTGTGTGTGTGCGCGCACATCTGGGGAGGGCAGCCTATCCAGCTGTGTGCCCAGTGTGTGCGCGAACATCTGGGAGGGGCAGCCTGTCCAGCTGTGTGTGCGCGGGGCGTGTGTACGTCTGGGGGAGGGACACAACCTGTACAGCTGTGTGTCCAGGGTGTGTGTGCAAGGGTGTGGGTCCTTGCAGTGTATCAGGGCGCGTGCACACCGACTGGCAGGGGCATAGGCAGGCAGTTGGCAGGGGTGGAGTCAGTGCCTCCCGGCTGCTGTTTCTGCTGGCTGGGCTGCTGTGAAGCCCAGAGACGCAGTCATTGAGTTCCCCATGGGCAGGCCCAGTGGGAGGGCAGGCAGCCCGGCAGGGGCAGAGCCAGTGGGTGAGTCACCTCAGGGGCGGACTGTGTGTAGGAGGGGCTCCCCCTCTCTGGGGTATCCGCCACATGCTGTCCTCAGCTCGCCTTGGCCTTAGTGAGGTGAATCCAGACTCTCCTGCTGGCTGCACTAGAGAATCTGAACACTTCCCCTCCCCCCAGGGCCATCGCAGCCCCCACTTCCCATCCCCCCCAGGGCCATCAGAGCCCCCACTTCCCCTCCCCCTAGGGCCATCGGAGCCCCCACTTCCCTTCCCCACCAGGGCCATCGGAGCCCCCACTTCCTGTCCCCCCCAGGGCCATCGGCACCCCCACTTCCCTTCCCCTCCAGGGCCATCGGAGCCCCCACTTCCCTTCCCCTCCAGGGCCATCGGCACCCGCACTTCCCATCCCCCCCAGGGCCATCGGCACCCGCACTTCCCCTCCCCCCAGGCCATCGGAGCCCCCACTTCCCTTCCCCTCCAGGGCCATCTGTGCCCCCACTTCCCCACCCCTCCAGGACCATCGGTGCCCCCACTTCCCCTCCCCCCAGGGCTCTCGGAGCCCCCACTTCCCTTCCCCTCAGAGCCATCGCAGCCCCCACTTCCCTTCCCCCCGGGGCCATCGGAGCCCCCACTTCCTTTCTGTGACATTATGAGTGTAATATAATATCTCATTGAGAGGTGACAGGTCCAGAAAGAGTTAATTACTTCCCAGACTGACCTGACATGGCTGAACTGTAGAGACTGGTTAGGAAGATCTGTAAATGCATAGAGCTTTGAAATGCAAGTCTGCATTGTTAGAGGTAGAAGGGTAGGTGTTTGCTCAGGTCTTGTGATGTAAGCAAACAAGTCTTCTCTATTGCTATAGCTTTAATTCAAAGATCAAAAAGGGAATATTAACATTTATGATGATACTTGAGGGAAATAGTATTATTGTCTATATGTCTCTTTGAAGGTTGTGGTAACCTGTATCTGAACTGTATAATAGATACATTATCCTGTGATAATTGCCAGGATGTTTGGGAGAAGGAGAGTTAAGCCTATTGCTTTCTCAGGCCAAAAGGCTGCTGGAAATGTATAAAAACCGTGGGACACAATCCTTCTTCATCTCAGATCTGCTTTGGGTTTCAAGGGGGGGAACCTTAAGCCACAAGAAGAACAGGAGTACTTGTGGCACCTTAGAGACTAACAAATTTATTTGAGCATAAGCTTTCGTGGGCTATATCCCACTTCTTCGGATGTAGCCCACGAAAGCTTATGCTCAAATAAATGTGTTAGTCTCTAAGGTGCCACAAGTACTCCTGTTCTTTTTGCGGATACAGACTAACAAGGCTGCTACTTGGAAACCTGTCATTAAGCCACAAGGATTGAGATCTCCAGTCACTGACTGGAGTCACCCTGAATATGGACATTGGACTATAACCTATGGACTATTTCTAAAAGGACTTTTGGCAACTACAAGCTCACCTCTGCTATGTATCTGAACCTCAAGAATTGAATTCAAGTCTGTCTGTATATTAATCTTTTAACCAACTCTCTCCCTCTATTCCTTTCTAATAAATTTTAGCTTAGTTAATAAGAATTGGCTATAGTGTGTTTTGGGTAAGATCTAAGTTATAATTGAACCTGGGTATGTGGCTGATCCTTTGGGATTGGAAGAACCTTTTCTTTTATATGATGAGATAAGATTTTCAGTAATCATCATCATACACTTGATGTGTGTGTCTGGATGGAGGCCTGAGGCTGGGCACTTTAAGGGAACTGCGTTGTTTGGACTTCTGAGTAACCAGTGAGGTCTTATAGAAGCAGTTTTGGCTGGTTGGTAAATCTAAGTATTGGAATAACCACCAGTGTTGGGGGTTTGTCTGCCCCGTTTTGTTTGCAGTTCACCCTAATTTAGTGACCTCAGCTGGCTCCCACGGGCAGCACCATCACACCTTCCCCCCCAGGGCCATCGGCGCCCCCACTTCCCCTCCCCCCAGGGCCCACCGGCCAAGCCAGCCCAGGGCCTGCCCTTGGGGAGTTTCTACCCAGTGTGAGGGCAGCAAACATCATGTTAGCTCCACAATTAATTTTTTTGGGGGGAGCCCTAGCACCTTGGGCCCTTCCCCCCACAGTCCCTTACCCTCCCTTTAAAGGGTGGCCCACTTCCCTGCAGTCACTCACAAGCGTCTCTGGCCCATCACCTGAAAATCCCAGTGGCTTTTCCTGCTGCAGCTTGGTGCACAGGCTATTTCTCTCAGCGAGAGGAGCCCAGAGGGTCCCAGCCTGAGTCCCACCTGCTCTGTCCCGGGTCAGGCTCACATGGCCACCAAGCACGGCAGCCCTGGTCCCAAACCTGCCCCCGCCAAGGCCATGCTCAGACCAGGGCCTGGAGCCAGCCCAGCCCTGAGAATCCTGCTGGGCTCCTGGCCGTTCCCCGAGACAGCCCAAGAGCAGACACCAAGCTCAGCCTTGCACGCCACCCCACGGAGCTGCCTGCAGCAGGGCCCAGATGGGACGGCTCTGCTGGCGCTCCCATGGGAGCAACGTCCAGACTGAGACATGCGCTGCCTGCTCCAGCCGCCGCTACAGAAATACCGGAGAGCAGGAGTGTCCCCGGAACAAACCAGCCAGTGCCTGACATCCAGCAGCCCAGTCACTCTCTGGGCATGGGGGAAAGCCTTGGGGTGGCCTGGGCTCTGGCTGGGTTTAACCCTTTCCAGGCTCCCAGCCTGGGCCACTGAGAGACTGCCTAGGGTTACCATTCGTCCGGATTTACCCGGACATGTCCTCCTTTTTGTTCTAAAAATAGTGTCCGGGGGGAATTTGTAAAACACTCAAAATGTCCGGGATTTCCCCCTCCCCCGGCAGAGCAGAGCGAGCGGCTGGGAGGGCTGCAGGAAAGTCCCGGGCTGGACTTTGGAGCAGCTGTAGAGGAGCCGGATCCGCCCTGCATTCTGAGCCGGCAGCTCTCCCCTGCAGCCCGGTCCAGCAGCACTGTGCAGGGCCAGGGACCGGGTTTTGTTGTGCAGGGCCAGGGACCGGGTTTTGTTGTGCTGGGGAGCGCAGCCACGTGTCCGGCTCGGCTGCACAGAGCCCAACACCCTGTTCTGAGCAGCAGGGTAAGGGGGACCGGGGGCAGGAAGGTTCTGGAGGGGGCAGTCAAGAAACGGGGGGGGGGCTTTTGGGGGGGGTGGAGAAAGTTTTGGGCAGTCAGGGTACAGGTAGGGGGTAGGGTCCTGGGGGGCAGTTGGGGGGGGTCTTAGGAGGGGGCAGTTAGGGGACAAGGAACAGGGAGGCTTAGGGGTGGGGTTCTGGAGGGCAGTTAGGAGCAGGGGTCCCAGGAGGGGGCAGTCAGGGGACAAGGAACAGGGAGAGGGTTGGGGGTTCTGGGGGGGCGGGAAGTGGGAGGGGCAGGGGCGGGGCTCCTCCCGTCCTCTTTTTTGCTTGCTGAAATATGGTAACCCTAAGACTGCCAGCCCAGCTGCGGGTGAGGGGGGGGGGAGAGACCCAGAGAGCTGGCTGGGGCGCAGTCTCAGTGTAGCATCGGGGCTGGGGGAACCTGGCTGCCCTCATCATAGAATATCAGGGTTGGAAGGGACCTCAGGAGGTCATCTAGTCCAACCCCCTGCTCAAAGCAGGACCAATCCCCAACTAAATCCACAAGTGGCCCCCTCAAGGATTGAACTCACAACCCTGGGTTTAGCAGGCCAATGCTCAAACCACTGAGCTATCTCTCCCACCACGTCACACCTTGGAGAAGCCTAGCACAGGGAGAGGGAATCAAGACCCTGGGGGAGGGGGAAGGGTGTGCACAGAGCTCTCGCAGGGCATCTCGCAAGGACTGGAGCAGGCGTTGTGTTGGAGGGCCCCGTCTGGGATGCTGCAGCACTGAACCGGCTCAGGTCCAGTCCACTCCGCACACACTGGGTTTGCTCAGAGGCTCTACCCCTCTGATGTGCATAGTCAGGCCCAAAGTGCACAGACATTCCCATTAATCCCTTCAGCAGGTAGCCCAGTAACACTGACCTGGGTACCTAGAGCAGCCATGCAGCCCCACCTCCCCAGAAGAGCTGGCCCAGCGATTCACCTACCTGCCCCAGAGGGCCTCATGTTGCTGCTCCTGCCCAGTGGGGCTGGGCTGGGAAGACTCAGATCTTGTAGGTTCCCGGGTGGGGCTGGTGTCCTGCATCTGAGAGTGACACCCCCTTGCAGAGCTCTCACCTGCAGGAGCAGAGAGGAAACAGGCTGAACTGCTAATAGCACCAGAGATCATCCCCTCAGGGTCGGGGAGTAGATGAGACAGGGTCTGACCACACTGCGTCTGCAGAGGGAACCTGCCTCTCACCTCTCTAGAGCCCTGAACCCCTCTGGGGGATGGGGTGACGTCATTTATCTGGCCTCACCAGAGGTCTTTGATGAGGTCCCTCCTGAGCGCGGTTAAGAACAGTCAGTCGGTCCTGAGGCAAGAGGGAAAGTGCTCCATGGGCCTGCTAGGACGGGGCAGAGAGCAGGAATAGTCAACTTTCACCTCGGTAGAAGGTGAGCAGCGGGGCCCAGGGAGTTGTACCAGGACTGGGGCAGGTTCTGGAAAGGGGGCTGTGTAGCAAGGGAGCAAATCTTGCAGCCGACACAGTCAGTTCCAGAGAAGACAGTGAGGTCCGTCAGAGGGACCGGAGCCAGCTGGGGCATGGGCAGCACGAAGGCGGATGGAATTCAGTGCTGGGCGCTGCACGGGGGAAGGACTAACTAGACCAGCTCATGCCTTGCTGGGTTCTAATGTAACTGTAACCACAGAGCACAGGAGCCTGCGTGTCACTGTGGGCAGCCCGGTGAAACAGCCACGGCCACAAACGCAAACAGGCTGTTAGGGTGCATAAGGAATGGGACATGGAATATGATCACAGCAGCATATAACTCACAGGACGCCTTCCCCTGGGCATGGTGTGCAGTACCGGTCACCCCAGCTCAGCTTGGACACTGCAGAAAGAGGGGGTGTCCCTCAAAGAGCACGACTACCAACCTCATGCACAAACCCCAAATTATCTGTGAGTTCTACACTTCGATTTCACCAACCAATTATCCAATGTAAACTGCTCAGCACTATAACAGCCGTAACATGGAGTCACCGACAGTCCCCTTGGGCACTCTGATCCACCTCGCCACCCAGGTGAGTGTACCTTTGTGACAGATTGTCCCTAATACCAACGGTAATACTCTAATTCCTCCCAGTCCCACTGGACCAATCACTCACCCCAGATCAATTGTGCTTTAGCTCTCACAACAGAGACAATGCATGTGGCCAATCCTACAATAAACTGTCTACAGATTTATCATATAGGACAAGGTAACAAGACAGTTATTTACAAGGCTGAAGCAGGTGAACATAGACACGCACAAATGAGTTCCAATCTTAGGTTTCAAAAGGTAATAGAAGCTTCTGTGGTAAACAAGGATCTTTTGCTTATGTCTAGTAGTCCTTGCCCCACAGAGTCCAAGCAACAATGAGATACAGTCCCCCCTGGTTTGGGGTTTGTATTTCCTTCCCCCCTTCTGCGTTGAGCTGCAAACTCAGCTGAGGGAAGGAATTCACTTGCAAGACTCAGCTGGTGGTTGCAGGGAGAGTAAACAACAAAGTCTTTTGTCCTCTTTAATGTTGCACTCTAGTCTGTCTGGGGTCAATGGGCCTTCCTTGTTGGCCAGGAGGTCACACCTTCTGTTGGGGATCAGCACTTTACACTAGGACCTTGTCTACACTAGAACTGACGTCGCTCAGGGGTGTGAATAATCCACCCCGAGTGATGTAGTTACACCGCCCTAAGCGCCAACACAGCTCCTGCCTCTCCCAGGAGGCGGAGTAATTACAAAAGATAATTAAATAATAAATTTGTTAGTTTCTAAGGTGCCACAAGTACTACTGTTCTTCTTTTTGCAGATACAGACTAACACGGCTGCTACTCTGAAACCTGTAATTACAAAAGCTCTCTCCTGTTGGCTTAGAGTGTCTCCACCAGAACTGCAGCAGCTGCACCGTCGTAGCGCTTCTAGTGTAGCTGTAGCCTAGTGAATATCTCTCTTCTGTCCGGTGAGCCGCAGTTACCGAGCCTTATGATGCAAACTTCACCTTAGAACGTAGGGTACGGATGTTACAAGTGAGAGTAACGCAGGCAGCCACTCATCAACATTCCATAGAGTCTAAACACTAAACACACCCTTGTAATTCTTATACCTGTTTTAACAATACTCACACCCTGGTGAGCCGGCCTGTCAGTGTTCAGTTGAGCCAGGGGGACCTTGGCCTGAGCTGGCACCTGGTCTGCCAGCATCACAAGGGGTTCAGAGATGGGCAATGCCAATGATTAGGGGCCTGGAAAGACTACAGTAGTTTAGAGTGGAGATGAGTAAGAGGAGCTAGGACAGCAGGATATGGAATAATGAACGGGACAGGGAAGGTGGAGTGGTTGCTTCTCTTTACCTCACTGGATTGGGTGTTTTCATGTTAATGCATTTGGCTGAGTTACTAAAGTGAACTAGTCAACAAAGCCCCACCAGCTGCCTTGTCTGAAATCAGCCGACCTGGTTAAATAAGATCCCTGGGCAGGGAGCCAAGGTGCTGACACTAGCTAGTTAGCGAGATACTTAGACAGCTCTAGCACTCACGTATCTGAGCACCTAATGATTTCATCGTGTCACAGAGTCTAAGGCCAGAAGGGACCATCAAACCACCCAGTCCGCTCTCCTGCACACCATAGGCCGTTACATTTACAGGGATGGTGTCCCTAGCCTCTGTTTGCCAGAAGCTGAGAATGGGCGACAGGGGATGGATCACTTGATGATAACTTGCCTGTTCATTCCCTCTGGGGCACCTGGCATTGGCCACTGTCAGAAGACACGATACTGGGCTAGATGGACTGTCGGGCTGACCCAGTATGGCCGTTCTTATGCTCTGATTTCCTGCAGTTACCCCAGCCTGAGCCCACAGAATTGCCCCAGGCACCAAGTGAAAGTGTAGCCTGTGAGCTGTGACAGCCCCAGCACGAGATGAAGATAATTCTTGTGACCCAGCTATTAATTCTGGGAGAACCAAAGGGTGAACAGCCCCCATGTGCTGAGGGGTGAGGCCAAGCTATCAGCGGGTCATTGCATGTTCCCTGGAGCATGGGCAATGGAGCCCTGGGGAAGGGCTACGAGCGCAGGTAACTGTCATGGTCACTCAAAAAGGACAAGTCCTGCCTCGTTTCCCTGAGTAATTAACCTCTGCACAGGCGGGCGGCATGAGCCTCCTGAAGCGTTAATTAACCAGACAAACCTGACTAGGCATCCTCCGCAGCTCAGATTCAGCCTGTGGGCGTGGGGGCAGCTTGGCTGGCCGAGAGGTAAGGAATCTGGGGGTGATAGTGGACCACAGACTAAATAGGAGTCAACAGTGTGACACTGTTACAAAAAAAAGCGAACATCATTCTGGACTGTATTAGCAGGAGTGTTGTAAGCAAGACACGAGAAGTAATTCTTCCACTCTATTCCGCGCTGATTAGGCCTCAGGTGGAGTATTGAGTCCAGTTCTGGGTGCCACATTTCAGGAAAGATGTGGACCAATTGGAGAAAGTCCAGAGAAGAGCAACAAAAATGATTAAAGATCTAGAAAACATTATAAATAAAAGGTTGTTACAAGGAGGAGGGAGATAAATTGTTCTCCTTAACCTCTGAGACTTGGACAAGAAGCAATGGGCTTAAATTGAAGCAAGGAAGGTTTAGGTTGGACATTAGGAAAAACTTCCTGTGAGGGTAGTTAAGCACCGGAATAAATTGCCCAGGGAGGTTGTGGAATCTCCATCATTGGAGGTTTTTAAGAGCAGGTTGGACAAACACCTGTCAGGGATGGGCTAGATAATATTCAGTCTTACCATGAGTGCAGGGGACTGGACTAGGGCTGGGTCTACACTACCCGCCTGAATCGGCGGGTAGAAATCGACCTCTCGGGGATCGATTTATCGCTTCCCATTGGGACGCGACAATTGATCCCCGAATCGACGCTCTTACTCCACCAGCGGAGGTGGGAGTAAGCGCCGTCGACGGGAAGCCGCAGAGGTCGATTTTGCCACCGTCCCTACAGCGGGGTAAGTCGGCTGCGATACGTCGAATTCAGCTACGCTATTCGCGTAGCTGAATTTGCGTATCTTAAATCGACCCCCCCCTGTAGTGTAGATGTAGCCTAGGTGACCTCTTGAGGGCCCTTCCAGTTCTATGATTCTTCCAGGATGCTGCCGAGTGGCAGTGGGGGGTGCCCACAGCAGCTGTCCTGAACACAGCTAGACCTTGTGTGCAGGCTGCCCATTAGCGCTGGCTATAGGGGGAGGAGGAATCAGAGGTTATGGGGCTGGACTAGGACCCAGAAGAGCTGGATTCAGTTCCTGGCTTTTTCACAGACTTTCTGCGTGACATTGGGAAAGTCCCTGCAGCTCTGTGCCTCGGTTTCCCATGTATCATATGGAGATAATCATCCTGCTTTGTCTAAGTAGACCAGGAGCTCCTGGGGCAGGGACTGTCTCACCAGGTGTCTCTACAGAGTCCAGCACCACGGCTGGGGCCTCCAAAATACAAGCAATTCTTATTAACCATTAATAACTACCAGATGCTGGGTTCTGTCCCCTACCTTCTCAGAGCTGTGACTCCCAGGTGGGCTCCCCAGGAGAGGGTGAGGGGGCCTGTCTGTGAAAAGCCCAGCCCCCCCCAGACAGAGCTAATTAGCTAAATGCTAAGTACTGAGTATTATTCATTGCGGTGATTACACATTCAGATAAGCAGGAGCTGTGTCTTATTGCAATGTGATTACAGCTCGCTCTGGGATTAATCAGGGAGCAGTTTCTTTTTAAAAATTCTGAAAGTCAGTTAAAAAAAATCTGTAAAATCAGCATTAAAGTCGGGACACAAGTGCTGAGAAGCCAGAGGGTGGGGATGTAGGCGCTGGCAGCCTGCCCTGCTGCACCTGTCTAATGCCCAAACTGAGCTGCTGCCCTGGCCTTGCTAGACTGATGGGGGCTTTGAGATGGAGACCCCCTGCTGAAGAACGAGCAGCGCGAATCCTTGGAGTGAGTGGGCCAGTCGGTCTGTCTGTTTTCTTGTAGCTTGTTTACAGTGTGGCCTGTTGGGGCCGGCGTGGCCTGGCCTCGCCGGAGGTTGAGGCTCCCGCTGACTGTGGCAGCCAATCGCACCCGCTCACCCTGCTTCAGCCTTCGGGTCATTGGTGACAAAGGTGGCCCCTGGGCAGGAGGAAAGGTGCAATGTGGGGGGAGCTGGCCAAGGAGCCCCATGTGCAGAGCACGGGGGGTCCACACCCTATGAGAGGCTTCAGAGGGTCTCAGGCCAGAAGGGACCAGTGATCATTTAGGGTACGTCTATACTTACCTCCAATGACGGAGAGCCCACATTGTCTAGACGTGATAAATCGATCCCGGAAGTGCTCGCCGTCGAAGCCGGTAGTCCTGCTCCGCGAGAGGAGTACGCGGAGTCGACGGGGGAGCCTGCCTGCCGCGTCTGGACCCGCGGTAAGTTCGAACTAAGCTAATTCGACTTCAGCTACGTTATTCACGTAGCTGAAGTTGCGTATCTGAGGGCTGGTCCACAATAACCCCCCACTTCGAACTAAGGCCAGATGAGTTCCCTGAATCATGGAGATGCCGGCTGTTTGCACGGTCCCCTGCCACAGAGAGAAATGCCGGGAGAGGGTGGGCCACGCTGCAGCTCATGCAGTAGACCCATCCCCACGCCTCAGCCTTTCCTGCAAGTGCACGTGAAAGGACTGGAGGGGAATCCTCTGACGGGACCTGGCTTGGTTACTGGGCTCCAAGGTGATTTATGTGGGAATGGGGAACTGTGGGAACCCCACAGCCGAGAGGGGCCAGGCCCCGGCCTCCAGATTCTCAGTGCTTACAACCAAACCCTCCTAGCCGGGGGGCTGGTGGGTGCCCTATGGTCCTGGGGACCGGGAGAGGCCTCAGCAGAGACAAGCTGCAGGCCTAGAGCCTGGGCCAGGCGTATGCACCAGCCACACCGTGTCTGTCCCTGCGCGGAGATCCGGGGGCAAGATCTTGGCTTCCTGGGGGAAAGCAGGACTGTGCCCCCCGCTTCTCTGAGTAACAGTAACGGTGCCTGACGCGCCTGCCTTATCAGAGAGCCAGAGAACCTGACCTCTCCCACTCCACCACCTCAGAGCCTCCTCCTTATCCATGCGCGCCCTGAGTCGGGGCGCTCCTGGCCAGGGGGCTTGGGCATTGGACAGGGCCCCGGGAGCTCCCAGCGCTGGGCCGATAGGGGCTCTGCCTCCCAGGCTGTTCCTGCAGTTCGGTGCAGGCTGGCGCCGGGGTCTTTACTACCTGGAGAGCTGCTGTCCCCAGTGCTAGCCAGCTCCACTCCAGGCTGGGGATGCTCCCCCACGCCACCTCACTGATGCTGCCTCTCACAGCCCGACCCCGGAGACGGCTATTTGACCCTGCTTTGCTCGGAGAAGGTGGGAGGAGCCTAGCCATGGCACAGGCTGTATTTTTAGACCGTGCTGGAGTTTCTCGGGGAGACGATGGGGGCTGGGTTAGGTGGCCAGACTGCTTGGAGCCAGATGCTTGACCCCAGATGTGAGGGAGACACATTTCTGGGCTTGTTCTGGGTCTAACATGAGTGTTTGGAGCCAGCTCCCTGCATGGGAGTTGCGGGAGCTGGGACAAGCAGGGGCACCTGGCAGCTTTGTCCCCAGCCCGGGCACAGGGGAGATGGTGCCTCCACCCCTGCCCAATTCTCTGGAGGCCAAAGCAGCAGGGCTCGCCTTGCTGGACAAAGCCACAGCTCCTGTCCAGCACACTCAGGTGGGCCTAGCCCTTGAGGGCTCACACCTAGGGGTCACAGCAGGGTTAACCCTATGGATGCCACAGTGCAGAGAAGGGGGAGATCTCCCAGGAGGGGTAACGCTGCCCCTCGGGAAAGGCTTGGCACCAGGATCTCTGTCCTGCCCCAGACCCCTCTCAGCACCACTGGCATCCCCCAGAGTGCTCCTGGTTCCCACTTCCCCTTAAGCATGGGAGCAAGGGTGGGGGCTGCCTGCTGAGGAGTTACTGGAGCAAGGAGAGGGGCATGGGGGGGAGATGTCTCCCCAGACACAGACTAGTGGGACAATGGACACAGTGGGCTCCCCTGCCTCCTGGTACAGACACTCCTCAAGGGTGTGTCGTTTGTCCCCAGCCTGCCCAGCCCCCAGGGGAGACGCAGCTGAGCACAGCTGTGTCCCGGATTCCTTCATCCTGCCCCCGGCACCTTCTGCTGCACACGTGCCTGCCTGGGTCCCAGGCCTGTTCCCAAGACACCTGCTGTCAGCTCCTGCTACCAGACCTTGGGTGCCTGGGGCTCCGTGCCTGGCACCAGCGCAGAGAGTACAGGACACAGGAGCCCGTCCCCGGTGCCATGACACACTCTGGGATTCCTCCTGGATACCACACACACACACACACTCACAGCAGCAGCTGCGAGTAACACTTTCCACCAGCTCCAGTCGCCTTGGAGACTCCCCCCATCGCGGCACATGAGTCCTGGCCTCAGCTGTTCACGCTGTTGTCACTCCTGGTTGGGCTACAGCAATGGCACATGTCTGAGCCCTTAGGAAACTCCAGCCTGTCACACCTGGCCTCTCGAGGACCAGCCCTGGAGCGTGGAATGCACTCACTCCCACTGGAGGGACAGACGGTCCCAGACCTGCCCACCTTCTACTCCATGCCAGGCGCACTGCTCCGACTGGCCTTCCTAACACACAGAGCTGCCTGGACACGAATCAAAAGAAACCCCTCAGAGTGAAATCTTGCCAACACAAAGCATGCCCAGCCCCCTGGGAAGAGGGTGAGCCACACATGCCAGTCACATTGCTCAGCGCACAACTGCAAGGAGCTCAGACACTACAGGGTAGGAGCCCATCTAGGACCAAACCGCCAGGGGCGCAGCCGAGCCAGGGCGTTCTGCAGAGCGAGCTCATCTTCACGTCACCTAGCCCTGGGTGCAAAGCCCACACCGTGAAACCTGCACTGCGCCAACCAAAATACTGTCAGGGGTCAGTGTCTGGCTACACCTGCCCCACTCCCGGGCTCATGAGAGAAGCCCCCCTCCTCACTGCCAGTTTCACCCCCCCACCCCCAGCCTTTTTTATCTGGCCTGCAGGGCCTTGATTGGCCTCTGCCTGCTCCCAACCCTTCTAGCCACTGGAGGACCATGTCTCGCTAGTTCCACCGGCTGCTGTTCCTGGAAGGCCTCTCTAGGCAACCCCTGGAGGTCTGAACTTGCTGTTATTCTCTTCCACAAGGGCTGCTTCTAAGAGTGTGCCAAGGTAGCGGCACCTCCAGTAGGGGCAGCAAACGCCTGGTGCATCTCGCATATTGCAAACCTCCAGAGACCAAAAACCACAAGATATAATAAAATCATTGTGACGCAGTCGGGAGCAGGGTGGATTGACCTGGGAATGCCGTTTAGTTTTACTGGGTCTGTCTGCATGGGGGTTGGGAGAGCAGGGGATGACTTTAGGTGAGGGATGGTACCTGAGCCTGTAACCTGAGCCAGAAAGGGGGTGGAGCGAGTCGACACCTTTGCCCGGGAAACTGGGCAAAGGGAGGGGGGGAGAGAAGGAAGGGGAGAGAGCCTGCGGGAGGGGTTTTGGTTTCAGTTTTGGGCTGGCTGGGCGAGGCAGGGAACCCCAAGTCTGGGGTCTAAGATCCTTGCCCCCCAGAGGGACCTGGCTGAGGAGTCCTGGTTGTACCTACAAGCTCTGCTTGGGACTGTGTTCCTGTCGTCTAATAAACCTTCTGTTTTACTGGCTGGCTGAGAGTCACGGTGAATCACAGGAAGTGGGGGGGTGGGTGCGGGGCCCTGACTCCCCCACACTCCATGACAATCATGTGTTTCTGGCCTGCCCATTGTGATGATATGGGAATTTTTGTAGTTTTTTTACATGATAGCGAGGTGTGCCTCAGTTTACCCTATGCATTGCATTGTTGCCAGTGGGTGAAAAAGGACTATTTGCTCTCAGGGCAGGATTGATGGAGTATACTTGCTCCACACTGGTCAGGTAGGGGTTAACCCCTCCTTCTGGGCAGAGGAAGCCACGCCCCTTCGCCCCTCCTGAGCATGCGCCAGCTGCTGCACTAGTATAAGAGGGAACAGTTCAGCTTAGTCTGGGTTGATTGCTAAGGGGAAGGATGCATGTTGCAGGTTCCAGGCCAACCCAGCCCAGCCCAGGAGCAGCTCTGATCGTGGAAGCCAGGTGTACCGAGAGCTGGGCAGACACCCTGGTACCTGTGGATGCTGCAGAGAGATTGGAGTTACTGGGAACCACGTGCGCTGAGGAGCCTGGAAACCCCAACGATGTCCTGACTGTTGCGCCAAGAGACATGATAGAAAGTGGCCCAGGGGCTACTAGCCACAGTGCTGTGGGAAGTTGGTGTGTTTCGGTTGGAGCCTCACTGACTCAGTGAGGGAACATTCTGTGGCCACTAGGGCCCAGGTCTGGGACCCAGTGGAGAAGGGTGGGCCTGGGTCCCCCTACCCTGGCTGCCACCCCCTCTTCTCTGGGTGGCAGCCCACTGATGCTGGCCAATAGGCCACACAGCCCTGAAAGCAAGGGCAGTCATATGGATTCTGGCCACTAAGCCACATAGCTCTGATGGCAGGGACAACCATATAGACTTTGGCCGCTAGGACCCCGCCATTCAGGAGTGGAGGGTAGCCCACCACACTTGACTATGAGGTTATGACCCCCCCCCAACCCTACCCCAAGAGGGGACAGGGTATAGTTGTCCCACGACAGCAGGCTAAGAGACATAGGAAACCAGCCCCACTGCAGCCCCTAGGGGCTCTTCACCCCCCTCTGCTCCTGCCAGGGGGGGCAGAGGCACCATCTGTCGCGGAGTGTGGGGGACTCAGGGCCCTGTACCCCCGGCTTCCTGCGATTCGCCATGACTCTCAGCCAGCCAGTAAAGGAGAAGGTTTATTTAGATGACAGGAACACAGTCCAAGACAGGTCTTGCAGGCACAGACAACAGGATCCCCCTCAGTTAGGTCCATCTTGGGGTCCCCGGACATCCCAGCCCCCTTGGGAGGTCAGAGCCCCATCTGCCTCCCAGCCATATCACCAGCCAGCTCCTGAAAACTCTCCCCTCAGCCACCCCTCCCACAGCCCTTTGTTCAGTTTCCCGGGCAAAGGTGTCACCTGGCCTCTAACCCCTTCCTGGGTTCTCATGTTACATGCTCAGGTATTCTCCATCGGTCAGTCTCCCATCCCCCAATGCAGACCATCCTAGCCACACTCCCCTGTCCTCACACCATCCCATCCCTGCTGCTCATGGGGGAGGGGGCAGGAGTGGCCCTGAGCTGCTCGTTCCCTTTGCTTGCCCCTCCCCTCCTGTGAGAACTGTGGGGGGGGAGAGAGAGCTGAGGGGTTGCTGGGGGGGGGGGAGGGAGAGAGCTCCGCTCATAGCACTCTGGTGGTTCTGCCCCAGGAGGGCAAGTGAGCAGACAGCCAATAGAGTGCTCAAATTTGCTAGAGGGCTGCCCCCGTGATGCCCGGCCCTGCCCCCAGGATCCCGGCTCCCAGTGCTGCCCCAGGATGCGGGAGCCCTGCAGACCGTGGTACCAATACAGTGTTGCGTACCCCAGCTCACGTGTGTGTCACTAAAAAGAACGAGGAGTACTTGTGGCACCTTAGAGACTAACAAATTTATTTGAGCATAAGCTTTCGTGGACTACAGCCCACTTCATCGGATGCATAGAATGAAACATAGTGAGGAGAGATATAGATATAGATACACACACATACAGAGAGCATGAACAGGTGGGAGTTGTCTTACCAACTCTGAGAGACCAATTAAATAAGAGAAAAAAACTTTTGAAGTGATAATCAAGTTAGCCCAGTAGACAGTTTGATAAGAAGTGTGAGAATACTTACATGGGGGGATAGATTCAATGTCTGTAATGGCTCAGCCATTCCCGGTCCCTATTCAAGCCTAAGTTGATTGTATCTAGTTTGCATATCAATTCCAGCTCAGCAGTTTCTCATTGGAGTCTGTTTTTGAAGCTTTTCTGTTGCAAAATTGCCACCTGGAGGTCTGTCACTGAGTGACCAGACCCAGGTTAAAGTGTTCTCCTACTGGTTTTTGAATGTTCTGATTCCTGATGTCAGATTTGTGTCCATTAATTCTTTTGCGGAGAGACTGTCTGGTTTGTGTGTGCCACTGTGGCACAGTAGGGAGCGGGGCGGCTTGACCTGGGAATGTCATTTAGTTTTACTGGGACTGTCTGCATGGGGGATGGGAGAGCAGGGGATGACTTTAGGTAAGGGACGTACCTGACCCAGGAAGGGGGTGGGGCCAGGTGACACCTTTGCCTGGGTAACTGGACAAAGGCAAGAGATGGAGCTGGGAGGAGCGGGAGAGAGCCTGCTGGAGGGGTTTTGGTTTCAGTTTTGTGCTGGGTGGTGGAACGCAGGGAACCCCAAGGCTGGGGTCTAAGCTCCCTGCACCCCCAGAAAGACTTGACTGAGGGGACCTGGTTGTACCTACAAGCTCTGTTTTAGACTGCGTTCCTATTGTCCAATAAACCTTCAGTTTTACTGGCTGGCTGAGAGTCATGGTAAATCCCAGGAAGAGAGGTGCAGGGCCTTGACTTCCCCCCACACTCCGTGACAGTCACTCCCCAAGCTAGAAATCTGCTCACTCAGGGCCTCTGCTGCTGGGGGCCAGCATGTGGGTTTAGCTGAAGGAGAAGCAGATGGATCAGCCCTGTGCATGGGGAGCTTTGGGCCTTCACGGGCCTCGCGATCATCTCCAGGTGAGAGCATTGGCACGGGCTGAAAATCCCCCTGCTCCTCTCGGGTCCATCTGAGGCTCCAGCCATGGGGCCCTGAGCCCCTTCCACAGCACCCCGACCCCCAGCTTCTAGGGGTCGGGAAATGGGGGCTCCAAATCTGGCATTGGCAGCTGCTCATGGGACGCACAGGCAGGGAAGCCTGGAGCTCTGGCACAGAAAGGACCCTCCCCTGCTCACAGCTCAGTTCACGTGGATGGAGCTCAGAGAAGCTGCTTCTACAAACGAGCTCGGCTCTGCACCTCTCAGTGAGACGCCACAAAGGGGCTGGGTAGCAGAACCACGCCCTGGAGAGGGACCCGCGTGTGTCTCAGCAGGTCGTGCAGGCGGCTGCTGGGCTCATCCCCACACGCCTGCACATGCACTGACACGCGCACACAGGTGTGCGCACATGGGAGTGGCATGTGTACGCCCAGGCACACACACGGGAGTGGCATGTGCACACTAGACTGTACAGCACTCCGACCTAGTGGGTCGCTAGGTTCAGGCCACGGATGTCAGTCCATGCTGTGCTTGTGAGCAGAACAGCTCCTCCACCCGAGGGGGCTGGGGGAAGGGTGAGGGGCAGCCAGACCTCGCTGTACTGGTCTCAGCTGCTAGGCCCCTGCATGGGAACACGGGGCTCCTGTGTCCAGAGGCGTGGAAGCTGCAGAGGAGGCAGGTTGGGTGCGTCCACACGGCAAGCAGAACCCTGTGGCAGCGAGTCTCAGGGCTATGGCCAGGGTCCTGGGGCTCGTGCAATGCTGCTACTAGCTGTGTAGACAGGCTTGGGCTGCAGCTCGGCTCTGAAGCCGAGGGTTGGGGGGTGGGCGGAGGGGATGAGTTGCAGAACCAGAGCCCCAGCACGAGCCCAGGTGTCTACACAGTTGTTCTGAATGGTGCAGCGTGAGCCCAGTCTCTGTGGGCCCAGCCTCTTAGCTGCTCCCATTTCTGCTTGCCCTGCAGATGCGCTCATTGAGCTGAGCTGGGGTTGCGTGAACTCCCATTGGGCAGCAGCAGGGATCGGGGCAGCTTGGACCTGCGGGGCCCCAGTTACAGACTCCGATGTTACGGCCAGAGGGGAGCGTTCTGAGCGGCTGCAATGCGCAGGCCAGGGACCCTCTGTGACGAAGTGGGACTGTTCTTAATGTTTCCTCTGAATATGTGTGGGTGCCTCAGTTTCCCTTATGCAGTTCTTAAGTCTCTAGGTGTTGGGAGAAGGGGGTGTGATTGTTGCAGAGCCCTAGAGGGCAGATGTGATGCTGGCTGGACAGAGAATAGCTGACACTCTATTTCCTGGCAACTGATGGCTGGGGCCCTTCCCCCCTGCAAGGTGATAGCTAAAGGTGTTGGAGAACAAAGAGATCAGGTGACCTCCTGGCCCGGGAAAGGGACAAAGCCCAGAGGAGGAGGGGCTGGAGAGTTTCAGTTTGGGGCTGGCTGGGGACGAGGAGAGAAGTGCAGACGAGGGTGTCTGGCTCGTGGGACCCCAAAATGGACCCGGCCAAGGGGTCCTGTTCTCTGTACCTACAAGCTCTGTTTTAGACCATGTTCCTGTCATCTAATAAACCTCTGTTTTACTGGCTGGCTGAGAGTCACGTCTGACTGCGAAGTGGGGGTGCAGGACCCTGTGGCTTCCCCAGGACCCCGCCAGGGCGGACTCGCTGTGGGAAGCGCACGGAGGGGCAGAGGATGCTGAATGCTCCAAGGTCAGACCCAGGAAGGTGAAGCCATGTGAGCTGCTTGCCCTGAAGACAGTCTGCTCAGAGCGAGGAGACTTCACCAGAGTCCTGACTGGCTTCGTAGGGAGCAGTTCCAGAGCATCGCCCCGGGCAGGGCCGGCTCCAGCTTTTTTGCCGCCCCAAGCGGCAAAGAGGAAAAATTAAAAAAAAAAATAACGATTGAGCGGCCGCCGAAGTGCCGCTGACGGGTGAAGCGCAGTGATTGAAGGACCCGCTGCCACAGACCTGGACGTGCCGCCCCAATAACAGATGGATGTGCCGCCCCTTTCTATTGGCTGCCCCAGGCACCTGCTTCCTTTGCTGGTGCCATCCCTGACCCGGGGCCTCCATCACACCCTCACTCAGTGACTCCTGCAGCCAGCCCAGAATGCCTTGTACCCAGAGACGACCAGGCTAGCGTTCTGGGCGGAGCTGGGTGTTTTGTGGATGCTGTTTGAGTCGGGAGCCCCACCGATCCCTGGGAAGGGGGCAGGCAGGGGTCCAGTATGTGCAGATCCCTCTCCCACCTGGAGGCACTGGAGTGAGCCGGTTGTGCCTGCCTGCCTGGAGCAGGGGACCTAGAGCGTGCCATGGTGGTACATCAACCACAGAGGTATTAACTATCAAGCAGCAGCTAAATGCTCCTTAGATTTGGCTTAACCCTGAGACCCAGAGCGCCATGAACTGTGCAGCATGAGGTGCCAAGGTTGCAGGGCAGGGAGACCCGACAATGGAGTGGAGTGCTGCTCTCCCGTGCGCTGAGCTGCTACAAACTCCCAGCCCGTTTGACGTCTCTCTGCTTTAGCTGTGCCTTGTCTCTGCTCCGGCTGCTGAGGGTGTCTCATAGCAACCTCGGCAAGGCTGCACAAGGCAGGGGATCCGCGCCCGGGCACACAAGGGCGCTCAGACCTGCGAGTCAGTGGGGTGGCAGAGCTGGGAGGGAGGAGAACATCGGTTCCTCACTCAGGGCTGGGGGTAATGTGCTCCCAGCCCTGCTGTTTCGCAGGCCCCGCTCCAGTGACTGGCTGAGTGAGGTGGGTGGGTTCACGTCCCTGCCCCGCAGAACACATGGAGCCTGGGGACACAGCAAGGGGCAGGTGGTGCTTCAAACTCTTAGCCAGAGGGTGTGTGTGTGTGTGTGGGGGGAACGTGGTGCCCAGCCATGGGGCGGGGGGGGTCACAGTGCAGGGTCACATGCAGGGATGGTGCCACCCAGTCATGGAAAGGGGATCACAGCTTCTAATGATGGGGGGGGGGAGGTAAGCACCCAATCCCGTAGCTTCTTGAGCCCCCAGGGCCATTTCAGAGCCTTTCCTGCCACACCCCGGTGGATTTAGTGGGTCCCTCTCCCGGGGGACAAACGTAGGCACTGCCCTTTCCTCCAGCCCACCCGTCCATCGCACTGTGGGAACAAACTGTCCTGGCAGCTCCTGCTCCCCCAGAGCAAGCCCGGGCACAGAGCAGAGCCCCCTGGCAGCGTCTGCCCATGCCCCCTGCGCCTCCAGGGCACGCAGCTGACCCCAGCAGGCAACACGGGGTGTGCAGAGAGCTCAGCACCCAGCAGGCCCATAAGCTGGACGCCCCCTCCCTGGGCTGAGGGAGATGGCTCCTCTTCCCAGGGCAAAACACCAGAGCAGAGCCCCAACCAGCCGCTGAGTGTGTGACCTTCACCAGGGCTCACCCCAGCTCCCTGCCTCAGGGAGCCAGCCAGCTGGGCTCCCCCAGACAAGGAGGGGCTTTCTATCTGCCAGGCCCCCTGGCTCAAAGGGGAGCCCTCCCCCATGGCCCCACCAGGGGCAGCAGCCTGGGGTCTCCTCAGCCTACTGCCCTGGAACTGCTGCTTGGGCTTGCGTCTGCCCCAAGCCTGGGAGTAGGGCAGCCTGGCCCAGAACCTTCCCTGCCTGCCCTAGAGGGCCACACCACCCCTCAGGGCTGGTCCCACATGCTCCCAAGGCCATTTCTCTGTGCCCTGTGTGGGGAGAGGGATGGGGGAAGAGCTGGGCCCAGGGGCAGCAGGAAATAGTGAGTGGGGATCTCTGCCCCCCACCCCCTGTCGTAACAGCCCCCCGGCTCAGCTCCCCCCCAGCCATGATACCAGTGCCCCCAGCCTGACTCAATGCCCAGGCCCCGGCTCCCCGTCATGGCACTGCTCCCTGCCCAGGTGCTCAGGGCGCGTGTGGCGGGCATTGGGTTTCAGGCGTATCATTCCCAGGATCCCTTCCATCCCACAAGGGGATCAGATCTCAGGCTCCCGGTCGGCTGGCTGGGCTCAGCTGCACAAGCTGTCTATGCCCTGGGGACTCCATATAATCAGAGCCTCCTCGGGCTTCACAGCCCCCTGGGGGGCACTGGGCCCTACAGCCCAGGGTATCTGTGGGGAGAGCTGCTGGTGTGGCGCTGCCTGGATGAGCTGAGGCTGCAGGGAATGAGAGGGGAGCCCGGGTCCTGGCCACACTGGTTGCCCCTCGCTGGTCTGGGTACCAAAGTGGATTGGTTCTCAGGTGGGATGCACTATCTCCCAGCCCCACTGGAGCAGGAAACTCACCCGCAGTGGAGTCCAGCATCTATCACCTGCCCCCCTGGGACACAGGCCCAGAAGCTGATTTCCCCCAGGGGGATGGAGAGCAGCCGGAAAGGAGCAGGGAGGCTGCACGGTGCGCCCTGGTCACCCGCTGGCAGCCGCCTTCAGGGCTGCCAGCCCCAGAGCGCAGGAGTCATGTCCCGGAAATCTGAGATTGGCCCCGGAACTCGGGAGATTTTTGACAAAGCGAATACTGTGTTTCTGGCCTGTCTCTCATTTGTTGAACTGCCGCTTCCATCCCTGGCCCCGTGCCTGTGAGACGCTGAGTCTTGCCCTGTCCACATTTCCTGGCACTGGACCCTGCGGTAGGAGCGCTCACCCCAACACCTGCCCTTCCCCGGCCCAGCCATTAATTCTCCCTTCACCTCCCAATCAAGCCTGTCCCGGGAGCAGTTCTGCCCATCCCCTGACCCTCAGTCCAGCGCCCCCATCTCCCCCAGTGCAGCCCCCCAGCAGTTCCCAGGCGGGGGAGGGGGCTTGGGAGCTGCAGCAGGGTCCCCTCTGCCCTTCCTGTGCTGGGTCTATGGGGGGCAGAGTCACCATCGTTCCCGGTGCTCACAGGGGGAGGGGCTGCCCTGAGCTGCTGGGATCTTTCCTTCCCCGCAGTGTGAATGGGGAGAGATGGGGGAGGGCAAGAGAGGGCTCTCTGCCTGCAGCAGCTCTGATTGGTTGGTCAGCCTCAGGAGCAGGGCCGGCTCCAGGCACCAGCGCAGGAAGCAGGTGCTTGGGGCGGCCAAGGGGAAGGGGCGGCACGTCCGGCTCTTCGGCGGCAATTCGGCAGCGGGTCCCTCAGTCCCTCTTGGAGGGAAGGACCCGCCGCCAAATTCCTGCCGAAGAATGAAGCCGCCGAAGTGCTGCCAATCGCGGCTTTATCTTCGCCGCTTGGGGCGGCAAAAAAGCTGGAGCCGGCCCTGCTCGGGAGGTGGGCGAGTGGGGCAGGCAGCCAATCAGAGCGCTCAAATTCACTAGGCTGCTTGTGTCTGACAGACCGGCTCCCCCCTGGCCACTCCCGTGGCTGCAGGAACACAGTGGGAGCTGGTCGTGCCACGCAGCGGCTCGTCCCAGCGCCCAGCCAGGCGGGGACGAAGGGCTAGGCCAGTGTGGGGAGCCCCCCCCTTCCCCACCCGACGGCTGAGCCCTCAGCCAGCAACGCCAGAGGCAGGCGCAGCCCTGGGGCACAGGGCGGAGATCCTGGCCTTAGCCAGCTTTCCCCAGCTCCCCCCGGCTGGGCTCCCATCTCGGCCAGGCTGGGACAGCCAGGGGTCTGCGCCATCTGGCTCCCGCGCATCAGAGACACTGAGCACTGGGACGGCCCCAGAGCCCAAACCCTCCCACTGGCTCCCTGGGAACCTCACCTACACAGGGGGCGGGGAGGACACAGAAGAAAACGAGGAGCTGCCTCTGTAACTGCCAGGGACCAGAGATGGGCCAGCAGCTCCCTGGGGACAAGGGGGCGGCTGGCTGCTGAGAGAGCATGGACTCCAGGGGGAGCCCCACATGGCCTCTGCCAGATCCAAACTCAGGAGGGCTGAGGACCCTGGGCACCGCCAGAGCCGCTCCCACATCATCCCCAAAGTGAGCGACCATCTGCTGGATCCCCTCACCAGAATGTGAGCTAGGGCCCCTTGTCCAAACTGCCAGTCCCAGACCAGGGCTCCCCCAGGCCTCTGACCCCAGCCATAGGCCCTGGCCCAAACCATGTGGTGCCGGCTTTGGAGCTGCACACAGAGAGACCCTGCACAGAGCCCCTCGGGCTGGCAGCTCTGGCTGCAGGGGTGCCAGCAGGCCTGGCTTCCACTCACAGGGGCACCCCGTAAGAGCCTGGGCAACTCTCCCAGCCAGCACATCCACCCCATCGCCATGGGGATGGCATGGGTTAACTAGCTTATCTGCCTACCCACACGCCAGCCAGACCATTCACCCATTCCCTTCCCCTGAGGGCCGGGACTGGGCCTGGACTCCCACGGCTGGACAGCAGCCCTGTGTCATGGAGTGTGGGGGGACACAAGGCCCTGCACCCCCGGCTTTCTGCGATTCACCATGACTCTCAGCCAGCCAGTAAAGCAGAAGGTTTATTTAGACGACAGGAACACAGTCCAAGACAGGTCTTGCAGGCACAGACAACAGGACCCCACTCAGTTGGGTTCATCCTGTGGTCTCAGGGCGCCCCAGGCCCTTGGGAGGTCAGAGCCCCGTCTGCCTCCCAGCCATCTCTCCAGGCAGCTCCTGAAACTCTCTCCTCAGCGACCCCTCCCACAGCCTTTGTTCAGTTTCCCGGGCAAAGGTGTCACCTGGCCTCCAACCCCTTCCTGGGTTCTCATGTTACACGCTCAGGTATTCTCCTTCGGTCAGTCTCCCATCCCCCAACGCAGATCATCCTAGCCACACTCCCCTGTCAGCATTCACAGACCACAGTAAGAACAGTCCCAGTTCCTCACACCCTGCCAGCCCCCAAGGGTTTGGTCCCTCTCCCTGGCTCTTCCAGCCTCTCTGCTTTTGGCTAGGAAGTGCCAGAGCCTTTCTCCTGCCCTGGGAGAGAGTTCAGTGCCTTCCCGTTTGGCATGAGTGCTCCAGGCCTGGCCCTGGCTGGCGAACTGCAGAGAGTGGCTTAGAGCAGCCCCTATCAATCCGTGTTCTCTCCCGCTCCCTCCGTGCAGCTCCTCACTCACTGTAGAACAAAACCTGCTTCTTGGAGTGATGTGGAGACTCTTATTTAATGACCAGGCACAAGCAGCTTCTCTGGGAGCCTCAGCACAGTGTCTGTGATTCATGGCTAGAAAACTGCCTCGAGTGCACCTTCCCTGCTGCTCCTGTAACAGGGCCACTTATTGCAGGGAGCGAGCCGCAGTCACAGAGCTGCTAGTGTAGGTGGGGAGGCAGGCCTGAAATAGCAGGGGGGGGACTGGGCCTGCGTGCGTGGGGAGACCAGAACTGGAATAATGGGAGGGGGGGCTGCAGGTCAGGATTGAGGTGCAGCCACAGAGCTGGGGGGAGGTGGGAAGAGAGCCCAGGGTTGGGATAGCAGAGGGGCTGCAGGTGGGGATGACGGGGCACTGGCAGAGCTGGGGGGCAGGGCTGGGATAGCAGAGGGGCTGCGGGTTGGGAGTGAGGGGCACTGGCAGAGCTGTGCAAGTCGGGGCTAGACTAGCCAGGTTTGTTTGTTTTGGGGAAGTGTGATGGGGTGTTTATCCCACAAATGCCATAAGGGGATTAATCTGGGTCTGAGACCCAATTAAGCTGCCTGCTAGGACTGGGAGGGTGGGCCAAGGCTAATTAATGATATAGCAGAGCTGCGGGAGAACAGGGCTGGGTGAGCCACGTTGTGGGAGTTTCTGCTCTCTGAGAAGCATCCTGAAGGATGGCTATGGAGGCAAAAGGGAGGAGAGCAGACCGGTTTCTCTGGGGTGAGTGGAGCCTCCCTGAGCCCCTGGGTAAGAGGAGGAGAAGGCCACCCCTGGACTGTGGGGCGGATAGAGCAGTGGATCTCAAACTTTTTTACTGGCGACCCCTTTCACATTGCAAGCCTCTGAGTGCGACCCCCTAATAAATTAAACACACTTTTTAATATATTTAACACCATTGTAAATGCCGGAGGCAAAGCGGAGTTTGGGGTGGCGGTTGACAGCTCATGACCCCCCGTGTAATGACATCCTGACCCCCTGAGGGGTCCCAACCCCCAGTTTGAGAACCCCTGGGATAGAGGCACAAAAGGCCAGCCTAGAGTACCAGAGTTACACGTGCGACGAGGAGGAGGTCAGCTGAGCCCAGCCGGGCTGAAGGTTTGGTTTTTTATCCGTTACTTTAGGGCTTCAGTGAAGGCCTCTGTGGCCTCAGAAGGGGTGGGGATCTGGAAAGGGGTCTGGGTGGAAAGCCAGAACGTTCCTATGGCTGGAGTAGGCCAAAGGATGGGGTGGGGGAAACTGAGGCACAGCTGCTGCAACGCCATACCTGGACACAAGGGGGTGTATTGAGGGGGCAGCTTACCACAGGGTGTTTCTTGCTGGGCCCATCCTATCTCCTGTGCCCTCCAGAGGCCCTGTTGCAGATTCCTCCACCCCCCCCCACACACACACATTGAGTGGTGCTGACAGGCAGGGTTGGCATAAGAACGGCCAGACTGGGTCAGACCAAAGGTCCACCTAGCCTAGTGTCCTGTCTCTGACAGTGGCCAATGCCAGGTACCCCAATGGGAACGAACAGAACAGGTCAATTATCAAGTGATCCATCCCCTGTCACTCATTCCCAGCTCCTGGCAAACAGAGGCTAGGGACACCATCTCTGCCCAGCCTGGCTAATAGCCATTGATGGACCTATCCTCCATGAACTTATCTAGTCCCTGCCTGCGCCGCTCAGTGACCCAGGCATCCGGCCAGAGGGAGACAAGGGCCTAGCTAGACAGTAGGTACAATGTGTGTGTGTGGGGGTGCCACTAGGTCACGCAGTTACAGGGGTGCTGGGCACGACCTGCCGGCTCTGACTCACCCAGGCAGTGTCTGTACCTGACTAGATCCCAGTGCCCTGCGGCCCCTTGGCCTGGCCCTGCTGGGAGCTGGCTCCTGGCCGCATCGCAGAGGTGGCAGGAGGGTAAGGGAGAAGCATCGCAGAGGCTGGCAGGTGGAGGGGGGTTGCTGGGACTAGACAAGAGTGGGGGTGGGGCTTGAGGGGGGAAAGCAGCAAATGAGTTACCAGCCTAGAGCCCCTCCCTTGGCCATCCCTGGATGGCAGGGCTCAGCCTTCGGCTGACAGCGGGCTCCCCCCGGGGCTGACAGCGGGCGCCCCGCCAGCCCTGGACTCAGGCTGTCAGCCTGGCTCAGTTAATACAGAGACCCAGATAATGTGGATAACCGGGGCTCTGTTGTATATGGTTTTGTTTTCTCCCACAATGTACAAACTAAAGACTCCCTGTGACAACGCACATTCGCTGTTTCCCATGGCGAAGGGAGTTCCGGGATCCTGCCGATCCGCACACAGCAGAGCCTGGGAGGGGAACAGGCGGCTGCTCCGCCAGAGGTCCGCTTGCCCGCGCTGGTCGGCTGGGTTTGCACGCCCACCCCGGCAAGGGCAGAGCCAACGCCCCCGGGTTGCTTTCGGCCAGGCCAGGCTCCAGAGGAGTGGGGCAGGCAGTGAAGCGCACAGGCCCGTGTCCTTGGCTTGCCATCCCCACTTCCCCTGCTGCAGGGATCACACCAGCTCCTGTCTGGCCTGTCCCCGAGGGGGCTGCTGCGGGCAGGACTGAGGCAGGGCAGCAGGAATGTCACCTACCTGTCCTGTGGCCGCCTGGTGGAGGCAGTGGCACCCACTGGGTGACGGGTGCTGGCAGGTCCGACAAACGCTCCCTGAGATGCAAGGTCCCAGATCGCTCGGTGGGGGCCTTGCACGTGCCCGGGAGAAGCCACAGGCGATAGGGGATGGGCTGCCATGTGCTGGGCACCACTCTCTAGCACGAGCCAGGGAGGGAGCGGGCTGGGCCCAGCCAGCAGCTCCTCTCCCGGCCTCGGCCTGTCTCCCAGGCAGTGAAACCCAAGGTGGCTGCAGGGCTCGGTGCAGAGAAACCAGCCACTGAGAGCCAGCCAGAGCAGAGCAGGAGGCAGGGAGCCCCCCCAGCATAGCACAGCCCTTCAGCGGCTGCCCCCGCGCTGCAGCCTGGCCCTGCCTGGCGGGACACAGCTCGCTCGCCACAGGCAGCTGTGCCTGGAATGCGCCAGCCACACACTGGCGGGGCAGAGAAGAAAAGAGCCACTGAGCAGGGCTGCCAGGGCACGGACAGCCAGGCCCTGCCTCGTGCCCCTGGCTCATCCCCCATCTGCCCAGTCAGAGCCCCCAGCCAGAACAGGGCCAATCCCAGCCAGCGACCCCCCTCTCTGCAGAGAGCCAGAGTGAGTCTCCCACACGCAGCCTGTCCCGCCTTGCCCACCCCAGCTGTGGCACTGCCAGGGCCCAGGGGTGCTGCTGGGTGTGGGGGGCTGTGTAGATGGAGCTGGGTCTGGGAGAAGCTGCAGCAGGGGCTGGTTTGGTGTTGGGGGAGATGCCAATGCAGAGGGGTGCTGGCCGCAGAAGGAGCACCAGGCTGGGCACACAGTGTTAGGGGGGAGATGCCAAGGCAGAGGGGTGCCGGCTGGGGAGGGGGCACCAGGCTGGGCACACAGCATTGTGGGGGGGAGATGCCAAGGCAGAGGGGTGCCGGCTGGGGAGGGGGCACCAGGCTGGGCACACAGCGTTGGGGGGGGAGATGCCAAGGCAGAGGGGTGCCGGCTGGGGAGGGGGCACCAGGCTGGGCACACAGCATTGGGGGGGAGATGCCAAGGCAGAGGAGTTCTGGCCGGGGAGGGGGCACCAGGCTGGGCACACAGCGTTGGGGGGGGGAAATGCCAATGCAGAGGGGTTCTGGCCGCGGCAGGGGCACCAGGCTGGGCACACAGTGTTGGGGGGGAGATGCCAAGGTGGAGGGGTGCCAGCTGGGGAGGGGGCACCAGGCTGGGCACACAGCGTTGGGGGGGAGATGCCAAGGCAGAGGAGTTCTGGCCGGGGAGGGGGCACCAGGCTGGGCACACAGCGTTGTGGGGGGGGAAAATGCCAATGCAGAGGGGCGCTGGCCGCAGAAGGGGCACCAGGCTGGGCACACAGCGTTGGGGGGGGAGATGCCAAGGCAGAGGAGTTCTGGCCGCGGAAGGGGCACCAGGCTGGGCACACAGTGTTGGGGGGGAGATGCCAAGGCAGAGGGGCGCTGGCCGGGGAGGGGGCACCAGGCTGGGCACACAGCGTTGGGGGGGGAGATGCCAAGGCAGAGGAGTTCTGGCCGGGGAGGGGGCACCAGGCTGGGCACACAGCATGGGAGGGTGTAGGGGGGAAGAAGCACCAAGCTGGGCCAGCGTGCAGGATGGGGGGTGGTCCCCAGGCTGTCACTGGGGCAGGCCAGAGGGCCGGGGATGGGCACTCAGATCCTGTCCTGCCATGGGTCCTTCACACCTCAGAGGCTGAGCCGCTCTCTGACCCGACCTGACCTGGGAACATCAGCTCAGCCTGGAACCTGATCCCCGGGCTGCTCTTCCCCTCGTTAGCAGGGGCTGGAGCCTGGCTTGTTAATGATGGATGCAGCTTGGCTGCGCTGCCTGGCCCTACGCGCTGTGGGCCAGAGGGACCCAGCCCCGGCTCCCCTCTCCCGCTGGGGGGCTCAGCTGAAACGACCTGTCCGGCTGCGAGCCCTCTCCCCGCTGCCTTGGCAGGAGGGCAGGTCCCCGGCCCCCAGAGTCTCCCCGGGCTTCTCAGGAGCCGCGTATCTGCCCCCGCCTCCTAGCGCAGCATCTCCCGCAGCGTCTGACCTGCTGTGTCTGACGGGTGGAGTGCAGCCCCTGCCCACAAACCATGGTAACCAGCTTGGCTCGGGCCCCAGGACACGGGCACTGGCCCCGGCCGAGCAGCTCTGGCCCCGGGGCACCGGCCGAGCGGCTCCAGCCCCGGCGACTCCAGCTCGGATCGGGCCCCGGGGCACCAGCCCGTCCGGCACCGGCACCGGCCCCAGCCCTGGCCCCGGCAGCGGGCTGAGCGGGGCCGGCGGCCGGAACCCCAGAGCGGCAGCGGGCTGAGCGGGGCCGGCGTCCGGAACCCCAGACCGCAGCGGGCTGAGCGGGGCCGGCGGCCGGAACCCCAGACCGGCAGCGGGCTGAGCGGGGCCGGCGGCCGGAACCCCAGACCGGCAGCGGGCTGAGCGGGGCCGGCGGCCGGAACCCCAGACCGGCAGCGGGCTGAGCGGGGCCGGCGGCCGGAACCCCAGAGCGGCAGCGGGCTGAGCGGGGCCGGCGGCCGGAACCCCAGACCGGCAGAAGGCTGAGCAGCTCAGCCCGCTGCCGGTGTGGGGTTCTGTCTGCTGCCCACGCTGCCAGTCTGAGGTTCCGGCCGCCGGCCCCTGTAAATGTAAACTGTATGACTGGCACACGAAACCTTAAATGACAGTAAATAAATGAAGACTTGGCACCCCACTTCTCAAAGGTTGCCGACCCCTGTTCTAGTACCTTCCCACCCACCATCTCGGATCTCTGCTCTCACCCCCAGCCAGGCCCTTAAAGCTGTCCCCAGCTCCCACTCCCCTTCAGCTGGGGACACCCCCCTCTCTGCCTGTCCCCCCTGCCTTCTCCTACTGACACCCCCCTCTCTGCTTCCACAGGGCTAACGTGCCCCCAGCCTGCTAAGTGCATAAGTGACCCCCCGGGGAGCTGCACAAAGACTGGTGGCCTGGCGCCATGCGGGCAGGAGTGGGGGAAGGGGCTGCCCGGAGCTCAGTGTCTCCATCGACCATGGCTGGCGAGGGGTGAGGTTTGCAGACTCCTGCTCTGCAGCGCCAGGAGTACCAGGTCCTTATCCACAGGCAGGACCCGGGTGCAAGGCAGGCGGGGAAGGCTCTAGGCAGGGGCCACCCGAGTTCTCTCCATGGGCGGCTCTCTGTGCCTCTCGCCGGGCCCTGGCTGGCAGCCCCTTGGCAGGGGCTCGCTGCTCACAGTGCTGCTTTTGCCAGCTCCGTCTGTTAATTGTACCCAGAGGAGCCAGGGCTGTAATTAGCCCTGTCTCCTCTGCCCCTCTCCCCCTGGACAAGGAGGTCTCTGGGCTTTGTCTGGCCTGCGGCCCCCTCCTCCTCGGAGCTGCACTGCATCCCAAAATGCCACCCTGTGCCATTAGCATGGTGTGGGCGAGTCCCAGTTCTCGGGGGAGCAGCCAAGGAGCGGGATCAGAGGCGGCTTTGTGCAGACGGGGAGCGTGGGTGAGTGGATGAAATGGCTGTCTGTCCCGGAGCAGCTCCCAGCCCACCCTCCCCACCCACCCCAAAGCCGGCCCAGGGCCCAGCCCCGCGCCGGGAGCAGAAGCAGAAAGGCAGAGACCCCAACTATGCTCCAGCCTCAGGGATCAGAACCCCGACACCAAGAACTGCCCAGCATGTACCACAGGGGCTCGCGCCCCCGGCCCCACCGGCTCCCTGTCTGCTCCCCAGCACAACTCCCTCCGCTGCTGGATCCCTCACACCCCTCCCTCTCTGCCTGTCCCCCTGCCTTCTCCTACCGACACCCCCCTCTCTGTCTGGCCCCCTGCCTTCTCCTACCGACACCCTCCCTCTCTGCCTGGTCCCCCTGCCTTCTCCTACCGACACCCCCCCCGCCTGTCCCCCCTGCCTTCTCCCACCCACACCCTCCCTCTCTGCCTGTCCCCCCTGCCTTCTCCTACCGATACCTCCCTCTCTGCCTGTCCCCCCTGCCTTCTCCCACCCACAGCCTCCCTCTCTGCCTGTCCCCCCGCTTTCTCCTACTGACACCCCCCTCTCTGCCTGTCCCCCCTGCCTTCTCCCACCCACACCCTCCCTCTCTGCCTGGTCCCCCCTGCCTTCTCCCACCCACATCCTCCCTCTCTGCCTGTCCCCCTGCCTTCTCCTACCGATACCCCCCTCTCTGCCTGGCCCCCTGCCTTCTCCCACCCACAGCCTCCCTCTCTGCCTGTCCCCCCTGACTTATCCCACCCACACCCCCCTCTCTGCCTGGCCCCCTGCCTTCTCCTACTGACACCCCCCTCTCTGCCTGGCCCCCTGCCTTCTCCCACCCACAGCCTCCCTCTCTGCCTGTCCCCCCTGACTTATCCCACCCACACCCTCCTCTCTGCCTGTCCCCCTGCCTTCTCCCACCCACAACCTCCTCTCTGCTGTTCCCCCTGCCTTCTCCCACCCACACCCTCCTCTCTGCCTGTCCCCCTGCCTTCTCCCACCCACACCCTCCTCTCTGCTGTTCCACCTGCCTTCTCCCACCCACACCCTCCTCTCTGCCTGGCCCCCTGCCTTCTCCCACCCACACCCTCCTCTCTGCTGTTCCCCCTGCCTTCTCCCACCCATGCCTCCCTCTGCCTGTCCCCCCCGCCTTCTCCTACCGACACCCCCCTCTCTGCCTGTCCCCCCCGCCTTCTCCTACCGACACCCCCCTCTCTGCCTGTCCCCCCTGCCTTCTCCTACCGACACCCGCCTGTCCCCCTGCTTTCTCCTACCGACACCCCTCCCTCTGCCTGGCCCCCCACCTTCTCCTACCGACACCCCCCTCTCTGTCTGTCCCCTCTGCCTTCTCCTACCGACACCCCCCTCTCTGTCTGGTCCTCCTGCCTTCTCCTACCGACACCCACCTGTCCCCCTGCTTTCTCCTACCGACACCCCTCCCTCTCTGCCTGTCCCCCCACCTTCTCCTACCGACACCCCCCTCTCTGTCTGGTCCCCCTGACTTATCTCACACACACACACACACCCCTGCCTGTCCCCTTGCCCATGCCCCACTTTCCTGCATCCTGCCTCACTGAACCCCTCTGCCCCCATCCCGACCAGGCCCCATTCCCCCAGCCTCGCCTCCTTTGGCCCCATGCCCCCCCCCACCTTCTGCTGTCTATTTAACAGCACAGCAGCTGTCTGATAAGAGTATTCAGCCCAGGAGAGTCCCAGGGCGGCACTGGAGGGACTGTTAGTGCTGGCTGAGCCGGGCATGCTGCAGGCAGGCACTGTGCAAGCTTCCCACAAAGCTCTGCAATGCCCCTCAGTCCTGACCCACAGCCCCGTTATTCCAGCTCTGGCTTCTTCCCCCAGCTCTTCAGTTTCAACTTCCATCCCCCTGCTTTTCCCAGCTCTTCCCCATCGCTCTACCTAGTCCCCATGTGCAGCCCTTTCTTATCTCAGCCTTACTCTGCCATGCCCCTCCGCCCCGTCCATACCCCCTGCTATTCCAGGCGCGGCTGCTCCTCCCTCTCCACCCAGCATTCTGCAGTCACCACCCACAGTTCCCCTTCCCTGCTGCTCCAGGCCGGGGCTCCCCCACAGGGCTCTGTATGGTTCTGGGAAACGTTTCAAATATAAAGAAGAAGCTGGTGTTTGCCTGGGGGGAGGCTGCCGATCCCACCATTTCAGAAAGACACCAGCATTGGTTAAAAATGGCGCAAATTCTCTGAGATCAAAGTTCTGCGCCTCGCACATCCTGCAAAGTGTTTCGGTTTCACTGCATAACTCGGGGCTGTGACAGATCTAGCTCCAGTTATTTGCATTTATCTCATTAGTTCCCTTCTATTCATGCCCCTGAACTGCTGGCTTCTCCAGGGCGATGCTTGGTGTGCATCTGGAGTCAGAAATGAGCAGATGGAAATGAGTGTCCCGGGAACGGCACCTTCATATAGGCTTCCAGCAGGCACCAGGACAGGTTTGCAAAAGGGATCAGCATGTAGCAGCTCCCACGGAGCGCAACGGAGAACGTCCCCGTCCCTCCCCCACATGGAGCGCAATGGAGAAGACACCTCCCCCTCCTCCAGTGTGGAGCACCATGGAGAACAGCTCCCCCCCCCCCCGCATGGAGCACAATAGAGAACGCCCCCCCCCATGGAGCACCCCCCCCCCCGCATGGAGTGCAATGGAGAAGAGACACCTCCCCCTCCCCCAGTGTGGAGCACCATGGAGAACAGCCCCACCCCACCCCCACATGGAGCGCAATGGAGAACATGTGTGTGTCGTCCCCCCCTCCGGCCATGGAGCACAATAGAGAACGTCTTCCCCCCCCCCCCCCCCAGTGTGGAGCACCATGGAGATCAACTGCCCACCCCAATGTGGAGCGTAATGGAGAACAGCCCCCCCCCCCCCCCCCATGGAGAATTCAGGGGCTGTTGGCTGCTGAACTCTAGAAATTCTGGCCCCAGGGGAGGGGAAGGCCCAGCTCGCATGGCCATGGGGTGTCCTAAATCTACCCAAGTCTGTTGGGCCCCACAAGTCAGTCCCTTCGTGGAGCACCCTTCGTGTTCACGAGGCCATGGGCTTAGCTTCCCACAGCTCCAGGAGCAGCCTTCGGGCCGCAGCACTGCATGCGCTCAGCCAGGGCCCCGCAGCGAGTCCGGAGGGAGCGATGCGCCCGGTAAGCGTCTGCAGCGGTGCAGCGCAGCCTTCTCAAGCCACCAGGTGTTAGTCACCGGGAATCATAGAATCATAGAATCATAGAATATCAGAGTTGGAAGGGACCTCAAGAGGTCATCTAGTCCAACCCCCTGCTCAAAGCAGGACCAATTCCCAGCTAAATCATCCCAGCCAGGGCTTTGTCAAGCCGGGCCTTAAAAACCTCCAAGGAAGGAGACTCCACCACCTCCCTAGGTAACGCATTCCAGTGTTTCACCACCCTCCTAGTGAAATAGTTTTTCCTGATATCCAACCTGGACCTCCCCCACTGCAACTTGAGACCATTGCTCCTTGTTCTGTCGTCTGCCACCACTGAGAACAGCCAAGCTCCATCCTCTTTGGAACCCCCCTTCAGGTAGTTGAAGGCTGCTATCAAATCCCCCCTCATTCTTCTCTTCTGGAGACTAAACAATCCCAGTTCCCTCAGCCTCTCCTCATAAGTCATGTGCTCCAGACCCCTAATCATTTTTGTTGCCCTCCGCTGGACTCTTTCCAATTTTTCCACATCCTTCTTGTAGTGTGGGGCCCAAAACTGGACACAGTATTCCAGATGAGGCCTCACCAATGTCGAATAAAGGGGAACGATCACGTTCCTTGATCTGCTGGCAATGCCCCTACTTATACAGCCCAAAATGCCGTTAGCCTTCTTGGCAACAAGAGCACACTGTTGACTCATATCCAGCTTCTCGTCCACTGTGACCCCTAGGTCCAGCATGAGCGAGGCCTGAGCTCCGCATGGAAAAGCCACGCTCCAAACAGAGCTGGCACTGGCAGAAGCAATTGTCCCATGACTCCATGCCCTCCTGGGATCCATGTGGTGCTGCCTGCCTGTGTCAACATCTCCCCCTCACACCTCTGTGACTGGTTCCCCACGGGTGCCACCTGGAACTGGGGTGCCACTGAGCCCCCCCGACCCACCAGCCTGGGCTCCCTCTCCCACTGTGCTGCTGTGACAAGCTGAAAAGCCTCCAAGCTTACACGTTCACCAGCATCCACACCCAGCTGCAGTCACATGCAGCTCTCTAAGCACCAGGCACCCAGCCCAGAACCTAGAGCAGCACATCCTGCCCTGGCCAAATCTGGCCAGGATATGGGTTTAACACCCGACCAACCTCTCCCTCAATGTGAAGAGGACCACACTTGTGATAACCAAGCAGAGATTTCCCCCAAGCACTCCAGTCAAAGCTCACTGGTTTGGATTAAAACATAAAATAAGTTTATTAACTACAAAAGATCGATTTTAAGCAATTATAAGTGGAGGATTACGTGGGGTTGATCCTGCTTTGAGCAGGGGGTTGGACTAGATGACCCCCTGAGGTCTCTTCCAACCCTAATCGTCTATGATTCTATGATAAATGACAGCAAACAGATCAAAGCAGATTACCTAGTAAATAAACAAAATGCAAAATAAGTCTAAGATACTAGAAAGATAGGATATGAACTAGCAAATTCTCACCCTGACTGATGAGACAGGCGGGCTGCAGATTCTTATGGGACAAGCTGCACTTCTTTTGCAGACTGGAGTCCCCAGGTCTTTCATACGCAGGCTAGAAATCCCTTTAGCCTGGGTCCAGCACTTCCCCAGTTCAGTCTTCGTTCCGCAGGTGTTTCCAGGAGTCTCCTTGTGTGGGGCGTGAAGAACCACAGATGATGTCACTCTGCCTTATACAACTTTAGCATATGGCGGGAACCCTTTGTTTCAAAGCTGGTTTCCAGACAAGTCTGTGGAAAAATACTGACATCCCAAGATGGAGTCCAGAGTCATGTGGCCTGGTCACATGTCCTTGTAGAGTCACAGCACCATCACTCACAGTCTGTCTGGCACATTCTCAGGGAGGCTCACCTGGTGGGAGATAAGCTTCTCCTAAGGACTGTTGTTTTTTCTCATGGCCCATTGCCCTGAATAGGCCCTTCCCGACCAACTATTTAGACTAGTGGGTGTTATCCAGGTGTAACTACATGTGAAATGCAGATACATGGTCAATATTCATAACTTCAGCTACAAAAATGATACATACATGCAAATAAGATAATCATCTTCAGCAAATCATAACTTTTCCAGTGACATCTCACATGACCCATCTTGTACAAAATGCATCATAATTATGCCATGATCATATCATAATAATATCACTGTGAAGAATACGGGGTGCAGTGTCGTAACCGCCTGTCTTTGTTCCCCCTCACAGCTCTGCTGTGCCCACATCTCCTCCTCCCTTGGCTGCCAGGTGGCAAGAGCTAATGTCCTCGTGGCTTCCCGTGACCCCATTCCCATGTGGCCAGCCCGATAGGTCCTTCGTGCACCTGCTTCCCTGCCTCCCCATGCAGCTCTCACTGAGGGGAGGGGTGGGGGGGCACTGCAGAGGGCCGTCCACACTTAAAATGCTACAGTGGTGCTGCTGCAACGCTCCAGTGAGGACCCTCCATGCCCGCCCATTGGGAGTGCATTTCTCCCACCCTGAGCGATGTTGTTAGACCGCCCTCATTGCCTAGCCTAGACCTGGCCAAAGTCCCATAAAGAGTGATACAAAGTCCCCACGCTCCCTCCGGGGGCCCCGTCTGTAATCCGCCAGCTGGTGTGGCAGGAGGGGGCTGGGGAAAGCCGGAGGCAGGACTGTGGAGAGCTGCAGGGGAGACACCATGCCAGGAGCTGGCGGCTCTGTGGGCTCTTTCCGTTCCCATCCTCGCCTGGCAGACGGCAAGGGCCCCCTCCGTGCCTACTGGCATCCCCCCAGCACACCCACAGCAAGGCCTGCGTCTGCTCAGACACCATGGTGTCAGGCCCAGCACAGAGCTGCTGCCGCCTCTGCCACGCGTCCGTGTCTGCTGACTGAAGGGCCTGAGCGCTGGGCTGCCACCACCCCATGTCCCCCACGGCAGCCTGGAGCACCAAGGGAGCCAGCAGGCGGGGGGCAGTGTGTGGCTGGAGTGGCTAGTGGGGTGTCCTGGGAGCACTGTAATCTAATGGCTAAGCCGTAACCTTGGCCAGAGCCACAGCGAGCATCCCCTCCCCCTCACAGCGCTCCCAAGGCAGTGGGGAGATGCCACAGACCCATAGGGGCTGTGCTGTGCCCCAGCTTGTAACGCCTCCCTTGGGAGGCCCCAAGGGGTCCCGCTCTTCCACAAGGCCACATGGCCTCGTAGCCTGAGCCCTGGACTCCGGCGCGCCTGGGTACGTCTACACGGCAAGCAGAGCCCTTGGCAGCACGTCTCAGAGCCTGGCTCCACATCCATGGGCTGCGGGATTCGCGCTACACTGCTAAAAGCAGCCGTGTAGACATGGGTTCTCAGGGTCTCAAGCTCTCTGACTTCCCTAGGCCTGTGTACCCCACAGCTAGTCTCAGCTCTGGGGCCTGCCAGAGCCCCACGCTGCAGGCCGGTGCTCCCCAGATGTTTTACATCACGCCCTCTCTTACCCCAATGTAATCTGCCTCCGCCCTGCACCGGGAGCCAGGGCCAGGAGTGGGGGTGCGGTTGGGGCTGGGAGCTGGGCCGGAGCCAGACCGCCACTGGGGGCTGGAGCTGGGGCCAGGAGCCGGGGGCTGTGGGTGAGGGCAGCGTGGAGGAGTGGGGTCAGGAGCCAGAGGCCGGGGCTGGGACTGGAGGTGGGGTCACAGCGGAGCTAACGGCAGAGCAGGACTGAGTGGTGCTCCCTCCCCCCCCCCCGTGGGGGCTGGCCCGGGCCCCGCTGTGCCCCCAAATGGCAAAGTCTGGGATCTCTGCTGTAGACCCAGGCTCGGGGACTTGCTGCTGTGGGTTTCTGCTTGCTGTGTAGACATATCCCCAGAGCAAGTCCAACTGTGAGCAATTCCTGGTCAGAGACTCTGACTCACCCAGGGATCAATGCTCCTTGGCAGGTATCTGCAGTCACTCCATGAACCTGTTCAAATCAGAGGCGGGTCCTAGTCACCTGGCACGCTGCTTGGGATGGTCTTCGGGCAGCACAGCAAAGCAACGGTTCAGACATCGTCCAGACGAGCCAGCACCCGGCTCCTTTGGTCTTGCTGCTGTAGGATCCATTCTACCTTCCCCTCTCTAGCTGTTTGTTTGTCTTTGTCCCAGGTAAGAGACTGGGGAGGCCAGTTCTCCTCATGTCTCCTGTCACTGCCGCCCATTGGCCTTGCTGCAAAGCCGTGCTGAGGTCACACATTCAGTCCGCTGGGAACCCCCGTTCATAGGCACCAATTGTTCAGTCTTTGGGGTTTCCAGTGTCTCTCGGGTCTTCCATTGATATGGGCTGGCCCCAGCCACTCCTGAACCACCCCAGAGAACACCCCTCCTGTCTCCTGTACTGCCCCGGGGCAGCATGTAACCCTGGGGCCCACTGGGTAGCAATACCACAGTGATAGGAACACAGGGGTCATAACTATGTTACAGACAATTCTCCCTCCCGTCACAGGAGGGCAGGCCGAGCCCAGCTGTATGGGACTGGTCCTGTTTGTGCTGCAGGAACCTCGCCTTGGAGAGCATGTTTCTTGTGCCTGGCCTGAGTCCCTCCGCCACATCTGCAGTCTCCCTGTCACCCAGGCCTGACCATGCTGCCCTGCCTAGCGGCCTGTAGCACAGAAGAGGTGACCTGCCGCATGGCTGGGAAGCCCCCACCCAGAAATTCCAGATTCCCAAAACTCCAGCATTGGCTAGGGTTACCATACGTCCTGATTTTCCCGGACATGTCCGGCTTTTTGGTCCTCAAATCCCTGTCCGGGGGGAATTGCCAAAAAGCCGAATATGTCCGGGAAAATGCTGACATCCTTGCCCCAGTCCCCTGCTTACCTGGGCGGCTCCAGCAGTCTGCGAGCTGCAGGCGGATTCCCCCACTGCGGCGGCTGCTGCTCCCCCCAGACACCTCAGCTCTGTGTAGCTGAAGAGCCGAGCTGCCCGAGCGCTACCGGCTTCACGGTTTGCTGGGCAGCCCCCAGACCTCCAAACCCTGCGCCCCCAGCCGGGCGCTTCCCCTCCCGGGCTCCGGCTGCGCTGGGGAAGTGCGTGGCCGGGGCTGCAGGGTCTGGGGGCTGCCCGGCAAACCGTGAAGCCGCTAGCGCTTGGGCAGCCCTTTTCGCGAGGCTGGGAGGGAGGAGGGGGAATGCGGGGCGCTCAGGGGAGGGGGTGGAGTTGGGGCGGGGACTTTAGGGAAGGGGTGAAGTTGGGGTGGGGAAGGGGCAGAGTTGGGGCGGGGAAGGGGCGGGGCCAGGGCCCCGTGGAGTGTCCTCTTTTTTTAATGTTTAAATATGGTAACCCTAGCATTGGCTCCATCTCCAGTGTGTCCTCCAAAGCTGGGCCCTGAGCTCTCCTGCCACCCCCGGGCAGGATCCCCGCACAGCCCTTGTCCAAGGGGAGACTGTAGCAGAGTCGGGGGAGATACCTCTGCTCCCTGACTCCCTGCCTATTAATTTGCTTGGAATGCAGGGGCCCAAAGTGTCAAAGGTGTTAACATGACCCTGAAACTGTTCAACATTAAACTGTGTTCAGCAAGGTCCAGGGCTGGTGCATAGGGTTACCATATTTTAAGTGTCCAAAAAGAGGACACTCCACGGGGCTCCGGCCCCGCCCCAACTCCGCCCCTTCCCCAAAGTCCCCACCCCAACTCCGCCCCCTCCCCTGAACGCTTCGACCCCCTGCTCCTCCCCCACCCCTGCTTCCCGCGAACATTTGATTCGCGGGAAGCCTGAAGCAGGCAGGCAGCAAGTAAGCTGGGGCTGGAGCCGGGGCTGGCGGAGGGGGGAGGTGCGAGGAGGCGTGGCCCAGTCCAGCCCCCCAAGCTGAGCGGCTCCCTCCGGCAGCCAGCTCCGGCCAATAGGCTCTGGCCCCAGCGTCTCCGGCCTGGCTTGGCTCGGGCCCTGGGGAGCCGGCCCCAGTTCCAGCCGCGTGCGCCGGCCCTGGCCCCGTCTCCGGCCTGGCTTGGCTCGGGCCCTGGGGCGCCGGCCCCAGCCCTGGGTGAGCGGCGCCAGCCAGCGGCCGAGCAGTCCCGGTCCCAGCGACTCCGGCCGGCTCAGCTCGGGCCCCAGTTCCGGCCGAGTGGCTCCGGCCCGGCCCCGGCCCCGGCCTGGCAAAGCGAGTGGCGCCGGTCGGCAGCCAAGCACCCGCGAGCCCCAGCGGCTCCGGCCCCAGCGGCTCCAGCCTGGACCCAAGCCCTATGACCCCTCCCTCCCTATTTTCCCGGACATGTCCGACTTTTTGGCAATTCCCCCCGGACGCGGATTTGAGGACCAAAAAGCCGGACATATCTGGGAAAATGCAGACGTACGGTAACCCTACGGTGCACAGCAGCTCAGCCTGCAAACGCCCCTCTCCGAATCCTTTCAATCTTCTACCAGCAAGACAGAAAAGAAGGAAAAGCAGCTAAAGCGATGGAAATCTCAGTACAAAGTGAGGCTTTTATTTCAACAACAGCCTTTGTTCCTTTAGCTGGAGCGAGTTTTTAGAAGGAAAAGGCCCTGGTCTGACAGTCTCTTAGATGCTAACTGTCTTTGTGGGGAAAGGAGAAAATGGACTGTTGTTAAAGGCAGATCCCACTGCCTAAGAAGACACAATGAGACACACACACAAGGAGAGGGAAACAAACAGCAAAGCAGGAAAATGCAGCTTCTGTCTCCAGCACCAACTCACAGCAGGAGAAACAAGGGCCCAGCCCAGGGTGTGATCAGCCACGCTGAGACCGTGCACCAGCATCGGGCTGCCTTGCTTTCCGCTGTCTCTGGTCACAGGCTCACGGCGCCCTTACAAAGCATGCCGTCTTGGGCAGCTAAGCCAGACGCTCATTAAACAGAAGGCAAGAGGAGAGCACCAAGAAAGAAAAGGAAAAAAAGAAACGGTGGGAAAGGAAATGGACAGAATGGGGTGGGGGTGACAAAGTCTCCGGCTGTGTCTACACTTAGAAGGCTACAGCGGCACAGCGGCAGTGCTGCAGCTGCACCCACTGTTGTGCTTCGGTGTAGACCCTCGCCACAGCGCCAGGAGGGGCTCTCCGGTCCGCACAAGTAATCCACCTCCCGCAGGTGGTAGCTACGTGAATGGAAAAATCCATCCATCCCCCAGCACCCCCCTCCCACCCCATTAACAGGGCCCTGCCCCAGCCAGTGCTGGGGCCCCTCCTCTGGGTTATTCAGTGCACACAGCCTCAGGCCACGCTCCCTGCCCAGGGACACCCCCCAGCTTGGCTGGCCGTGACTGGCCGTGTGCTGCAGCCCCAGGTGAGGCGGGCTCTGCACGCGGTGCCCAGCATGGGACCAAAGGGCCCTCGCTTGGGGCTGGGCTGGCAGGGTGCCGAGCCGCCGCCCGCTCCCCCCTTTGCTGGTGCACTGCATGGACAGGGCGACTGATCAGGCGGCACAGCGTCCGTGTCAGGAAACGGCACTAATTGGCTTCCCGCTGGCTGGGCAGCGGCTTGGCAATCCAGCTGGAGAATTGCCACGTGCCAGCCAGACGACCGATGTGGCTGCAGGCGCTGAGCTCTGGGGGTGGTGAAGCTGGGCCCTGCTCACTGCCCCAGGCAGAGTGTGGGGGGGGCATGACTGGGCCACTGGCCCTGGGGGGTTAGGCCTGGGGCTGGTGGGGGGGTGGGGATTAGTGGGGGAGGGGCTGTTGTCAGGGGTGGGGTGTACGTGGGGGAGGGGCTGGGGCTTATGTTGGAGGGAGATGGGGAGGGGTTGGTGCTGGGGGACAGGTGGGGGAAGGGTTAGGGCTGAAGTTGGTGTCAGGGGTGGGGGGCTGGTGTGGGGGCAGGTGGAGGAGGGGCTGGGGCTGGTGTGGGGGTGGGGTACAGGTGGGAGAGGGGCTGAGGCTGGTGTGGGGGTGGGGTACAGGTGGGAGAGGGGCTGGTGTTGCGGGCAGGTGAGGGAGGGGCTGGGGCTGGTCTGGGGGGCAGGTGGAGGAGGGGCTGGGGCTGGTGTGGGGGTGGGGGACAGGTGGGAGAGGGGCTGAGGCTGGTGTGGGGGTGGGGTACAGGTGGGAGAGGGGCTGGTGTTGCGGGCAGGTGAGGGAGAGGCTGGGGCTGGTCTGGGGGGCAGGTGGGGGAGCGACTGGGGCTGGTGTGGGGAGCAGGTGGGGGAGGGGCTGGGGCTGGTGGGGGGGTGGGGGGCAGGTGGGGGAAGGGTTAGGGCAGTGCCAATGCTAGCTCACTGGGGGCACTGAGCAGGATTTCCCCCCCCACACACACACACACTAAAACAGCGAAGTTCTTATAATAAAAAGCGAATAGTGGGCCCCTTTGAGCGGCTCGGGACCCGAAGCAATCGCGCCTTAGTCTGTTTATGGCTAGCGCTGGCTCCGGGGGCTTGTGTGGGGTTTGGGGGTCGCAGCAGCTGCAGGCCCCATCCAGGTGACAGGCGATGGGAGGGTGTCGGGCCCTTTATGTGAGTCAGCTGCTCCCCCTTGTGGCTGCTTGGACGAAAAATTCCCGAGTCAGCGCCGAGCCAGGTCTGTGCATGGCCCAGCCAGCTCTGGGGCTGCTCGGCATTGTGTGAGCGTGGGGTGGGGCTGATGCTGCTCAGAAGCAGGACATGCACCAGCACAGACACACAAGGCCAACACACACTCACATGTGCACACATGCACACTTACCTGCATGCAGACATATTTGCACTCACACATGCATGATGACAGGTTTCAGAGGGGTAGTCGTGTTAGTCTGTATCAGCAAAAACAACAAGGAGTCCTTGTGGCATCTTAGAGACTAACAAATTTATTTAATAATTTTAATCCTAGAATCATGAGGATTAAAATTATTAAATAAATGTGTTAGTCTCTAAGGTGCCACAAGGACTCCTCGTTTTCACACATGGATGTATTTCCATGCACATTCACACATGCACACGTAAGCAGGGTCTGAATGAGCTCTCCCCTGACATCTAGCGGTGAGCTGGGGGAGAAGACTTCAGGCGCCAACCTTGTTTGCATGGGCACACCCACCCTGCCTAGGTGAGCAGCGTGATGGGGTTGCTTTGCCCCAATGATCGCTGTTGGTGGGTGTTGGATTGCGAGGCCCTTTGTTATTAGGTGTAGGGGTACTAAAGGTCATTGTCCTTGTTGTGTGAATCCAGGGCAGCAGAACTGTGCTTGGCATAACCTGATTGAGGGGTCACCATAAACTTAACAGCACTTGCTAGGCAGGGGACAGGGATGCCAAAGCCTAGTAGAGATAAGAGAGGGTAGGGACAGTTGTGTGTATTTGGTGGTGTGGGTATTGGTTAAGGTTGAGAGGTCTTTGGGGCTGCAGTTATTGATAATTAGGTGTAAGCATTAGACCTGCTTTAGGATAGTGTCTCTGATGTAAGGGATTATCCTACTAACTGCTGAAATCAGTAAGAGCTGTGTTAAGTGGTGGTACATTAAAATATCCCAGAGAGTGCAAAGAAGCCAGATGAGCTGCTAGTAGGGCAGAGTGGCAAGTGGTAGACTCCAAAGTGAGTACTTGGCCAGCGGAGCAGCCAAGGTGCCTTTCCCCCCACCCCTGCCAGAGAGGGGGTGAACTCATGAAGATGCACCTCTGAACTCTGGGTCGTCATTGACCAAGGACACCAGCAGTGAGTCGGATGCGGAGAAGGGAGGAGAGCTGTGATGTTAGGAGTGTAATATAATATTTCATTGGAAGGTGACCGGGCCAGAAAGAGTTAATTAACTCAGACTGACCCGACACATGGGTGAACCTTAAGGGCTAGTTAGGAAGATATGTAAATGAATAGAGCTTTGAAATGCAAGTCTGCATTGTTATAGATAGAAGGGGAGGTGTTTGCTCAGGGCTTGGGATGTAAGCAAACAAGTCTTGTCTATTACTATAGTTTTAAATTCAAAGATCAAAAAAGGAATATTAACATTTGTGATGATACTGGAGTGAAATAGTATTATTGTCTATATGTCTCTTTGAAGGTTGTGGTAACCTGTATCTGAACTGTTTGATGGATAAATTACCCTGTGTTAATTGCCAGGATGTTTGGAAGGAGAATTAAGCCTATTGTTTTCTCAGGCCAAAAGGCTGCTGGAAATGTATAAGAACCCTGGGACACGATCCTGCTTCATCTCAGATCTGCTTTGGGTTTCAAGAGGGGGAACCCTTAAGCCACAAGGATTGAGATCCCCAGTCACTGACTGGAGTCACTCTGAATATGGACATTGGACTATAACCTATGGACTATTTCTAAAAGGACTTTTGGCAATTACAAGCTCACCTCTGCTATGTATCTGAACCTCAAGAATTGAATTCAAGTCTGTCTGTATATTGATCTTTTAACCAAAACACTCTCTCTCTTTTCTTCTTAATAAATTTTAGTTTAGTTAATAAGAATTGACTATAGCGTGTATTTTGGGTAAGATCTAAGTTATAATTGAACCTGGATATGTGGCTGATTCTTTGGGATTGGAAGAACCTTTTCTTTTATATGATGAGATAAGATTTTCAGTAATCATCATCATATCTGACAGGTGTGTCTGGACTGAGGCCTGAGGCTGAGCACTTCAAGGGAACTGCGTTGTTTGGACTTCTAAGTAACCAGTGAGGTACTACAGAAGCTGTTTTGGGCTGGTTGGTAAATCTAAGTATTGGAATATCCACCAGCTTTTGGGGTTTATCTGCCCTGTTTTGTTTGCAGTTCACCCTGATTGAGTGACCTCAGCTGGCTCCCATGGGCCGCACCGTCACAAGAGCATTAAAGGAACTTTTGGTTGTTGGGCTTAGGAACCTGAGGCAGAAGGATGCTGCCCAACAAGCTCTGGGGTGGGGGCTGGCTCATGGGTTTATGTTTATGAATCCTGCTTGTGGCAATTTCCCAAATTAGTGTTGGGTGACTTCCCTCCTTTCCTTAAGAGTTTCTGTTCTGTGCTCAGACTCTGTGCTTGCGAGGGGGGAAGTATTTCCAGGGGTGGTGTGTAATTGTCCCGGGTTACTGGGTGGGGCCTTGAGCTGGTTCTGTGCTGTATTGTTTAGAGGAACCCCTAGATATTGAACTCGCTGCCGACTCCCCTGGCAGATGGATACCACATTTGCTTGAGCTCCCACCAGCTTGTTGAGTCTGAACTTTTGATGAGCTTAAACTTAACCCAGACTTGATGTCTGTCTGAACTTTTAATCAAAGCTCTGACCTGCGAACTACTCATGACACCCTCCTCCCCTTAAGTAGTCATCTCCCCTTTTCTCTTTCTGAATTTACATTTTAACCTGTTTTATCCTGTAGAATCTTGATTGATTATACATGACCATTATGATCTGTTAATCACTTTGTTTACTTCTGTGTATAAATATTGATGCTCACCCCTAATAAACTTGCCACACTTACTCTGAAGCTTTTCAAGCTAAGGATAGTGTGAGCCCGTTGATCAACGAATTGGTGTCTGGTCTCTGACAGATTGTGAGCCCCATACCAACTCCGCACGAACTCGGGTGCTGGAGAGGTGAGTGAGGACTTGCTTTTTACCTAACAATTTGGGGGCTCGTCCGGGATTTCCTTCTGGTGCGGTGCCTCTGTCCAGTGGTCAGACCACTCATATACGAATTGGCAGGCGCCACGGGAGATTTCTCCCAGCCAATTCAATATTGAGGGGTCGTGTACTGGACAGCAGGGTAAACGCCAGTTGGAGGGCTCCTGTCAGACACCATGGGTCAAGGGACTAGCGTGCCTCTTGAGAGTCCGTTGGGGATTGTAAATAAGTTATGGAACGAAGGGAAACTCCCAGTACAGACAGGAATGTCTAGGAGGAAGTTGTACACACTGTGTGTAAGGAATTGGACTGGGTATACCGCGGTATTGGCCGACCCGGAGATGAGGTGGCCTTCGTATGGCTCTTTCGAACAGGCTGCCTTAAGAGGAGTAAGGAGCCAGATCGAAAAAGACCATCCGGGACAGTTATGTTACTGGTTTTGTTGGGACACAGCAGCAGAGCTGTGGAAATCTTTAAAAATTATGGCAGTCAGGTATTCTCCCGAGAGTGAACCCCCCTCCATGTTATTTCGATGAAGGGTGTAAACCACGGCGTGTTTTGACTCGTCAGTTGGTCCCCACTGCACCTGCCCCTATTCCTCCGCAGGGGGACTCTCTCCAGGGCGCAGAGGGGAATCTGCAGGACTCCAGATCGGAATCTCTGCAGAGGGATAAGGGGGAAATGGAAGGGCACACCTCGGGAGGAGTAATTACTAGGCAAAAGATCAAGCAGATGCAGCAGGTTGCATACCCCTCCCCTGGGGACGCCCAGACGGTCCGGTCGCATCCGCAGATACTTACACCAGGGACGAATACATCCCTGCACCACCAGCTCAGCCCGTTCCCCAGGCCTGGATCAACTACGGGCAACAGCAGCAGCAAACTCAGCCTCCTCAATGACGGTACCCCGGGGGCGAAGGCAAACAATGTGATGGTCTTATTTCCTTAATGTCTTTAGCCGGCTCCTTCCTCACTTTCTCCCCTCCCAGCAAAGAGCCTCGTCTAACCCTTTCAGTCCAAGGACTGCCTGTCTCCTTCCTCATTGATACTGGAGCTACTTTCTCTCTTTTAAATCATGCTCCCTCTCCCTGGCTATCCTCTGAGGTTAAAACTGCAACTGGGGTGGAGGGCAACCCACAGTCTCTGGGACTCACTTTGCCTCTAAATGTTATTTATGCTGATAAATGTTTTTCTCACCATTTTCTTTTTTCCCCAGCTTGTCTGATCCCTTTGATGGGCCGGGATTTACTCTGTAAGCTTGAGGCTACTTTAACCTGCACTCCTGAAGGGGTAGGATTATTGATGACAGTGTTAGGAGATTCGGCCCCAACTCAGGGTAATTGGGAACCCCCCCCCCTCTCCCCTGACCTCACTGACTTGCCTTTAACCCTCTGGGGAATTTCTGACACTGATGTTTGCCTGCTCCTTTCGGCAGAGCCAGTAAGGATTCAAGTGAAGCCCTCCTTAACCCCCCCGTCAGTCCCTCAATACCCCCTGTCGCTGGAAGCCCGGGAGGGCATCCGCCCCATTATCGAGGGATTCATTGCACAAAAGCTAGTCCGCCCTCAGCGCACTCCCTGTAACACCCCTATACTGCCTGTCAAAAAGCCTCCTAAAAAGGACGGAGACCCTATTCGTTGGCGCTTTGTACAGGATCTACGGGTTGTTAATCAGTAGGTGGTCCCTCTTCATGCAGTAGTTCCTGATCCAGCTACTATCATCAGCCAAATCCCCTGGGATGCTGAGTGGTTCACTGTTATTGACTTAAAATCAGCCTTTTTCAGCATTCCTGTGCACCCAGACTCTCAGTATCTCTTTGGTTTCACCTGGGAGGGACAAAGTTATGTCTGGCAACGACTTCCTCAAGGCTACAGAGACAGCCCCATGATTTTCAGCCAATGCCTCCGCCACGACTTGGAAGGCTTCACCAGTCCGCAGGGATCCACGTTAGTCCTATACGTAGATGACATCCTATTAGGTAACCGCGAAGAAGCTGCCCTCCGCATCGATGGTAAGGCACTTTTATTATACCTACACACCAGAGGCCACAAGGTAGACCCTAACAAGATTCAGTGGGTCTCACAGAAGGTCCGATATCTGGGCTTCCTGTTAACCCCAGAGGGGAGACAAATGGACCCAGTCCGCATAAAGACTATCCAAAACTGCCCTCTGCCAAACACCAAGAAACAACTTCAAGGTTTCTTAGAATTAATTGGCTTCTGTCACCCCTGGTTGCCGTCCTGCGGGGAGTTAAGCAAACCGCTCCACCGACTCACTGCTAATCTTGCTCCTGACCCTTTGCAGTGGTCCCCGGACACAATCCAAGCCTTTCAGTTACTCAAGGACAGTGTGGCCTCCTCCATGTCTCTCCGCCCCCCCCCAATTACAGCAACCCTTTCACCTTTTTGTCCACGAGAGGGGCGGAATTGCTAGTGGCGTCCTTACCCAGCTGAGCGGGCCCCACCATTTCCCGCTTGCTTTTTACTCTCAGCAGATCGACCCTGTCGCTCAGGGAACCCCATCCTGCACCCGGACTCTGGCAGCAGCTGCCCTGCTGATCACAAAGGCAAAGAGCCTGACCCTGGGTCATTTTACCACGGTTTGGACCTCTCATGCCTTGTCAGCCCTTCTGCGTAGGGGCACAACCCAAGTCTTTTCGGCCCATCGTCAGCAACAGCTAGAGGCCGAACTCTTAAAAGACACTAACCTAATTTTTGAAAGGTGTGGGCCCCTTAATCCAGCTACCTTGCTTCCTGACCTGCCAGTCCTCCAGGATCAGCACGACTGTTTGGAAGTAGTTTATAGCATCTTACAAATAAGGGACCTGGCTTATGCCGGATGGCTGAGCCTGCCTCCCTCGCTCCACATACCCCGTGGCAGTTCACTGGCACCATGATAAGGGGGGTCACTACGGCACGCACGCCCTTGTGGACACCATCGCTCGCTTTTGGTATACTCCAGGCATTCAACCCTACTGCCTGTCAATAGTGAAAGCATGCAGCACATGTCAGCGTAATGGACCTGCTCCGCCTCTTAACAAAATTAAGGGTGGAAGACCTCCGCCTGCTGCTCCATTTCAACATCTTCAAATTGACTTTGCAGATATGCCAAAGGCTTTTGGGAAAAAGCACCTCCTTGTTTTGGTTTGCCCTCTGACTTCCTGGGTCGAAGCTTTTCCTACTGCTAATTGTACTGCTGCCACAGTGGCGAAGATTCTCCTTAGAGACATTGTACCCCGTTTTGGCATCCCTCTCGTGCTTGACTCAGATCGCGGACCTCACTTTACTGGTCATGTCCTTGGCCGTTTAGAACAAGGACTGGACATTTCACACTCCTTTCATACACCCTACCACCCCCAGTCTAGCGGGAAAGTTGAGTGTATGAATAGGGAGCTTAAGTTTACATTGGCTAAATACTGTCAGGAAACAGGGTTAAAGTGGCCTCAGGTACTTCCCTTGGTCCTGTTTCACCTTCGTACTCGCCCAACCCGTGTATTGGGATTATCCCCCTTTGAACTGCTCTATGGACACCCCTCTTTCAAAGGCGGGGCGCTACCACGTGCTGATGTTTCACTATTGGGAGGGGATCATATGACCGCGTGCCAGTTTCTCTCCCTACAGGCTCGCCTCCGTACCCTTTGGAAAGCCTCGCAGTTTTCCCAGACCGTGCCGCTGGAAGAACAGATCCACCCGTTCCAACCAGGGGACTTCGTCTGGGCCAAAAAGTTCGTTCGTGGCGACACCCTCCAGCCGAGGTTTACTGGACCCCACCAGGTTCTTTTAACAACCCAGACTGCAGTGTTCCTGGAAGGACGCAAATCCTGGATCCACCACTCCCACGTCAAGCCAGCCGTAGTGGACCACAGTGACGGACCAGCAGCTCTTGCCACCACTGAGGACACTGCCTCCGACCAGTGGACCAGCTTACCTCTTTCAGACATCAGACTTAAATTGACTCGGCAAAAATGAGAGGACCTTTTATTCTGACAACTGTATGTTTTTTATTATGCCTTTTTAGTTTATTTTCTACTTATGAAGATAATGCTTTTATTAGATATTCCCATGAGGTTAAAACTCGTATTTTAGGAAATAGAAGTAATTGCTGGGTATGTACTCAATTTCCAGTAAATGCAGAACAGGGACTACTAGAATCTTTAACCAATGAAACTGCGACCCTATTTGAGAATCAGGCCGGGGAAATGTCCCAGCTGCGCCAGTTAGCTTTGCAAAACCACATGGCTTTAGACATAATGTTAGCAGCCCAGGGAGGAACTTGTGCCCTCATAAATGAAGAATGCTGTGTTTTTGTAAATGACACCTACTCTGACACTTTTCAATGTACCAAACATCTAAGGGAAATGGCTAAAAACTACTCCTCTGGCCAGCCACCTTATAATTGGTGGGGAGCCTTATGGAATTGGCTGCCTGGATTTGGGTGGGTTAAAAAAACTCTTGGTGGGTATTGTTGGGGCCATAGTAATCCTTATAATACTGTGTTGCTGTATTCAGTGTGTCCCCTCCCTCATAGACTCATGTGGGTCAGTTTATTCTTTTCCTACTTCAGCCAAGGGCCTTACTCTCTTCGAGTTGGCCCAGGCTGAAATTGCCAAGCGGCCCTTGGCTCCTTAAAATGGGGTGTAGCTTTTGGTAAATAGTTATCCCAAAGCTACAAATGGAGGAATGTTGAGTCTGAACTTTTGATGAGCTTAAACTTAACCCAGACTTGATGTCTGTCTGAACTTTTAATCAAAGCTCTGACCTGCGAACTACTCATGACACCCTCCTCCCCTTAAGTAGTCATCTCCCCTTTTCTCTTTCTGAATTTACATTTTAACCTGTTTTATCCTGTAGAATCTTGATTGATTATACATGACCATTATGATCTGTTAATCACTTTGTTTACTTCTGTGTATAAATATTGATGCTCACCTAGGGTTACCATACGTCCGGATTTTCCCGGACATGTCCAGCTTTTGGGGGCTCAAATCCCCGTCCGGGGGGAAATCCCCAAAAGCCGGGCATGTCCGGGAAAATCGGGAGGGCTGGGTGGTGCTCGGCCGGGGCCGGCGGTGCGGGGCCGGTGTGGGGCCGGGGGCATGGTGCCGGGCCGGGAACCAGGGGCGCAGTGCCGGACCGGGCGCGGGGCCGGACGGGGAGCCGGGGGCGCGGTGCCGGGCCGGGGTCCGGGCCGGGAGCCGGTCAGCCGGGCCGGCGGGGAGCCGGGCCGGCGGGGAGCCGGGGAGCCGGGCCCGCGGGGAGCCGGGCCGGCGGGGAGCCGGGGAGCCGGGCCCGCGGGGAGCCGGGCCGGCGGGGAGCCGGGCCCGCGGGGAGTCGGGCCCGCGGGGAGTCGGGGAGCCGGGCCCGCGGGGAGCCGGGGAGCCGGGCCGGCGGGGAGCTGGTCAGCCGGGCCTGCGGGGAGCCGGGCCGGCGGGGAGCCGGTCAGCCGGGCCGGCGGGCCCGCAGGGAGCCCGGGGGTGCGCCGGGCTGCCGGGGGCCGGCAGTGCTGGGCGGGCCGGGGGTGGTCGGCCAGGGCCGGCACCCCAGGGCCCGAGCCGACCCAGGCTGGAGCCGCCGGGGGGCCAGCCTGGGCCGCGCCTCCTCCCCCCACACTCCCCCTTACCTGCTTCAGGCTTCCCGCGAATCAAATGTTCGCGGGAAGCAGGGGAGGGGGCGGAGACTTTGGGGAGGGGGCGGGGTTGGGGCGGGGGTATGGGCGGGGCTGGGGGCGGGGCCGTGGGCCGTGGAGTGTCCTCCATTTGGAGGCACAGAATATGGTAACCCTATGCTCACCCCTAATAAACTTGCCACACTTACTCTGAAGCTTTTCAAGCTAAGGATAGTGTGAGCCCGTTGATCAATGAATTGGTGTCTGGTCTCTGACAGATTGTGAGCCCCATACCAACTCCGCACGAACTCGGGTGCTGGAGAGGTGAGTGAGGACTTGCTTTTTACCTAACAAGCTCAATTCAGTTCACCGAGGCTTGATGGGCAGTTCACGCTGTACAAGTGTTGCAAAGCGTCCGAGCGCAGGATAGGGTCCTCGTTCCTCCCTCCTCATGTGTGAGTCCCTGTCTGTCGTTCCTGTCCATTCCTGCCCCGCTGGCAGGTGACTGCCCTGCGGGGCCATCTCTGCGTCGCGGGCCGGCTCCCAGAGTCTGGCCCAATTCATCCTCACCGCTGTTCCCCAAGACCTGGCTCATGATTCCTGGCAGTTCCGGGGAATCTCTCGCTCTCCCCCTCGCACTTCCTGCTGTTTGGGACACGGGCTGGGGGCATTTATGGGCCAGTCTCTAGTCCAGGCCACTGGCTGTGCTGTGACTCCTCTCTGGATTTGGATTGGCCTTTGTGCCTCCTGGTTTGCACTGCTAGCTTGGTGACACACCGCATCTGCTGGGCCCCATGCAGTGCTCTTCCCAGCCCTCTCCTTATCCCCAGGCCGCCCGTGGGCCCTGCCGTTTCTCTGGCTGGGGCGCATTGGGGAAGGTCGAGCACTGGGGACTGCCACTTGCTCGCTCAGGACCCTGACAGAGGGAGGCAGGAATTCTGCAGCAGCCTTGCTTCTTATGCAGCAGCAAACCCACTCGCTCTGCCTCTTGACCCTGAAGAATTGATGACACAGCAAACAGTGCTAGCAGCAGCTGGATCCATTGTGTGCTGAGAGCCAGGCAGATAGACATTCAAGGGCCGAACCCCTGCACCCAGAGCTGGGGACGAGTGCAGGGTGCGTGCAAGGGGCAGGTGGGACTGGCACAGGTGTGTGAGTGGAGCCAGGCCTTGCCCCTGTCCCCAGGGCAGGTTGATGAGGTAGGCACTGGCATGCAGGAGGGACACCAGCGTCCCATAGCAGTGGTATGGTCAGCCTGGGCCTGGGTTCTAGGAACCAGAACAGCAGCTGCTGCATTTCCCTGTAGCTCAGGACCTGGGGTCTCATGGAGAACCCCCTGCAGGGCAGGAACACTCAAGCATGGAGCTCCCAGGACTCTAGTGAGACTAGCCCTTCTGCAGAGTCAGGTCGCCCCAGCCCTACCCCAGGCTGTCTGGAGCCCCTTTGCATCACTGACAAGGGACTAAAACACTCCATTCTGCCTTGAAAACTGCCAGAGAAATTCCACAGCCCAGCCCAGGAGCTAGCTCAGTGTGACTGCAAAAGTGCACAAATACTCACTGTCCCCTCCCCCGCCGAGCTGGCTACTCCCCACCCTCCCAGCTGAGCACTCGCTCATTCTCACACATGCACTGGCTGACACACGCGTTCCCACGCACACACATGCACGCTGCTCCTGGTTGGATCTTTCCTAGTCATTCGCCCCATAATCCCCCCTCCCTTCAGTCGTGAGTTCTCTCCCGCCGCACCGCAAACCCTCCCGTGTCCTGCTGCGCTGTCATGCTCAGCAATGGTGTAGAGCACGGTCAGAAAACAGCCAGGTTGGGCCCAAGTCTGGCACAGGCTGGGCCTGTGTGACGGCGCTGCCCGTGGGAGCCAGCTGAGGTCACGCAATTAGGGTGAACTGCAAACAGAACGGGGCAGACAAACCCCAAACGCTGGTGGATATTTTAATACTTAGATTTACCAACCAGCACAAAACATAGAACCTCACTGGTTACTCAGAAGTCCAAACAACGCAGTTCCCTTAAAGTGCCCAGCCTCAGGCCTCCATCCAGACACACACGTCAGATATGATGATGATTACTGAAAATCTTATCTCATCATATAAAAGAAAAGGTTCTTCCAATCCCAAAGGATCATGTCCCAGGGTTTTATACATTTCCAGCAGCCTTTTGGCATGAGAAAACAATAGGCTTAACTCTCCTTCTTCCAAACATCCTGGCAATTAGCACAGGGTAATTTATCCATTAAACAGTTCAGATACAGATTACCACAACCTTCAACGAGACATATAGACAATAATACTATTTCACTCAAGTGTCTTCCTAAAAGTTAATATTCCCTTTTTTGATCTTTGAATTAAAGCTATAGCAATAGACAAGACTTGTTTGCTTACATCACAAGACCTGAGCAAACACCTACCCTTGAGATCTCTAACAATGCCGGCTGCATTTACATACCTTCCTAACCAGTCCTTAAGGTTCACCCATGGGTCAGGTCAGTCTGTGAGGTAATTAACTCTTTCTGGCCCTGTCACCTTCCAATGAAATAGTATATTACACTCATAACGTCACAGCCTGTCTGCACAAAGACCCTCCCAGTGTACCTACGGTCTCTGGCGCACTCTGGGCTGTGGTTCACGGTGAGGGAGGAGTAGGCATGCGTTTGGGACGGTGACTCTGGATCTGAGGTTGCCAGCTGGCCAATTTAGTAGCACTTGGCTGCATAGAGGATTGTGCTGGGGTTTTCACTGGGGACGTGTCAGAGCGCACTACAATTCATGCCTGGCAGCCCAGGCTGTGACGCCATGTTAGCATAAGGAAAGAAAAATGCTAAAATAACATGAAAATATAGATTGAGTTTTTTGTGTGCGTTCTCTGAATGCTGGGAGTCACTAGCTGGAGTCAGCACTAGGGGCCGTCTTGTTCCTGGTGGTGCTGAGGGGTGGCCAATTGGATGCTCAGTGGCCAGGTTTTGCTGGTGGCAGGAGGGGAAAGGCTGTTTTTTGTTGGGGGCAGCGGGGGGCCAGTGGCCATTTTTTTTTTTTTGTTGGGGGGTAGCCAGTGGCTGGCTTTTGTTGGCGCGGGGGGGGGGGCGGAAGATGGCCAGTGGCCAGGTTTTCTGCCTCTCTGAGGTGGCCGTCCTAGTGGAGCCTGATGGGAATGGGGCTGGTCGGGGGATGGATTTGATTTTCTGTGAAAAAATTTAGATGGAAAAGCAAGTTGTTTCCCCCCCCCCCGGCAAAATGTTTCAGGGGATTTTTCATGTTTTGATTACCCCCCCCCCCACGGTCAAGGCTGATTCCCCACTCTGGCACTTTGAGTGCAGAAGTTGGGGGCCCACAAGGATTCTAAAAATTAATACTGGCCACTCCAAGCTTGTATTAAACTCCCAAGGTTGCAGCTTCTCTCTGACCTTGGATGGGTAGATGCTGCCACCACCCAAGTGCAAAAACCCCCTTTTGAGAACCCAGAAAGGCGTACTTGGGAATTCCTTCCTGTGGGGTACCCTCAAGCCCTTTCACCCCTCCCTCTCCCGAGGAAAGAGCTGAGAAAGAAAACAAAGGAAATCAGCTGTTACCACCAGCTAATTAAACAACATATGCACAAACCTCTTAGGGACACACAAATCCAATCCTGCTCATTAAAAAGGTAAATTTTATAAAAAGAAAGAAAATACATTTGGAATTTAGGCTTACAAGCAAAACAAAAGCACCTGGGTTTAGCACAGAGGAGTCCGCAAGCCATAAAGAAATAAACCTAATCGCGTCTTCGTAGACATTTCCTGATCTACTTACATATCTGGGGTTTCAAATGAGTAGTTTCTAGGTATGATTTAATGATTTTTCATACCTGGCGCAAGCGTCTTACAGCATTGCTGCTCTGTGGGCTTGTCTACACTACCGCGCGGGGTTGATCTAAGATACACAACTTCAGCTACATGAATAAAGTAGCTGAAGTTGACGTACTTAGACCTACTTACCGCGGTGTCTTCACTGTGGTAAGTCGACAGCTGACGCTCTACCATTGACTCTGCTTGCGCTTCTCGTTCAGGTGGAGTACCGGAGTCGATGGGAGAGTGCTCAGCGGTTGATTTATCGTGTCTATACTAGATGCGATAAATCGACCCCCGCTGGATCGATTGCTGCCCGCCAATCTGGCAGGTAGTGTAGACAAGTCCTGTGTCTCCTCTCCAGGAGAACAACCACAGCCAGACAAAAGGGGAGTCTTGTTTCAATTTTAAAAAGTTCTAGCCTTCCCATTGGCTCTTTGGCCCGGTGCCCACTCACTTCCTTTTACCTATGCAAAGCAGTGAGACTTTTTAACCCTTTTTAACCAGGTAGAACAAGTAGAGAACAGCTACTAAGAGGGATTTTATAGCTAACTGGCTGGCTGGGTGTCCATAAAAGGGAGCTACTCCCCCCCCCCCAATTTATCACACACCCCCATCCCAAAATTAAAGGACATTTATGCAAGAAATGTTCTGTTGACTCAAAGAGCCACTTTTCGTAGAAAAAAACGAGAGAACAAAGTTGGCCCAGCTGTTGCTGGGGTGGTTTGGAGAAGAGAAGAAGCACCTGGAAGGTGCTTTCTGAGAAGGGCAGGTTCTGGTCACGGCTCACAGGGACCTTTGTGTGGGGACTCTGAGGAACGTTCCCATAGCTAGGGCCAGCCTGGGGGTGGGGGGCGGGTGCTGGACCCCCTGGATTCTGACCAGCCCTTGGGGTGTCAGATCTGAACTCCCCCAACAGGTCCCCTTGCTCCCAGTCCAGTCTCTCTGCGTAGTCTATAAGAACTGGCCAGTATCCCTTGAAGTAGTTTGTGAGCACTCTAGTGGTGCTCTCTGTCTTCTCTGTTCCAACCCCCGCAGCCCCTGCAGAGAGGCAGGGCGGGGTGTAGCTAGGCTCGCATGGTGTCCATGGTTAGGCCGACAGGGTGATTTGAGCCCCTGTGCCCGTGTGGTTTCTTCCACTTGTATTTGCTGTGTAAAGAGCAACAGACCCAGCATGCAACTTGGCTACTTTCGGATCCACTGACTCTGAGTAGCAGAGCAAGCTAAGCCGGCATAAGCAGCCCCCGCTGGCCGGAGGTGAGGGATCGAAACCAGCCTGACGCTTCCCCAGACCATCCAGCTGGGCATGCCGGGGTTGTGGCTGCTCTGTCTGCAGGGCTGGAATGACAACTCCCTGCCTGGTCTCTCTCTCCTCCCCCGCCCCCCAGCTCCCTGGCAGGTGCCCTTGGCTTGGGGGAGCAGGTGCCTCACTGGGACGGAATCCAGCTGGGAATTAGCACAAAACCTGTGGCCCCAGGCAGAGAACATTTAACCCACATGCTCGCTCCGGAGACTTGGCTGCACATCCCTGGAGAAGCAGCTGCTTATAGTGTTACATGAAAGTGAAGTGAAACCTGCCACATGACTGGAGTTGCCCTGTATTCCCAGAGACCTGGAAGAAAACATCAAATCATCACTGATAAAGTTTGCAACTGAGCCAAAGGCTCGGCGGGTGGTGAATGATGGAGAGGACAGGTCATCGACCGCGATCTGCGTCACTTGGGCAACTGGGCGCACACAAGTGAGGGTTTTATTTTAACAATCTTTCCTGTTCCCTCTACCATTCACTGGAGAGAGTCTTTCCAGGAACCCCCTACGTCTGACAGTCTCTTCCACGATAAGCACTGGCCACCTGGGGAGAAGAGAAGAAGTGAGCTGAGATGGGCTGGGGCTGTTGTTAAAATCTGATCTCATTTCCTGAAGACAAACAAGGCACAGACAAGGGGGAAGCAGCAAAGACTGGAAATGCGGCTTCTGCCTTTAGCTTTGTGGGGAAAAAGAACTAGGTGGCCTTCTTTATGACAGCCAAAGTAACACCGAAGGCCCAAATTCAGGTCCTCTGACAGAAGCTGACTATACAGACGGCCTTTACATGAAACAGTACAGGCCAGGGCATGAACAAAACTAAGCTGTGCAATTCCCAGCCAAATACGGTCATGGGCTTTGACCAGAGGAGGGAGGGGAAGGAAACAATGCGAAAGGCCTTAGCAACAGAATAACTGCTTGTTTATAAAACATAATAACCGCCTATATGAAGAAGTTGCTTCTAGTAAAGGTCAACTTCCCCTATAGTTCCAGCTATCTAATCATATATCATCTGTGGGCGTCCCGTAATAAACTCCTATGACCCCGAAAAAAACCAATATGTACCATGATGAGAACAACACCCCAACTGGTGCCAAGTATCACCCATGTCAGAAACCACCAAGAAACCCCCCCACCCAATAGGCACCCAATTCTCGTAAATAATGACGGAGCTACCGGGAAAAAGGGACAAACCCCTACTCTTGTTTTTGCATAAATGACGTACTATTTGTACTATGCTTGTCGTTTGACGGAATAAAGGCAGCCTGCGTGCTGTGCTAGGTGTGGTAGTTTTCGGACTGCTACCCCAACGCGTTGGTATGTTTGCAATAAACTAGGGTTACCATCCGTCCGGGTTTCCCCGGACATGTCCGGCTTTTTCAGTGTTAAATGGCCGTCCGGGGGGCATTTCTAATCAAGTAGAAATGTCCCGGGATTTCCCCCTTCCCCTTGTGCGGCGCGGCTGATTGGACGCCTGGCATGATTGAAAGCCGCCCGCAGCCACTAGGGCCTCTAGCAGCCAGAGTCCCTCCCCCTCCCCCTCCCCCGCTCCCTCCTCCCCCACAGAACAGCGGGGCTGTGTTTGATTCCACGTGGAGCCTGCATTTCTCCCTCTGCCGGGTGAGCGGGGTGGGCAGGGCAGGCGGCGGGGGGGGGGGGTGTAGAGGCTGCAGGGGCGGGAGGGGGGGTGCAGAGGCTGCAGGGCGAGTGGGGAGCAGGGGGCACAGAGGCTGCAGGGGTGGGGGGGTGTAGAGGCTGCAGGGCGAGTGGGGAGCAGGGGACGCAGAGGCTGCAGGGGCGGGGGGGTACAGAGGCTGCAGGGCGAGTGGGGAGCAGGGGGCACAGAGGCTGCAGGGGTGGGGGGGTGTAGAGGCTGCAGGGCGAGTGGGGAGCAGGGGACGCAGAGGCTGCAGGGGCGGGGGGCGCAGAGGCTGCAGGGCGAGTGGGGAGCAGGGGGCACAGAGGCTGCAGGGGCGGGGGGCGCAGAGGCTGCAGGGCGAGTGGGGAGCAGGGGGCACAGAGGCTGCAGGGCGAGTGGGGAGCAGGGGGCACAGAGGCTGCAGGGGCGGGGGGGTGCAGAGGCTGCAGGGTGAGGAGGAGCAGGGCAGGCAAGGGCATAGGGGCTGCGGGGCGAGTGGGGAGCAGGGAAGCACTTAGCAACCCCCAACCAAGATCAGAGCAGGAGGGAGGAGGGGGAATGCGGGGTGCTCAGAGGAGGGGGCAGAGTTGGGGCAGGGACTTTGGGGAAGGGGTTGGAATGGGGGCGGAGAAGGGGTGGGGTTGGGGCGGGACCGGGGCCCCGTGGAGTGTCCTCTTTTTTAAATGTTTGAATATGGTAACCCTAAATAAACTGGCCCCAAGCTTGAGTCTGTGAACTAAAATCAATGCGTGGGTGATTTTTTCCACGACAGCTTTGACTCTCATTTGTAAGCTCATCGCTAAACACAGGCCAGCACATGGTTTTATCAGCCAGTCTGAGACCTGGCAAACTTGTACAAGCATCGGGCTGTTTGGGGCATTGCTTTTAGCTGCTTTTCCGGTCACAGTGTTGCAAAATAGATAGTCCTGGCTGGCTGAGCCAGACTCTGATTAGACAGAAGGAAAAAGGAGAGAGATGGGAAAGAAAAGGACACATGGGAGGGAGGGAGGGAGGGAGGACGAAGTGTCATATCCCAGGTGATGACTGGGATTTAACCAGAGCTGGTGGAGGTGTGTCATGGAGCCACAGGCCCAGTGCTCTGGAACAGTCCCTGGGAGACCCCTTCAGTACGCCAGCCCCCTTGGGTCTCGCTCTGTCACTAGGGCAAGCCACTTGGCTTCACCGCCTCTTTGGGCCAACCCTTGGAGCCTTCAGCACCCCTGCTTCATGTTGTGAGCTCCCTGCAGCAAGTCCTCCTGAGCTGGGACCGGAGAGAGACTCGTACACCCAAAGGGAGCCATGCACCCACCTCCAGCACCTGCCGTGACTCTCAGCCAGCGTGCTAAAAGCCGTCGGGTTTATTAGACGTCTGGAACGTGGCGTAGACGGTCCTTGGTTAGCTCAGAGAACAGAAAGTTACAGCCTGGTCCATCTTGGGCAGCCCAAAGCCCTCTGATCCCTCTTCTGTCCCGGTTCAGGAGCCTCCAGCTTCCAGTAGCCCAAGCTTAACAACCCCGCCAGCGGGCCTCTCCTCAGTCCTTGTTCTTGTTCCTGGGCAAACACAGCTGGCTTCCTGCAGAGGGGGGCGGCCCTCCAGGTCATTAGTTGCTAGGTACCAAATGTCCAGGCAATTGAAGTGGCCTTTGTCCTCTCGGACTGTCCATGGACATGGGCCCCAGGCCCCAGATGGCCAGGTATCAGTCACACCTGGAACTCTGCAACCTTCCCCTCCCGCACTCCCAGTAAACCATGCAGCACATAGGGGAAACTGAGGCACGCACAGTATTCATACAAAATATTACAGAGAATTCCGCCTCTGGCACAAGATGTCATTGAGATCCCTGTCTCTGACTTGGCCTGTCAGGTCACCTCTCAGGATCAGGATGAAGAAGGGACTGTGTTGTCACAGTAGAACCCAGGGTCCCAGGAGAAGGTCGGGGTTGCAGCCATGATGGTGAAGCTCCCTTCTACTCCTTTGTCTTTCAGTCAGCCAGCATTGCGGTAGCCAGCTTTCCCCGCAGATGCTCTTTCTGAGGACCCCAAAAGGGAGTGACAGGCCAAACAGCCCGTCCTCTCATGATGTTGTCCACCAGTTAGGACCAATATCTGACACACCAATTCTGGTTCACTGAGTTCTGGTCCCACACGTCTCTTGTTTACCAGGCATGATCTTAACAAAGTCCTGGAGTTATATCGGTCACCCTGTTTGTTTGGTCTACTTCCACCTTTCTGCCTCCCTGTGTCGCTCTAGGTTACAGTGACGCTGTCTGAACTTTCACTTCCTTTTCACAGTTCAGATCACACTTACGATCACGTTACAGGCCTAGTGATTACAACAGCCCCCTCTTCCTTGCGCCCGGCCCTACCTGGGCTCTAGGGGCCAAGCGGGTGCCTGGAAGCTGCAGGGCGTTGGGCTCACAGTGCCCTGTGCAGGCCCTGTTGGCAGCTCTGGTGTGCTGGCATTGCAGCTCTGGCAGGTACCCAGCGTGCTGGCAGGGTCTGCGCGGGGCGGCGGGAGTGCTGCACTGTTCAGCGCTCTGCAGTCACCGCAGCCTGGGGCCTGGGGGGCGAATCCAGGGCGGTGCCGCTGGCCAGTGCTGGCCAGGACGCTCTGCGCAGGGGTCATGGACCCCGGAGCCCGGATGCTGCACACGATGGCAAACAGTCGCATGTTGCAATGCACACGTGTGTTTCATGAGGACAGTGATGTGTGAGTCCCCAGGCTCCGGGCCCAGCCCAGGGAATGCCCCCCACGAGCCCGGGGAGCCCCGCCCCAGAGCCAGCGCTCACCTGCCCCTCGCGCGCGCGGCCCCTTTAAGGGAGCCTGGCCCGAGGGACTACAGCTCCCAGAATGCCTCGGGCACACGTGACCGGCCCAGCTGAGCGCGGCTCACGTGACTTGCGGCTGGGCGCGGAGTGGTGTTCGCCGGGGAGAGCCTGCGAGGAGCCCGGTCCAGCCCGGTCCCTCTCCTCTGCCCGGTCGGGAGCTCCGACCGGTTCCTCTGCCCGGCCCGGCCCCGCCCCTCGGAGCGCGGCCCCGGCTGCCGAGACACAGGTGAAGCCCCTGGGGTCGGTCGGTCCCGCTCTCCGCTCCGGGCTCCTCCTGCGGCGGGGCAGGGCGCCCCGAGTCGGTGCCCCCTACCTGCCCGCGCCGCACCTGCCTTGCCCCGCACCTGCCCCGCACCTGCCCGGCTGCCCGGCCCCGCACCTGCCCGCGCCGCACCTGCCCGGCTGCCCCCTGCCCCGCCCCAGGCCTGCCCTGCTTGGCTGCCCCCTGGCTGCCCCGCCCTGCCCCAGGCCGGGCGCTGCCCCTTGCCCCGCCCCGCGCTTGCCCCGCCCTGCCTCTGCCCCCTGCCCAGCGCCTGCGGTGTGACTCTCACCGGTCCAGGGCTTTGTGGCCCCAGCCTCGAGCCCAGGACCCAGGGCTCCCCAGCCCCTTATTCTGCAGAGCAGGCGGCAGCAGCGCCAGGCCCCTGCCCCGCAGCCTGGCTCGGAGGGTTCTGCCGGCTGCCAGGAGGGGAGGGAGGAGCCGATTGAGATCCAGGGAAAGGCTGGGGGTGGGGGAGATCCGGCCTGCACATTGAAGCTCCCGTAGAAGGAGTGAGACTGATTCAAACCACCCTCTTTCTGCAGCGAACATGGAGCTTCAGTGCACAGGCCAGATTCCCCCGCCTGCTTTCCCCTGGATCACACCCTGCTCCGGGAGTCTCCGTAGCCCTTCCTGCCAGCCTGTGGGGCAGGGGCCTTGGCTCTGCTGCGGCCTGCTCTGCAGAAAAGGGGCTGGGAGCCCTTGCACCTCTGGCCCCCAGAACACCCTGGGCTTGCCGGGACTGGGATTGAAAGGCCTGCTGCAAGAAGCAGTTAGCTAATGTGATCCAGCGCTGTAGTGCAGACTTTACTGTGTGCTAAACTGTTTTCTCCCTGGCAGGTCGTGGGTGGAGCGGCCCTACCCGGGCAGTGGGCAGCTTGGGATATCTGGATGACTAGAGGAGGGCCTGCTGAGACAGAGTCCTGTCCATGCTCGGAGGGACTCTGGGGACATGAGGTGGGCGTGTATCTGGCTCCTCTGTCCCCTGGGCCCGCTGGTCTTGCTCTCTGCATCCACAAACCCTCCCAACGTCCTGTTAATCTTTGCGGATGACCTGGGGTTTGGAGATTTGGGAAGCTATGGGCACCCCACCTCAGCCACGCCCAACCTGGACAAGATGGCGGCCAGGGGCCTGAGATTCACCGACTTCTATGCCAGCTGCCCAATCTGCAGCCCCTCGCGGTAGGTCCAGCTTCATCCCACTCCCCAGTCTGCAGCCCCTCCCAGGACAGAGCAGTAAACTGTCTGGTGGTCTCTGAAGGCAGGGCACTGAGAAACAGCAGAGAATTGAGTGGGGGCCAGAGGGGGCTGTCTAATGTCCTCCCTACTGAACTGCGGGAGGGGGATAAAGTCTGTGGATGATGCTGCTGCCAGCAGGGACAGGATCAGGGTGATCCAACAGCTGCACATCCATGCTGGTGGCAGCAGCTGTGCGACCGAACGGCCATGTGGCCAACCCTGAGATCGTGAAATTGTTTAAAAGGTTAAATTGTCTGACCACCTCCCCCAGCGTGTGCATAACAGGTAGAGTTGTAGGGTGCGGCGGCTTTGGCCCTTGCTGCAGGAGGTCTCACTCGAGGACCCGGCCGAGATCGGGGCCCCCTTGTACCAGGCACCGTACAGAGGCATACAGTCCCTGCCTGGAGAGTTCACAGTGCAAAGAACGTGTGTGTGTGTGAGTGTGAGAGAGAGACGTGGGAGCCAGGATCCAGCTCACTTCCACCGACACCCCTTAGACGGGAACCGCTGCGAACTCCTGCTGGGCTGGATTCAGGCTGGTGCGCTCCAGCTGGGAGTCTCTGCAGCTCATGAGCAAAGCCCAGGGCAGCCAGGCCCTAGCGGTGCGAATGTCACACCTGGGGGAATGAGGCTGTTTTTGGGGAAGGAAAAGTGTTAGTCTGAAGCTTGTCCAGGCAGTGTGTTCTCTTTCTGCACCCAATGTCTGTGTCTCAAACGCTGTCTGCCCCACCCTGTTCTTAAAGGGGTAGCTCCCGTTAACCACATCTAATAATAGTGCATCAGTAAAACAAGTATTAGCACAAGCTCCAAATTCCCTGCTTAGGACACGGTTCAGCAGTGTATACTCACCCAGGGTGCTGGCGCTAACTTGCATACCAGGTATGTATTTTTGCCGGGCCTGAGTTCATAGTCTTCCGATTTACAGAGCAGACCTCTGCCGCCTGTGAGGTGGGACACCAGGCTCTTACCCTCAGTGAGGATCAGCCCCTGCGGGAGACACTAAACACGCTGCCAGCGGGTTACACAAGAATGGCAGACCGCAGCAGAGCATCAGGTCTCAGGATTAATTGTGTCCATTTATTCCGGAGGTTGTGGAATCTCCGTCTCTGGAGATATTTAAGAGTAGGTTAGATAAATGTCTATTAGGGATGGTCTAGGCAGTATTTGGTCCTGCCATGCGGGCAGGGGACTGGACTCGATGACCTCTCGAGGTCCCTTCCAGTCCTATAATCTATGAATCTATGAAATTCCAGGAGCAGAGCAGGATCGAGTGGTTACAGGCAGTGCACCCCAGGGGAACAACGCCCCATTTGGGTTATTGGGGCATGAGGTGGGAAATGAACCTGCAAGCTCTGGCTGGAAAACCTGGAGTCTCTGGAGCTCCCGGGAGCGAGCCAGCCCCCCAGCAAAGTAGTAGTGTCATGAGTCGCTCTCTGTATCCGCAAAAAGAAGAACAGGAGTACTTGTGGCACCTTAGAGACTAACAAATTTATTAGAGCATAAGCTTTCGTGGACTACAGCCCACTTCTTCCCACTATGCATCCGAAGAAGTGGGCTGTAGTCCACGAAAGCTTATGCTCTAATAAATTTGTTAGTCTCTAAGGTGCCACAAGTACTCCTGTTCTTCTTTTTGCGGATACAGACTAACACGGCTGTTACTCTGAAACTTCTCTGTAGTTGGTGATTGAGCTGCAGGGCGCTAGCGTAGGTTACCTTGGCACCTAATTTGCTCTTGACAGACAGTGTGGCCACATGGCTGAGCCTTGCGACTGTGCTGCAGGAGAGATGGAGAGTCTAGCCCAGCTTAGCCTGAAGGGACCTTGTGAAGGGTGGCCCTACTAGGGTGCAGGAGAGCTGGGTTCCATTCCTGCCTCTGCAGCTGGCCTGCTGGGTGACCTCGGGCAAGTCCCTTCCCCGCTCCGTGATTCAGCTTCCCTGTCTCACATGGAGCTCCCACCTCCTTTGTAAAGTGCTGGGAGATCCGCTGGTGTCGGCTGACGTGCCAAGGGGGCAATGAGTTACCCCAGAGTACGGCACCTTGGCTCACGTGCAGGGACAGAAATGTTCCCCCATCTGGGGAAGAGCGGGAACTAGAGCTTGTGGGGTGTGGGCTTGGTGTTTTTAGGGCACTTTCCCCTAGGCTGCCAGACAGGGTGAGGAGAAAATGCTTGTGATGTTCCCCTCAGGTGCTGTCTGGACCGGTGATCTGCTAGGTCACTCCAATCCTTGACTCTGGGAGCCAGCCTTCCCCTGCTCTGAGCACCCTCATTCCTGGGCTGTTCACGCACAGCCTCTGGCAAGTAAGCTGTGCCTTGGATTATGCAACCTAATGACACTAGCCAATATCTCTGGTCCCAGACACAACCCTAGGAACCTCCGTCCTGCAGTGTCCAGTTATGCCAGCTGGACATTGCAAGCTTATATGAGTTGGTCAATTTAACAAAGAAATTGATATGTACCAGGCTTGTTATCCCAAGGGGAGTCTGACATGCTTCAAACGAAACATGCTGCTTCAGGTAGAACAAACCAACAGATATATTAACCACAAAGGTAGATTTTAAGTGATTATAAGTCAGAGCACAAGAAGTCAGATTTGGTCAAATGAAATAAAAGCACAATGCATTCTAAGCTGATCTTAACACTTTCAGTGCCCTTACAAACTTAGATGCTTCTCACCACAGGCTGGCTGGTTGCCCTTCAGCCAGGCTCTCTCCTTTGATCAGTGCTTCGGTCACTTGGTGGTGGTGTCTGTAGATGGAGGTGGAAGAGAGAGGAAGAACATGGCAAACGTCTCTCCCTTTTATCATGTTCTTTCTTCCCTCTTGGCTTTGCTCCTCCCCCCCTTCAGAGTCAGGTGAGCATCACTCATCGCAGTCCCAAACTGACCAAAGGAAGTGGGGGGTGACTCACTTGAGAGTCCAACAGATCCTTTATTGCTGCCTAGGCCAGTGTGCTTTGTTCCTGTGAGGCTGGGCTGGGTTTGTCCCAGACATGCCCTGATGAGGTGGTGTTGTGGTCAAAGACACCCACGCAATGATTTTAGTTCAAAGACTCAAGCCTGAGGCCAGTTTATTGACATACATACCAGTGCACTGGGGTGCAGTCCAAAGACTGACACCCCGAGGGCCGCTCGCAGGTGGGCTTTTATTTCGTCAAACCGCAAACGAAGTACAAACAATGCGTCATGAGTTAAGAAACTGGGGTTGGGGTCAGTCCCCCCCCCCCCCCCAAACCACAAGTTAAGAAACTAAGGTTGGGGTCAGTCCCTCCCCAACCTGCGAGTTAAGAAATTAGGGTCGGGGTCAGTTTCCCCCCCCCCCCCAGGTACCTTCCTCATTTTTCCGAGAATTGGATGTTTATTTGGGTAGAGGGGCACTTGGTGGTTTTCCCCAGGGGTGGTACTTGGCAACAGTTTGGGTACATTTCTCAAGAAGTATGGAGAAGTAAGAAGTAGTATGGGGAATAAGCAGGAAGAACTGGAAGTGCTAATAAATAAATACAACTAAGACATTGTTGGCATCACTGAAACTTGGTGGGATAATACACATGATTGGAATGTTGGTGTGGATGGGTACAGCTTGCTCAGGAAGGATAGGGGAAAAAGGGAGGAGGTGTTGCCTTATATATTAAAAATGTACACACTTGGACTGAGGTAGAGATGGACATAGGAGACGGAAGTGTTGAGAGTCTCTGGGTTAGGCTAAAAGGGGCAAAAAACAAGGGAGATGTCACGCTAGGAGTCTACTACAGGCCACCTAACCAGGTGGAAGAGGTGGATGAGGCTTTTTTCAAGCAACTAACAAAATCATCCAAAGCCCAAGATTTGGAGGTGATGGGGGACTTCAACTATCCGGATATATGTTGGGAAAATAACACAGCGGGGCACAGACTATCCAACAAATTCTTGGACTGCATTGGAGACCACTTTTTATTTCAGAAGGTTGAAAAAGCTACTAGGGGGGAAGCTGTTCTAGACTTGATTTTAACAAATAGGGAGGAACTCGTTGAGAATGTGAAAGTAGAAGGCAGCCTGGGTGAAAGTGATCATGAAATCATAGAGTTTGCAATTCTAAGGAAGGGTAGAAGGGAGAACAGCAAAATAGAGACAATGGATTTCAGGAAGGCAGATTTTGGGAAGCTCCGAGAACTGATAGGTAAGGTCCCATGGGAATCAAGACTGAGGGGAAAAACAGCTGAGGAGAGTTGGCAGTTTTTCAAAGGGACACTATTAAGGGCCCAAAAGCAAGCTATTCCGCTGGTTAGGAAAGATAGAAAATGTGGCAAGAGACCACCTTGGCTTAACCACGAGATCTTGCACGATCTAAAAAATAAAAAGGAGTCATATAAAAAATGGAAACTAGGACAGATTACAAAGGATGAATATAGGCAAACAACACAGGAAAGCAGGGGCAAGATTAGAAAGGCAAAGGCACAAAATGAGCTCAAACTAGCTACGGGAATAAAAGGAAACAAGAAGAATTTTTATCAATACATTAGAAGCAAGAGGAAGACCAAAGACAGGGTAGGCCCACTGCTTAGTGAAGAGGGAGAAACAGTAACAGGAAACTTGGAAATGGCAGAGATGCTTAATGACTTCTTTGTTTCGGTCTTCACCGAGAAGTCTGAAGGAATGCCTAACATAGTGAATGCTAATGGGAAGGGGGTAGGTTTAGCGGATAAAATAAAAAAAGAACAAGTTAAAAATCACTTAGAAAAGTTAGATGCCTGCAAGTCACCCGGGCCTGATGAAATGCATCCTAGAATACTCAAGGAGCTACTAGAGGAGGTATCTGAGCCTCTAGCTATTATCTTTGGAAAGTCATGGGAGACGGGAGAGATTCCAGAAGACTGGAAAAGGGCAAATATAGTGCCCATCTATAAAAAGGGAAATAAAAACAACCCAGGAAACTACAGACCAGTTAGTTTAACTTCTGTGCCAGGGAAGATAATGGAGCAAGTAATTAAGGAAATCATCTGCAAACACTTGGAAGGTGGTAAGGTGATAGGGAACAGCCAGCATGGATTTGTGAAGAATAAATCATGTCAAACCAATCTGATAGCTTTCTTTGATAGGATAACGAGCCTTGTGGATAAGGGTGAAGCGGTGGATGTGGTATACCTATACTTTAGTAAGGCATTTGATACGGTCTCGCATGATATTCTTATCGATAAACTAGGCAAATACAATTTAGATGGGGCTACTATAAGGTGGGTGCATAACTGGCTGGATAACCGTACTCAGAGAGTTATTAATGGTTCCCAATCCTGCTGGAAAGGCGTAACGAGTGGGGTACCGCAGGGGTCTGTTTTGGGACCGGCTCTGTTCAATATCTTCATCAACGACTTAGATATTGGCATAGAAAGTACGCTTATTAAGTTTGCGGATGATACCAAACTGGGAGGGATTGCAACTGCTTTGGAGGACAGGGTCATAATTCAAAATGATCTGGACAAATTGGAGAAATGGTCTGAGTTAAACAGGATGAAGTTTAACAAAGACAAATGCAAAGTGCTCCACTTGGGAAGGAAAACTCAATTTCACACATACAGAATGGGAAAAGACTGTCTAGGTAGGAGTACGGCAGAAAGGGATCTAGGGGTTATAGTGGACCACAAGCTAAATATGAGTCAACAGTGTGATGCTGTTGCAAAAAAAGCAAACATGATTCTGGGATGTATTAACAGGTGTGTTGTGAGCAAGACACGAGAAGTCATTCTTCCGCTCTACTCTGCTCTGGTTAGGCCTCAGCTGGAGTATTGTGTCCAGTTCTGGGTGCCGCATTTTAAAAAAGATGTGGAGAAATTGGAAAGGGTCCAAAGAAGAGCAACAAGAATGATTAAAGGTCTTGAGAACATGACCTATGAAGGAAGGCTGAAAGAATTGGGTTTGTTTAGTTTGGAAAAGAGAAGACTGAGAGGGGACATGATAGCAGTTTTCAGGTATCTAAAAGGGTGTCATAAGGAGGAGGGAGAGAACTTGTTCACCTTAGCCTCTAAGGATAGAACCAGAAACAATGGGTTTAAACTGCAGCAAGGGAGGTCTAGGTTGGACATTAGGAAAAAGTTCCTAACTGTCAGGGTGGTTAAACACTGGAACAAATTGCCTAGGGAGGTTGTGGAATCTCCATCTCTGGAGATATTTAAGAGTAGGTTAGATAAATGTCTATCAGGGATGGTCTAGACAGTATTTGGTCCTGCCATGCGGGCAGGGGACTGGACTCGATGACCTCTCGAGGTCCCTTCCAGTCCTAGAATCTATGAAAGACACATGTTATTTTCCGGGGTCTTTTGGTTAAAGATGGGGTGGTTCCATGGGATGCCTAAAGAGGATCTCTGATTGGCTATTTTTGCAGATAGCTGGACTCACGGAGTGGGTCACAGATCACCCAAAGGAGAAGCTGCATGAGTCAAGAAATTGCATTTAGCTAAAGTTACCCATTGCTTCACACAAGTCATTATTGTATATCATTAGTCATGAACAGATTTCATTAGTGCTGCTGCTGGGGCTTCTTATTTTTTCCCTCCTTGCCCCTCCCCCCTCCTCTGGACAGGACCCTTGACTGAGTTTGGCAGAAAACTGTGCTGTTCAGTCTTGCTCAGGCTTAGGCCTGCACCCGGCCTGCACTGCTTTGTGCAAGGGCAGCTAGCATAACAGATCTCTGTTTGAGGGTTTATTTAGGGGCTTTCAGATTCACAGCTCTGGCTATTAAAAAGAAGGCCCCCCTGCTCTATTTCCCCACAATTTCCCTCCTCTGATGCCCTATAGGCATCGCTACTCTCATTAAACAAAGGGCCATAGGACAGTATTTGGATTTAGAAATGACACTAAGGTGGTCGATTTCTGGATCTGAGGGACAATATAGTGTGGGGTGGGGAACATTTGTGAAAATAAAAAGAGCTTCCGGTGGTGGTCGGGGCTGAACCGGGAGCCAGGGCAAACGGCAAAATTTACATAGACAACAAGCAACAGCCAACATTAATGTGTAACAAATTGCTAGAACAATTTAAAATAGAATGTGAAGAGCAGAAGAGGCTAGCCAACTGGGTGTAACTTGGGCGATTTCCTTAGAGGCAAAGCATGCAATATCGTGGGAGGAGCATAAGGTATGTACTTGATAAGCAGTTTGGAAGGCTTTGGCCTTTTTGTTGTATTTTATTTTTATTGCATGCATTTGGTCTTGCAGGTGAGAGAAGTTGGAGAGCAGAGGGAGTAGAGAAGTGAGGTTTAGGAAGCGGTTAGGGATAGGGGAATTAAATGTAAAAGAAACACTTGGCTGGAGGGTTACATAAACGTGAGGATTAGCAGGCCATACAATAAAGCGGCTTCCTTGTGCAGTAGTTAAGTTAAGGTGAAAGGGGATAGGGATGTGGGGGTCCGATGGCAGGGCACATCCATGGTTCCCACTAAATAGTAATTTTCCCTCTGGATCTTTACCTATCGCTTCCCCTTCCCAACATGCCAAATTAAAACGTTAACCACTTTTCCAGGATACAATTTGCGGAGGCAAAATAGCTGTGGGGGTTCCAAGGGCCATAATGACCACAAGGTTCCGATACCCACCCAGATATGTTGAGCAGCGAAATCATAGGGAGTGGTGATGAAACGGCTAGGTTCATGGGGTGGTTTAACTTCCCATACCTGCCGGTGGATAACCCAGTCCCATAGACAATTCGCCCAGGGTTCTGGCACAAGTAAGTGCACTGGAACCCAGGTGCCATTTACCGGTCCCGAAGCATGGAAGGAGCATGTTGAGGAGTTGCAGGCCCAATTAGATAGGGTCCAGGTATGCCTCCACTTCCATAGCTTGGATGGCACTTTTACTGCGGTGGTAAGGGTTTCAGGCCACCGCCGATTTATAACATCGGTTCGCATATTTGCCAAAAGGTTGTTAAAGAAATCTTGCTTTTGGCTGCACGCTAAATCCCACCCAGTGTCTTTTCCTGTTAAAACGAGGGTGTTTATTAACCTTGTTAACAGGGTTTGGGTTGTTGTTCCCAACCCTGATAAGGTATGGAGAGTTTTTATATCTGATTAGGTGTTAGTGAGTCCTGCCTTAGTAATAAGGCCCGCTGCCCTTTTAAAATTTCCCAGGCGTTCTTCCTGGTCCTGGGCTTTGTCTATGTTCCAAATAGCAGCCGCTCCAGTAAGACCATGTAAGACTCCTTTCACCAAGCCCCTTTTTCCCCCGATGGAAACTTTCCCACTGCACAAGCTGGGCCAGCCGAATGGCTGCTCCCTGGGAGCAGTTGGGGTACGGAGTAGTTATTTGGAAAGGGGAAAGGAGAAAATAGTTCCTACGATAGCATTTAGCACAATTCACTGTTGGAAGCGATAATTCCGTCGGTAGGGTGTGCTATACCACATTTGCTGGTCTGAAACTTGAATTTCTCTGATGCTACGGCCAGACAGATTTGTATGGGAATTGGAGAAGATATGAGGGGGAGTTGCTGGGGAGTGGGGACTATAATGATGGGCAACCATGTTGAGCTGGGATACACCGCAATACGACACAGGCCAAACCAGAGGTCACTGATTGGCTAAAATTTAGACTTTTTCCCTTCCCACCCCAAGTTCGTCAAGGAGGAGAGGCTGAGGAATATTAAAAGTCTTATCTTCCGGTAGTTTTGGCTAGCTTCCGCAAGCTATTCTTCAAGATTTCGTAGTCTTAGTTCACTTAGCTGTCCGGCAATGAGGCTGCAAGGGAGGGGTTACCAGCACAATCACCTTGCTTAGTTGGAGACTTTATTATGGCCTCAGGTGGAGAAGTTGTTTTCTTGCAAGGTCCGAAGGCTTAATGGATTTGTCAGCAGACAAAGGAGAGGCACCAGACTTCTACCCAGAAGTGAAGGACAAGGCAAAAGGCTGGCAACCTTTTCCCCCTCCTTCACCCCTGTTGTCCAGAAGGAGCAACAACGCCAGAAGGAAAGATAGACCGATCAGCCGAAGAGCAACTCCAATGAGAAGCATGGGCGGGTAGTCAATTTTTATTGAATATGGCTCCTCGATCGTTTGGTTGATAATTAACAGGGCTTGACAAGAGCCCCTCAACATAGGGCCGGGGCAGTTCTCTTCTGATGGACCCCTATGTAGACCCAGCCCTCCGGTTCCCCGCCGCTTACTGAAACTAGAAGACTGGGTCCACACAAGGATCCAACACAATTTGTTAGTGCCTGGCCATGGTGTAATTTATTAAATGACTGAACATTTGAGCTAGGGCCAGCAGGGCACTGTCAGTAGCTGTAGTGGGTGCTCTGGTGAAAATTTTTTATGAGGGCTGAATTTGGTCTTTTGATTGGGAGTGGCCTTCAAAGGGCATTTGGCCATACTGGATCTGTGAAGCTGCACATAGCTCTTTTATAATCAGTTCAGATATGTCAGATTGTGATACAAAATTCTTAAGCAAAAGCCTTACAACAGCCCCCATATGACACATTCTACCAAAGAAAAACTGTTGCAAAACCTCCGCCCAAGATCCTGCATTTGCCCTTTTTACAAGAAAATACCTTACTAAAACTAACCCATACTTACAATGATAACATTTAAACATTTGAATAGAATTAATTCAAATATTTAGAAAGAGTTCCCAAAGAGGGGAAAGTGCTGCCTGCCCAATTATTACGTCGCTGACAGTAGTGCTGGGCCACAGAGGAAAAGTTTTACTTAACTGCAGCAATTAACGGTGCACAGTCAGCCGGTGATGCACGCGAACTGCCCTGCTCCTGGAGAGTTTTTGCCTGAGCTTATTTTAAGCCACGAGGACACATTTTCAGCCTCATAACTATATACATGAAATTATGACCCATACCATTACTGTAACAATTACTATAACATCACTATAACAACCATGCTCAGTATATCATGAGCCTTCCGAAGACACCCGACATGACAAACTTTGCATTGGATACCACACAATCACTTTATAAGGATGAACATGGGGGTGTTGGGTGTTCCCACGAGGTACCGAACATCACAACGCTGTCTTGGATTTGCTTCCCCAGCATTGTGTGAAGGCTGGAACCTTCTGAGCCATGGCGAGACGACCTAGAGAGGGGCCAAAACTGATTGATTTGTGAGAGTTTCCAGTGCTGGTGCAGAGGGAGAGATGGGGCATGCACAGCGTGTGGGGCATGACTGTGGAGCTGGTGGGGAGTTTGTGGCGACAGTGGAGAGGGAGAGATGGGGCATGTGCAGCATGTGACGTACAGCAGCATGGAACTGGAGGGGAGTTTGCGGCGCTGGTGCAGAGGGAGAGATGGGGCATGCACAGCGTGTGGGGCATGACTGTGTGGAGTTGGCCTGGTGAGGGCTTAAGAGCAGGCTGCAGGAAGCCGGGCTGGAGCTGGAAAGGCAGTGCAGGGAAGATATTTTAAGGTGGGAATAGTCCTGGGGGGGGGGAAGGCAGCACATAGTAGCATATCCTGGGATGGCCTGTGGGTTGCAGCGCAGCTGTTTGTAATCCCATTCATCAGCGGGTTCAATACCATCCCCAGTGACATCAGTGCTGGGTTAAGGCAGGAGAGATGTGATCCCTGGGAGTTGAACATTGCCACGGGAAATGTACGATTCCAGAACAGGTGGGTGACTCGGTGGTCTGCCCGGATTCTCTGGTGATGTGGATGGCCTGGCTGTCGCACGAGGACAGGTGAAGTGGCACAAAGGGGACTGGAGACTTCACAGAAGTGGCAAGAAAAAGGCTTTTAGATCAATGATGGTAAAACCAAATGTCTGGCTGGAAGCAGACGATAAGCTCTTGGCCGAGTGTACCTAGCACTTAAGAACCATAGTTAACAAGTCAGAATCATAGACTATCAGGGTTGGAAGTGACCTCGGGAGGTATCTAATCCAACCCCCTGCTCAAAGCAGGACCAATTCCCAACTAAATCATCCCAGCCAGGGCTTTGTCAAGCTGGGCCTTAAAAACCTCTAAGGAAGCAGATTCCACCACTTGCCTAGGGAACCCATTCCAGTGCTTCACCACCTTCCTAGTGAAAAAGATTTTTCTAATATCCAACCTAAACCTCCCCCACTGCAACTTGAGACCATTACTACCACTGAGAACAGTCTAGATCCATCCTCTTTGGAAACTCCTTTCAGGTAGTTGAAAGCAGCTATCAAATCCCCCCCCCCCCCAACACACACACCACCATTCTTCTCTTCTGCAGACTCAACAATCCCAGTTCCCTCAGCCTCTCCTCATAAGTCATGTGCTCCAGCCCCCTAATCATTTTTGTTGCCCTCCGCTGGACTCTTTCCAATTTTTCCACATCCTTCTTGTAGTGTGGGGCCCAAAACTGACACAGTACGCCAGATGAGGCCTCACCAATGCTGAATAGAGGGGAATGATCACATCCCTCAATCTGCTGGCAGTGCCCCTACTTATACAGCCCAAAATGCCATTAGCCTTCTTAGCAACAAGGGCACACTGTCGACTCATCCAGCTTCTCGTCCACTGTAACCCCTAGCTCCTTTTCTGCAGAACTGCTGCCTAGCCACTCGGTCCCTAGTCTGTAGCAGTGCATGGGATTCTTCCGTCCTAAGAGCAGAACTCTGCACTTGTCCTTGTTGAACCTCATCAAGTTTCTTTTGGCCCAATCCTCCAATTTGTCTAGGTCCCTCTGTATCCTATCCCTACCCTCCAGTGTATCTACCACGCCTCCCAGTTTAGTGTCATCTGCAAACGTGCTGAGAGTGCAGTCCACACCATCCTCCAGATCATTAATGAAGATATTGAACAAAACCGGCCCCAGGATCGACCCTTTGGGCACTTCGCTTGATACCGGCTGCCAACTAAACATGGAACCATTGATCACTACCCGATGAGCCTAATGATCTCTCCAGCTTTCTATCCAGCATATAGTCCATTCATTGAGCCCATACTTCTTTAACTTGCTTTCAAGAATACTATGCTCAAATAAATTTGTTAGTCTCTAAGGTGCCACAAGTACTCCTGTTCTTTTTGTGGGAGACTGTATCAAAAGCTTTGTTAAAGTGAAGGAATAACACATCCACTGCTTTCTCCTAATCCACATAGCCAGTTATCTCATCATAGAAGGCAATTAGGTTAGTCAGGCATGACTTGCCTGTGGTGAATCCTTGCTGACTGTTCCTGATCACTTTCCTCTTCTTGAAGTGTTTCAGAATTGATTCCTTGAGGATCTGCTCCATGATTTTTCCAGGGACTGAGGTGATGCTGACCGGCCTTCCCTTGCCATGGGGTGTTGGTACCACTGAACAAAACACCTCCCTCCAGAGCAGGGGTGGGCAAACTACGGCCTGTGGGCCGGATCCAGCCAGTCAGGGCTTTGAATCCAGCCCACGGAATTGCCCCCCACAGCTCCTATTGGCCGGGAACGGGGAACCACGGCCAATGGGAGCCTCGGGGAAGGTACCCGTGGGCAAGGGCAGCGTGCGGAGCCCTCTGTCCCCCCCCCGGGCCCCAGGGACGTGGTGCTGGCCACTTCCGGGAGCAGCACAGGCCAGGGCAGACATGGGGCCTGCCTTAGCCCCACTGCCACCCTGGAGCCGCTCAAGGTAAGCTGGAGCCTGCACCCCGAATCCCTCCTGCACCCCGTACCCCAACCTTGTGCCCTGAGCCCCCTGCTGCACCCCATGCCACTCCTGCACCCCAACCCCCTGCCCTGAGCCCCCTCCCACACTCTGCATCCCCTCCTGTGCCCCAACCCCTTGCCCTGAGCCCCTTCCTGCACAGCGCACCCCCACCTCCTGCCCCAGCCCTGCACTCATGGCCCTGCATGCAATTCCCTCACCCAGATGTGGCCCTTGGACCAAAAAGTTTGCCCACCCCTGCTTCAGGGGCTCGACTAGGCTCCTTCTCCTTGGGCTGGGCCGTGAGCTCGGCAGCCCCTATGGGCGTGGGCACAGGACTCCTCCGACTGCTCCAGCTTTTCTCGGCTCCTCTCATCCCCAGGGCGGCCCTGCTGACGGGTCGGTACCAGACACGCTCCGGGGTTTACCCCGGTGTGTTCTATCCCGGCTCCCGGGGAGGCCTCCCGCTGTCCGAGCTCACCATCGCGGAAGTGCTGAAGGCTCGGGGCTACACCACGGCCATGGTCGGCAAATGGCACCTGGGACTGGGGGCCAATGGCTCCTTCCTGCCCATCCACCAGGGCTTTGACCACTTCCTGGGGGTGCCCTACTCCCATGACCAGGTGAGCCTCCGGTGTCCTGGGGCAGAGGCCTGGGGGGTGTCCCGGCCCTCTGGCAGGGCTCGGAGCATGTCGGGGGGGGGACAGGAAGGGATCGGTACAGTGTCTGGGGGAGGTGCCCTGGGGCGATGGAGGCGGGGGGCTGGTTTGGGATGGTGCCTGAGGGAGCTGGGTCAGAAGGCTGATGGTGGCTGGGAGGGGATCCAGGCTGGGCCAGGGGGCAAGGGGGTGTGTGAATGAGGTGGTGGGGGCGTAGCTGGGCTGGCAGGAGGCTGGGGCATGCTGGGTCTGGATCTCTCTGGAGTGGGGGCTGGGTGAGGCAGGCTGCGTCTATGTCTGGGGGATGCAGGTGAATGGGGGGCTGGGTGGGTCAGTGGCTGGAGGGGGGCATGGGCTGCATTGATATGGGGCTGGGAGGGGCACACTGGGTCAGTTTCTTGGGGCATGTGCTGAGTGAATGGGGGTTGGGAGGGATGGCTGGCTCAGTGTCTGGGGGACAGGTGGGGCAGGCTGGGCTCCCCCTTTCCTGGTGGAGTCAATATATACCAATAACCCACAAGTGTTTACATTTCCGGGAGTGGGGGAGATGCCTGGCCACTCCCTGGCATGCTGCACAAGGGAATAATGGGGCCTCGTCCCTGTGAGGTGTGGGGGGTGCTGCTGCCTGGGCTAGGGGGGATCTAGTCCTTGGGACCCTGGAGGAGGGTTGAGTTGTGGGGAAGGGGTTGCTGTAGGGTGGGATGAAGTCTGGGCCCCTGGGGGAGCATTGGGTTTGAAGTGCTGTGGGGAAGCGATTGCTGTAGGGCACAATGAGGTCCGGGCCCCTGGGGAAGGGTTGGGTGTGGGGTGCTGTAGGGCGGGATGGGGTCCAGGCCCTGGGGAAGGGTTGGGTGTGGGGTGCTGTGGGGAAGGGGTTGCTTTAGGGTGGGATGGGGTCTGGGCCCCTGTGGGAGCACTGGGTGTGGGGTGCTGTGGGGAAGGGGTTGCTGTAGGGTGGGATGGGGTCCGGGTCCCTGGGGAAGGGTTCGGTGTGGGGAAGTGGGGAATCCAGGTTGCTGTAGGGTGGGATGGGGTCCGGGCCCCTGGGGGAGATGTGAGGCATGCCAATCTCCAGAGTGATTTTGGGGGTGCGAACTGGTCACTGGGTGGGAGTGGAGCCTCGTCCTTGGGGCACTGGGCTGTGGCCTGGTCCTGGGGCGCGGGAAGCGAAGGAGCCTGCGTCTCGGGTTGGCGCTCAGGTCAGGGGCTGGTACCCTGCTGGCCACCAGGCGCGGATGCAGAGCAGAGCGTTCTCTCCTCTCGCTCCAGGGCCCCTGCCAGAATCTCACCTGCTTCCCCCCCCACACCAAGTGCTTTGGGACGTGCGACCAGGGCGTGGTGCCCGTCCCACTGCTCCTAAACCAGAGCATCCTGCAGCAGCCGCTCGCCTTCCCCCAGCTGGTGCCGCTTTACAACAAGTTCTCTCGCGACTTCATTGCCGACTGTGCCCGCCAGGGCCGCCCCTTCCTGCTCTACTACGCCTCCCATGTAGGTGCCGGGGCAGGTGGCCTGGGGTGGGCATGGGCACCTGGGGGTTGGCCAGGATAGAGGGTAGGTGCGGGCACCTAGATGTGCCGGGGGGGGGCGGGGCTGGGCATGGCCTGGGGCAGTAGTGAGTAGGCCTAGAGGTACTGGGGGGCAGGGCAAGGGGGCACCTGTACCCCCCCCCCCTGCATCACAGAGCATTGGCCATGATGAATGGCCCCCGCTCGGTCCCCAGAGGAAGGGAAAAGCCCCCAGAGCTTCCTCCCCGGCCTGGCAGCCCCCGGCTCTGCAGGGAGAGGTGGCTGGTCCCAGCTCTGCGGTCTGCTGCAGGGGTCCCCTCTCACTGGCTGCTCTTTGCCCAGCACACCCACTACCCCCAGTTTGGAAGCCAGGAGTACGTGGGCCAGTCGCTGCGGGGGCCCTTTGGGGACGCCCTCATGGAGTTTGACGGCTCAGTGGGGCTCCTGCTTCAGGCACTACAGGAGAATGGCCTGGAGGGGAACACGCTGGTCTTCTTCACCGCAGACAATGGGTGAGTGTGAGCGAGCTGGGGAGCCCCCTCCCACCTGCCCAGGGATGGGAAGGTGTGGGCTGAGCACGGGGTCAGGCGTGGGAGTGGGACTCTTAGGGATATGGGAGTGCTGGGGGGGGGGGTGAGGCAGGGGGATTTGGGAGGTGCTGGGGAGGTTGGGGGTAGGTGGGGATGGAGCAAGGAGATTTTGGGGGTGTTCAGGGTGGATGGGGCAGGGGGATTTGGGGTGCTTGAGGACTGAGGTTTCAGGGGGTGCTGCAGAGGTTGGGGGCAGGTGGGGATGGCGCCCAGGGATATGGGGTGCTTGGGGCAGGGGCTGACAGGGACCTCAGGGTGGGGGACATTTGGAATGACATGTAAGTTATGGAGTTGATCTGATTTCAAGTTGTCAGGCTGCTCAGAGTGCTCCCCCCTCCCTCTAGCCTGCCCCATCCCCACCCTCCCTGCGTGTTTTCGAGGCAGTGCGGGGGGATCCCACTCACACCCCCACTTCCCAGGCGAGGGACATCCCCTGCCCGGTGCTGGAACATGAACATCCCTCCAGGCTCCCTCTGGACATCCACTGTCCCGTCCTGCCTGCGCTCCTCGGCCCGAGCCGCCTGTGGGGCCCGAGAGCCAAGGGCCTGCGCCAGCCCGGCGGTACCCTGCCCTATGGACACCCTGTGGGGCTGTGGCGCCCGCAGGGAGCTGGCTGGGAAGGGGCAGCGTGGCCCCTGCTGGGTCTGTGCCAGCGCTCCGGGGCAGGGCAGTGTTAACCTGTGTCTTGCTGATGGGCGCTCTCCCCTCCCTGCAGCCCCGAGACCATGCGAATGGCCCGTGGGGGCAGCTCGGGTCTCCTGAAGTGTGGCAAGGGAACAACATACGAGGGCGGGATGCGGGAGCCTGCGGTGGCTTATTGGCCAGGCCGGATCTCCCCGGGTAAGCCTGGCGTTGCTCCCAGCTGCTCTGCGGTGCCTGGCGGGGCTGGCGCACGGCAGCAGGACCTGGGCCTACCTCTGCCCGGACGCCCATCAGTCTCCGCACAGCCTGGGAGGCGCCTGTGATGGACAGGCTGAAACTACAGATTTGGGGGGCTGTGCAGGCCCCAGTGGGACCGGCTCACCCCACACTCCTGCTTGGTGGGCGGGGGAGATGACCAGGGAGTGTGCGGGGCTGGCAGGGCGGAGGATCCAAAGGCCTCAGCCCTGTGGAGGGGGAACATGGGCGGGGGAGGGGAACAACGCATGCCTATGGCTGGGTGGTGTCCGTAGGCCTGGCACCCCCAATTCTGGGCAGAGGAGGCTGTCGCCCCAGGCCCTCTCAGCCCCTCTGCTCTAGGGGCATTGGGTGAGGGATGAATCCCCCTGTCCCGGGAGGTTGGGGGGCCCTCCTGGGTGAGGGAGGGGCTCTGGGGGAGGCGGTTGGACAGTGGGGAGGAGGGTGCCAGCGGGCTCGTGGGATAGCGCTGGTGTGAGGCTGGACTGATGGCACCTGAGCCTTTTTCCTTGTGCCTGTGGCCGGGCTCCAGGCGTGACCCATGAGATGGCCAGCACCCTGGACATCCTGCCAACCCTGGCTGCGCTGGCTGGGGCGCCTCTCCCCACTGTCCCATTGGACGGCTATGACCTGAGCCCGGTGCTGTTTGGAGGTGGGAAGGTGAGTGCCCTGGGCCAGTGCTGCCGCGGTCATGCTGCGAGTGTGGGGGCTGATGTGGGGGCGGGGGGCACCAGTGTCTGACGGGCTGCCGTTGCCAGTGGGTGCTCCGCACACTGCTGGGGAGAGGGGCAGGCCGGGGTGTCCGTGACTCAGGGGCCATCTTCACTGCAATAACAAATGCAGCACCGAATCAGCCCTGGTCAACTGGCACAGGCTCCTGGGGCTTGGGCTGCGGAGCTCTGAAACTGCAGTGTCGACATTCAGCCTTGGGCTAGAGCCCGGGCTCTGAGACCCCATCCCGTCTCCTTCCCTGTCCATGGCCACTGGCCCGACACCTGGCCTGTCCCAGCCATGGCTCCCTGCCACCCCGGCCTGTCTCCTTCCCTGTCCATGGCCACTGGCCCAGCACCTGGCCTGTCCCAGCCATGGCTCCCTGCCACCCCGTCCTGTCTCCTTCTCTGTCTATGGCCACTGGCCCGGCTCCTATCCTGTCCTGTCTCCTTCCTGCATGACCACTGGCCCGGCACCTGGCCTGTCCCAGCCATGGCTCCCTGCCACCCCGTCCTGTCTCCTTCCCTGTCTATGACCACTGGCCCGGCACCTGGCCTGTCCCAGCCATGGCTCCCTGCCACCCCGGCCTGTCTCCTTCCCTGTCTATGACCACTGGCCCGGCTCCTATCCTGTCCTGTCTCCTTCCTGCATGGCCACTGGCCCGGCCATGGCTTAGTCACTGCCCTTCCCTCCCCATACATGACTCAGCCACCGCCCCGCATGACACTGCCTCTGGTTGCTACACAGAGTCCCCGGCAGATGATGTTCTATTACCCGCCCAGCCCCAGCAAGCTGCTTGGCGTCTTTGCCATCAGATACGGGAAGTACAAGGCTCATTTCTTCACACAAGGTACCCACCTCCATGGGGGTGGAATGGGCAGCCCCCGCTCCCTGCGTCCTTTTCAGGGCTCTGGTTGTGGTTCCAGCCCAGCCCTGGGGACCCTGGCTGAGGGAAGGTGGCTTCAGCTGCTGTTTGTATTTGTCTCCCAGGTGCCTTCCTCAGTGGGACGACCCCTGACCAGGACTGCCATGGGCTGACGCCCCTGAAATCCCACGAGCCTCCACTGCTCTTTGACCTGGAGGCTGACCCTGCAGAGAACTATAACCTGCTGCAGGGCGGTGCCGTGGGGCCGGAGGTGCTGCGGGTGGTGAAGGAGATCCAGCTGCACAAGGCGCTCTTCGACCAGCGCATGGAATTTGGGGAAAGTCAGATAGGGAAGGGCATCGACTCTGCCCTCCAGCCCTGCTGTGCCCCTGGCTGCACCCCCAAGCCCTCCTGTTGCCACTGCTCCTAACCTCCCCAGCCCTTTAACTCTCCCCTTGCCACTGCCAGGAACCCCCCGCTCTTCGAAAGCCTCCTGCTGCTGTGCCCATCTCTCTGCTGCCACTCTCTAAAGTCCCCACGCCAGCCTCCCCGCTGCTTTCCCCAAACCTGCCTGCAGCCAGGCGCGCTGCGTTGGGGTGCTTCCCTGGCCGGTAGAGCTGCCTCCCGCTCCCCAGGCCTGACGCTGAGGTCCCTACGTGCTGGCTGCATGGGGGCATGGGGTGAGATGCTAGGAGGGGAAGGGGCAGGTTCCTGGGGTGGGGTTACCTCTGCACTGGGAGTCTTTGGCCATTGGACACAAACCTTCGCTCCCCTGGGACGCACTGAGTACAGTGAGCCCTCTGGAGTCCCGGGGGCTCTGGAACAAAGCAAAGGACCCACCCTCAGAGCCTAGCACCCCAATGCAGCCAGCGGGGGGGCCGGCGGTACCAGCCTGCTGCAGCGGGAAGGCCAGGGAGCGGAGCGTGGCTAGCTCTGAGGGGCTGGCACAGCAGTGAGGGCCAAGGCCCTATCAATACTGGCGCAGAGGTGGAGTGCGAGGCCAGGATCAGGGCCAGCAGCAGTAGCCGCGGTGCTTGTCCCTGAGCACGTGGACAGGGGACCAACGGGGGCTCTGCAGTCAGGAGAGGAGCTGTGCAGAGCTCTGGGGCAGGTCCCTTCACCTGCGTGGATGCAGCCAGCTGTCGCTGTGGGACACGACTTGTGCTTGTTTAAAGGGTGAAATAAGGAGAAATGAGTCCATGGAGTGGCTGCCCTCCAGGCTCAGCTGGTATTTGCAGTCTGTGGGCAGCTGTGACCCGGGCTGTGTGCACCGGCAGGCCAAGGAGCCAGGGTTCCCACCCAGAGCTGATGCAGAGAAGGCCTAGTCCTGAGCCCTCTCGGCAGAGCTCCTGCCCGGGGAGTGAGAGCCGTGAGATGAGCAATGTAGGCCCAGCCAAGGAGGGCCTAGGGCAGCTGCTTGGGATACCCAGGGGAGGAGGTAACTGCTGGCATCCTGCAGAGAAAGGCCAAGTACGAGCTATGACGCTGACATGCCCAGACAGGCATGTTACCCCTCTGACTTTACCAGCTTCTCAGTGCTTTACCAGAGGGAGGGGCGGGGGTTCACGTGTGGTCACTGCTGAGCTAAGCTGGATTGTCATGGGTCTTGCAGGATGTTTGTACGGGAAATATTCTGAGATGTAAAGTGTCAAATATTGTGTTCTTCAACCACTGGCGCAGAAGCACATCGCCTGTGGTGGGATGGGTCTTGGCACACAAGAGTGAGACCAATCAATGCTTTCCGACCCAGCTCAGACCTGTGTTTACAGTCTGGACCAGATCCAGGCCGCAGCATTGGCAAAGACAAAAGAACCCTGTAACGGGGTTGGGAACTCACCACCGCGGCGCCTCCTACTGGTTACTCCAGGAATTAGCTCAGTCCAGTGGAGCGACCCCTCTCGGTGGTATCCCGTCCGTTGTCTTGCCCTTGGTTGGCTTCTGAGCCATCGCTCACCAACTCGCGGCATCCTCTTCAGGACCACTGCCCTCTGGCAGTGCCCCTTAGTCCATCCACACCCCCTTCCGTGGGGTATCAATCAGCAGTCTCTACACCCCACCACCATGGTCAACCACACACCCCAAAGTCTAATCCCTCGTCAGGGATCTGGCGTGGTCTAGAATGGCTACTCCCTACGGCCAATGGCTGGGTGTACTGGAACGGGGAGACCCAGGCCCGCCCTCTACTCTGGGTCCCAACCCAGGGACCCTCTGGCGGCAGCCTCACTGTCCTCCGCCTCCTCTCCCCTCCATCTGCCCGCTTCCCTGGGCTGCTTCCCCTACGGCCCCTTGCACCAGCTAGGCCCTTCCCCTCAGGGCCTGCAGCCTGGCAGACACCGGGCTGGAGTTCCTTTCTGCTCCCCCGGGCCTGACCAGCCCTGCGCTGCGCTGCGCTGCCCGCAGTGCTAGTCTCCCACCTCTGGAGACAGCCCTTCCCCTCGCAAAGCCCTGGGACAGACTGAGTGTGCTCTCCCTGAGCAGCCTTTTATAGGGCTGAGCCTGGCCCTGATTGGCTCCCAATAAGCCCTTCCCTGATTGGCTACCTATCTGTGCAGGCCCACTGGCCTGCTGCAGCCTAAATTCACACAGAGTGGGGCAGTCTGGGGATGTATCAGAGAAGAAGGGCACAAGATGTTATCAATTACGGAGGGCTCTCGGCTAGGGGAGCGTCCCCTGAAAAGTGGATCCCCGCTCTCTGGACTGGACAAGCACTGGACACACTGACCACTGGATGATAAATGCCTTCTTAGACAGGAAAGGGACTTGTTAACAAGTATAGGCTCTAGATTACATTTTATGTTTTTCTTTTACCTGTAACCTCGTGTTTCCAAACCCTTTTCCTTGCTTTTATTTGAATCTGTAACTCGAGCTCTGTTAAATAAACTGAAAGCTGGTTTTACTGTAGACACGTCCAGGTGCCTTGTGTTGAACTGAAGTGATGCCAGTAAACTGGAGTGCGCTGCTGCAGAGAAGCAGCGAATGGGTGTACATTGTGCGTGTGCAGAAGATAAGGGACTGGGCACTTGCGTGTGACAAGGTGGGGTGTGTAAATTGTAGCCCACAAAGGGAAAGAATGGGCTTGCAGTAGCCCATGTAGGCCTTGCTGGATCCCTAGCATAACTAGCTGTGTGAACAAAGGCTGTGAACCAGAGCAGGCCTGGCCTGGGCAGAATAGCAACACGCTACGTGGGATTCTTCTTCTGTCATGTGGCGATAGTGAACCAGTAAAAGCAACGGCGTGATTACAGTTGGATCGTAAGGTCTCTTATCCTATCCAGAGCCGAGGGGGTAGCCATGTGAATGGCTCTGATGCCTCCAGGATGAGCATAGATTGGACAGTCATCCATGATTTGTCCGACAGTTTGCACCACGCCACAGTTGCGGTTCGGCGATTCTCTCAATTCCATCTCTGGAGTAAGTATGCGTGTAGTGAGGTGGTGTGGCCTCCCTCCGACCCAGAGAGGAAGGGACGACTGAGCCACCACTACAATGCGCATCTTCCATGTCGGGTGCGGACACGGTTTGGAGCTGGCCAGATGGGCCATGGGGAGCTGAAGCCTGGCACTTGCCCAGTTGGGTCATCGATTAAAGTTCGTTTGATGCATTGCAGATTGGAAAAGAGACGTCGAAGGGGGGATATGATTGAGGTCTATAAAATCATGACTGGTGTAGAGAAAGTAGATAAGGAAGTCTTGTATTATGAGAAGTAGTAAACAACAACTAGGGCTCACCAAATGAAATTAATAGGCAGCAGGTTTAAAACAAATAAAAGGAAGTATTTCTTCACACAATGCACAGTTAACCTGTGGAACTCCTTGCCAGAGGATGTTGTGAAGGCCAAGACCATAACAGGGTTCATAAAAGAACTAGATTAATTCATGGAAGATAGTTTCATCAATGGCTATTAGCCAGGATGGGCAGGGATGGTGTCCCTAGCCTCTGTTTGTCAGAAGCTGGGAATGGGCGATAGGGGATCAATCACTTGATGATTCCCTGTTCTGTTCATTCCCTCTGGGCCACTTGGCACTGGCCACTGTCAGAAGACAGGATACTAGGCTACGTGGACCTTTGGTCTGACCCAGTATGACCGTTCTTATGTTGTGTTAGCTAACATCAAGTCAGCATGTTCCAGACTGGAGAGGGTGGTACAGAAACACACATCTGTCAGGTAGCTACATAAACAAATTCCCACAAGCTGGCACAGGAACGCACTGACCCCTTGTAAGATAAGGAGGGAACGGCAGGATAATGGGGAAGGGTGTCTTGTTTGAATTAGCAGGTACACGGAGAAGGGTGGTAACTCACAACATCTAGAGTGTGATACGTACCTTGTTTGTATCCATGTATAAAAGGAGAAGTCCTAGGAGGGGCACCTTTGTGCCAGCCTAGGGGACAGAATCCTGGTGTCCTGACTGACCCAGTGCCCCTGGCATGAGTCTACATGTTAGTGTACCTGTAACCACCGAGCCGGGGCGCTAGGACCATGCTTTGTCAACAATAATCCTGGCCGAGGACCGTTGCCACCAAACCGAGCCTTTGGTCTCTCCTTATGACGACCTCGCGGTATGCTGAACGGGTGACTCATAGACTCATAGATTCTAGGACTGGAAGGGACCTCGAGAGGTCATCGAGTCCAGTCCCCTGCCCGCATGGCAGGACCAAATACTGTCTAGACCATCCCTCATAGACATTTATCTAACCTACTCTTAAATATCTCCAGAGACGGAGATTCCACAACCTCCCTAGGCAATTTGTTCCAGTGTTTAACCACCCTGACAGTTAGGAACTTTTTCCTAATGTCCAACCTAGACCTTCCTTGCTGCAGTTTAAACCCATTGTTTCTGGTTCTATCCTTAGAGGCTAAGGTGAACAAGTTCTCTCCCTCCTCCTTATGACACCCTTTTAGATACCTGAAAACTGCTATCATGTCCCCTCTCAGTCTTCTCTTTTCCAAACTAAACAAACCCAATTCTTTCAGCCTTCCTTCATAGGTCATGTTCTCAAGACCTTTAATCATTCTTGTTGCTCTTCTTTGGACCCTTTCCAATTTCTCCACATCTTTTTTAAAATGCGGCACCCAGAACTGGACACAATACTCCAGCTGAGGCCTAACCAGAGCAGAGTAGAGCGGAAGAATGACTTCTCGTGTCTTGCTCACAACACACCTGTTAATACATCCCAGAATCATGTTTGCTTTTTTTGCAACAGCATCACACTGTTGACTCATATTTAGCTTGTGGTCCACTATAACCCCTAGATCCCTTTCTGCCGTACTCCTTCCTAGACAGTCTTTTCCCATTCTGTATGTGTGAAATTGATTTTTCCTTCCTAAGTGGAGCACTTTGCATTTGTCTTTGTTAAACTTCATCCTGTTTAACTCAGACCATTTCTCCAATTTGTCCAGATCATTTTGAATTATGACCCTGTCCTCCAAAGTAGTTGCAATCCCTCCCAGTTTGGTATCATCCGCAAACTTAATAAGCGTACTTTCTATGCCAATATCTAAGTCGTTGATGAAGATATTGAACAGAGCCGGTCCCAAAACAGACCCCTGAGCTGCATTCCCTGCTAGTGCAGCTGGCACCAGCAATCCAGGAGCAGAAACAGGCTGCCGCGCTCACAGCCCAGCATAGAGAACTCTGCCCCTGGTAGCTTTGGGAGCACGTCCCTGGTGGGCACAGACAGAACTCCCTGTAACGGGGGTTAGCGATTCACCCCGGACACCTTGGGGACCCCCCTCAATTGTCACACAGGCAGCCAGACCCTGGGCAAGTGAGAACAGAGGCCACTACTGTTGGGTGATGCCTGTGGGGTTTGGGTGTGTCTGTGCCTAGGCATTGTGCTACGGGGATCAGTGCCCCGCGGGTACCTGAGCTGGATGGATGGGGATGTATGCGGGGAGGGAGGGAATGGCTTTACCCCTATGACTCCTCCGGATGCACAACCTGCCCTAAACAGGCTCTGTCTGTCTGTGCTTGGACTGTGTCCTTGGGGCAGGGACAAGCCGTACTGGAGTGTTCAGAAAGTGCTTGGCACCTGCTGGGGGGTGTGACGAAGTGGGACTGTTCTTAATGTTTCCTCTGAATACTGTAGGGGTGCCTCAGTTTCCCCTATGCATTTCTTAAGTCTCTAGGTGGTGGGATAAGGGGAGTGTAATTGTTGCAGAGCAAAGGGCCAGTGTGCATAAATGGTCAACACTCTGTCTCTTGGCAACTAAGGGACGGGGCCCTTCCCCCCGGAAAGTGATAGCTAAAGGTGTTGGAGAACAAAGGAATCAGGTGACCTCCTGGCCCGGGAAAGGGACAAAGCCCAGAGGAGGAGGGGCTGGAGAGGGAGTCAGTTTGGATCTGGCTGGGGACGAGGGGTGAGTGCAGACATGGGTGTCTGGCTCACTGCCCCCCAAAATGGACCCGGCTGAGGGGTCCTGTTCTCTGTATATACAAGCTCTGTTTTAGATCGTGTTCCTGTCATCTAATAAACCTCTGTTTTACTGGCTGGCTGAGAGTCACGTCTGACTGCGAAGTGGGGGGTGCAGGACCCTCTGGCTTCCCCAGGACCCCACCTGGGCAGACTCGCTGTGGGAAGTGCACGGAGGGGTAGGGGATGCTGAATGCTCCAAGGTCAGACCCAGGAAGGTGGAAGCCGTGTGAGCTTCTTGCCTTGAAGATGGTCTGCTCAGAGCGAGGAGACTTCACCAGAGTCCTGACTGGCTCCGTGGGGAGCAGTTCCAGAGCATCGCCCGGGGACCCTGTGACAGGGGGCTCTCGTAAATAATGGTAAAAACATGGTGTTACTGAATCCGTTTCTTATCATTGCGGGAGGAGACTCCCAACCCCGAAATCCTTCCCACCCTTGGGTGCCCACGGCATCCTGCGGCCGCGTGTGTGTGAGAGAGAGGGACAGTCGGCTCCTTGGGCAGAGCCTGTCCCCCTGTGTTGGACAGAGCCCAGCACAGAGCTGGTGCGAAGCAAAGGACTATTAAGAGGCTCAAAGAAGGGCATGTTGGGATAGTTGGGCCTACAAATGTCCAAATGAAAAGGACCTGCCAATATGATTCAAGGACAGCTGAAATCATGCTTGGTATAAACAGACCCTGTGGAAGCCAGAAGTTAATGGACCGAAATCAGTGTGACAGATATTATGCCTAGTTGGTGGACAAAATAAGGTGGAGGATGAACTATGCAGCCACTTCCCCTCATTTGGAGTTTATTTTAAAAAGGACATTGGAAAAAAACATTTTCATCTCTCATCCTATCTTGCATCCTCGCTAGGCTCAGCTCTGACCCTGAACTGGAGGGCACAGTCCAGCCAGAAAGACTTTCTCCCAGGAGGATGGCTGCTGGCCTTGCTCTGGTTTAAGGAGCTGTATTTTCATTGTGCATGCTGAAAATCATCATGACATCCGCCCTCCGCCCATCAGTGGAGATACCCAGCTCACAGAAACATGTAAGTTCCTGGTTTGCCGCCCTTCCCTGTTGTGTTGCTTTCTACCCCACTGTTTCTTCCCTCTTATCTTCTCTCTCTCTCTCTCTCTCTCTCTCAGCTTTTGATCAAATTCTAAAAACCAACTGAAGTGCATTCACCCCAGTCCGCCCTGTCTGGGGAGAAAGACCCCAACCAGATGACCTCGCTGACTGGAAAGTGAACCCAGGTTGAAGCAATAGGAGCCGCGTTTGGCCTGCCAGCCAAAGCGTCTGTTTGTGTCTGACCAGCCAGCCAGTGTTCCAAAGACATCGACAAAAGTCGTAATTCCCCCACCGTTTCTATCCTCTCTCTCCTCCACCTTGTGGCTGGCTGCTACCGGTAGAAACAGAAGTGAATTGCCTTCACACATCAGCATGGAAAGTAAAATTAATCCTTCCATTTCAACAAAGAAAGGGTGTTTTGAAAATAAGAGACTGATATTTTGCCTCCAAAAGGAGAGAGACTGTAAAGGTTTTAATTGTTTGCATAATCACTCAATTTCAGTTTCAATTCAAAGGCTTGTTTTAATTTCTTGTTATTTCTTGTTTGATCAACACACGTTCAGCTTTGGAGTGAGTGCTTTTGGGCATTTGCCAAGAAACAAGTAAACCAACGTCTCTATAGAAAAAACCTCAGACCTCTTTGTATCACTGTTTTTATGCTGGACAGTGAAAGCGTTTATCCACCTTTAATGCCTCTGAGCCTTGGAACGAATACATCCGTCAGTAATAGGCTGAGCGTTGTCGGGAGACACAGCTGTGTTGGAAAGTGTTGGAGTAATTCAGGGCACACTTCTCGCAGCCTGGGCATACCCAAGACCTGCCTTACCTCCCCCACAGGCAGCGCCCCCTGCAGGAAACGGGACCCACTTGCCAAATATGTAATTTCCCTTGGGAGCTCTGCGTGAGACAGCAAGAACTATTCTGCTGGGCTGGGCTATTGGCCTGTGAGTCTGTTGTTACAAGTGACTCCACACTCTTGGCCAGGCTGAGTAGTAGCATGTTTCACTGCCCCAAACCTTGGGGCTGGATCCACAAAGGGGACCGTCATCTGGGTAGTGTAACGCCTCCCAGGTAGGTGTGGGGCTGCCTGGTGGGACTCACAGCCCCGAGTTAGGCATCCAATTCTGGGGGAGAATTAAGCACCTAGGAATAATACTCAGACACCAGCCCACTGAGCGGGGAGCTGCCCAAGCCAACCAGACCTGAAATGCTGGGAAGGGGGGTGGGGAGGCTTAGGTGCTTAGCTCACAGCTCTGTGACCCGCCAGGCAGGGGTTGAGGATGGAGGGTCAGCCCCACCCCTCGGTGCTCACAGGGGGTTATTGGACCCACAAGGTGCAATGCCTTTCCCCCACCCCCCAGGACTCCTGTGAGCAAAGGGGGCAAAATAACCAGGAGGTGGGAAATTTCCATAGTCGCCTCCCTGCAGGAACCCAAAGCAGAACTGAGCCCCGTCCCCTGCTCCCTGTAGTACAGCAGGCCCCAGTGCTGCACTGTCAGGGGAGGGCACCCCTACTGCACCCTCACCCTACTGCCGGCATCCCAGCGCCCCCGCCCTAGCGCTGCATTGGGGCCACACTGACTGTGAGGGGTAAGCGCCTCCTCCCTGAACCCCCTCCCCTGCCCCAGAAGGCACATAGCCAGCTCCCTGGTTCACTGCCCAGCTGTGTTAGTGTCGCTCTCTGGTTAGACCTTTTTACCTCAGAGCAATGAAATTTCCTCCTTTTAAATGTAAGCAGAGTCAGGATGAGCTCTACCCTGACATCTGGTGGTGAATTATGGCGAGTGTGGAAAAGAACTCCAGGGGCTGATCTTGTTTGCATAGGCACACCCACTCGCCTGGCATGAAACAACAGCAACTCAAAGTGGTTACTTTGGCTGGTGTGGGATCCCCAGTTTCTTTGTTATTGGGGCAGGAAGAATAAAGTTTTGTTACCCTGATTCTGTGACTCAAGGGCAGTGAACCTGTTGTATGACAGAAGGACTGAGTGAGTCCTTCACCATTACCTAAGTAGCACTTGCTTGACAAGGGGCATGGGTTACAAAACCCCATGAAGGGAGAGAGGCTGGGGATAGGTATTTGTACCCAATGGTATAGGCCCCTCTCTGAGGGGTTGAAACACCAATTGCACTACCTCCTTTCTCCACTATTGAATGTCAGAGCTAACTTGATTCCATTAGAAGTCTAGTTACAGACTGCTGAACTGAATTCACTTTGGGCCAATGGTGCACTAGCACTGGGGCTCCCCTACTATGAACTGAAATCACAAAAGAGCTGAGATCACTGAGGCTGTGTTAACTAGTGGGGGAGCCTGAAGCTATAATGCTAAGCGGCTGGTGGAGCAGCTAGCAGAGAGGAGCCTTGCGGGACGGTTGGAGTGGAGCTGAGCGACTCACAGGTCGGTGAGCAGGGCGGAGTGGCTGGAGAAGCAGTGAGCAGAGCGGAGCCTTGTGGGAGCGGCCCAAGGGACGGCTGAAGTGGAGCAGAGCTGAGCGGCTCACAGGTCGGTGAGCAGAGCGGAGCAGCTGCCAGAGCAGTTCGTGGGACGGCGGGAGCAGCTCACGGGACAGCTGGTGGAGTGGAGCGGCTCGTGGTGAAGGCTGTGGCGGAACCCCGTCGGCCTCGGATCATGTAAGGTGCCCCTTAACGCCCTGTGTGCCCCCCCCCCCGAACTCTGGGGCTGCACTGACCAGGGACAGAGACTTTGGGGGGTTGTTGGACTTTTGGGACTTTGGTGATCCTTGGGTTGCTGGTTTCAAGAACCCAAGGGAAAGGACACAGCCCAACTTGCTGGGGTGGGGTTTTTTTTGCTCATGGTTTGTGTTATGAATCCTGTTTGTGGTGTTTTTTCCAATTTAATGCTGATGTCGTTTACCTCATGTTATTAAACATTTTTTTGTTACACTCAGACTCCGTGCTTGCGAGAGGGGAAGTATTGCCTCTTAGAGGCACCCAGGGGGTGGTATGTAATTGTCCCAGGTCACTGGGTGGGGGCTCGAGCCGGTTTTGCATTGCGTTATTGAAGCGGAACCCCTAGATACAGAACCCGGCCCTTGTTGCTGCCAACTTAGATGGGCAGAAGGGTTACATAAATAATAATAAATGGGGTTAAGCCCTGGGCTGGGATGCTCCACATGGCTCCTTCATGCCCCAGCATGAAACATATGGAACCACTCACAAGAATCTCGCCAGGCTTAGGTGCTTAGCTTGTGCCCCTCACCAGCATCTAAACACCCCCCATGTACTGAGCAATGTAACTAGCACGGACAATAAGGATTTTTAAAAATAAACTGGGAGCAAACAAAATGCCAGCCATGGTCTAGGGCTGAAATTAGAGCAGCCCAGTAAACTGGTCCATCCTGATGCAGAAAAGGCAAACGTGCTCAATAAATAATCCTCTTCTGCATTTGGGAAGAAACTCTAAGACAAATTCCCAGCTTACCGTAGAAATGAAATACCTTCAATTCTAACTAACTCTGTTAAACAGCAAGTGCTAAAGCTAACCCTTTCTAAGTCTGTGCTACCTGGTGACTTGCATACAAGCATTTTAAAAGAAATTGCCGAGGCGCTCACTGAGCCATTGTTGACTCTTAACAACTATTGGAACACTGGGACTGTCCCAGAAGACTTGGGAAAAAATGTCAATATTTAAAAACGGTAAATGAAATGACCTTGGTAACAACAGCCCACTTGACATTGATCCAGGGTAAAATCATGGAAAGACTGACGTTGGATGTAATCAATAAAGAATTAAAGGATGGCAGCATAGTTAGTGCCAAGCAAACATCAGTTAATGGAAAATAGGTCTTGTCAAACCAATCTGACAGTGGTTTTTTTACGAGCTTACAAGTTTGGTTGAAAAGGATAATGATGTAATATTGATTTAGTATCACATGATATTCTGCTTAAATTTAGCACTATACAAAATCAGTGCAGCCTACATTAAACAGATTATGAATTGGCTGATAGATCTCAAAAAATGATTGTAAGTGAGGACTTCTCAGCCATTGGAGGTATTTCTAGTGGGATCCCGCAGGCATCTATTCTTAGCCCAATGCTAGTCAGAGCCTTTACTAATGCGGTGTAGGAAATGTAAAATCCTTTGTGGTAAAGTTTGCAGATGACCCACAAATGGGCTGTGTGATAAATAAGGATGGGACAAGTCAGTAACACGGTGTCAGGTGGATTGCACACTCCGGTGCCCAGCTGAACCACTACAGCTAACTGGAAGGGGACACCGCTGGGAGCCCAGAGTATAGGTCACAGTTACAGGATGGGGGACAGTACTTTGGAAAACAGAGACTCTGAAAAACCATAGGTGTAGTTTGACTTCTCTATTTTGGGGGTGTAGCTCCACTCAGGCAATGGGGCCAAGCGGGGGGTGGGTGGGTGGGGGTGGCAGATTCAATGCCTACCCACAGAGGTGCCATTTCAGAAATTTTTAGGGTGTGGGGGGCAATTATAACCGTGATTCCAGAGGCTACTTAGGCACCCAAAAACTCTAGGTTTTTTTTTTTTTTTTTTTTGCAGCTAACATAGAAATTATCAACAGGAGCATTGTATCTAATTCCTATATCAAGAAAGAAAATTAAATAAATATTAGACCCACTCAACTCTAATACTAACATGTTCTGATATCTTGTGGCGAGTCACTTATGGGTCACTGGTTAGGTTTAAAATTGTAATGTATCTTCTTACTCAGATACTCTTCCTAAAGTCAGAAGGGACCATCATGATTATCTAGTCTGACCTCCCGCACGTCGCAGGCCACAGAACCTCACCCATCCCTCCTGTAACAGACCCCTAACCTCTGGCTGAGTCACTGAAGCCCTCAAATCATGGTTTAAAGAGTTCAAGTTACAAAGAACCCACCACTGACGCTAGTTTAGACCAGCAAGAGACCCGTGCCCCATGCTGCAGAGGAAGGCAAAAATCCCCAGGGTCTCTACCAATCTGATATAGGGGGAAATTCCTTCCTGACCCCAAATATGGTGACCAGTTAGACTCTGAGTATGTGGGTAAGACCCCCTCAGCCAAACACCTGGGAAAGAATTCTCTGTAGTAACTTAGAGCCCTCCCCATCTAGTGTCCTGTCTCTGGCCGTTCAGGATTTTTGCTACAGGCAGTCGCTGTTGGGCCACATGCCATTGCAGGCAGTCCTGTCACACCATCCCCTCCATAAACTTATCAAGGTCAGTCTAGAAGCCAGTTATGTTTTTTTGCCCCCACTGCTCCCCTTGGGAGGCTGCTCCAGAACTTCACTCCTCTGATGGTTAGAAACCTTCCTCTAATTTCAAGCCTAAACTTATTGATGGCCATTTTATAACCATTTGTTGTGGGGTCCACATTAGTGCTTAACTTAAACAACTCCTCTCCCTACCTGGTATTTATCCCTCTCATGTAGTTATACAGAGCAATCAGAGCTCCTCTCAGCCTTCATTTGGTCAGGCTAAGCAAGCCAAGCTCTTTGAGTCTCCTCAAGGTAGGTTCTATATTCCTTGGATCATCCTAGTAGCCTTCTCTGCATCTGTTCCAGTTTGAATGAGTCTTTCTTAAACATGGGAGACTAGAAGTGCTCACAGTATTCCAGCTGAGGTCTCACCAGTGCCTTGTTTAATGATTCTAACACATCCCTGTGTCTAATGGAAATACCTCACCTGATGCACCCTGGATTGCATTAGCCTTTTTCACAGCCACATCACATTGATGTGTCTCATAGTCATCCTGTGATCAATCAATATGCCCCGGTCTTTCTCCTCCGCTGTCACTTCCAACTGATAAATCTCCAGCTTATAGCAAAAATTCTTGTTGTTAGTCCCTAAATCCATGCCCATGCCCTTTGCACTATTAAATATCATCCTATTTCTATTACTCTAGTTTACAAGGTCATCCAGATCTTCTTGCATGATATTCTGAGCCTTCTCCGTATTGGCAATACCTCCCAGCTTTGTGTCATCTGCAAATTTTATTATCACACTCCCACTTTGTATGCCAAGCTCATGAATGGAAATGTTAAATAAGATTGGTCCCAAGACTGATCCCTGAGGAACTCCACTGGTAGCGTCCCTCCAGCCTGACAGTTCACCTTTCAGGGTGACGGGTTGTGGTCTACCCTTTAACCAGATCCTTATCCACCTTTCAATTCACTCATTAATCCCCATCTTCTCCAATTTAACTAGTAATTTCTCATGTAGAACTGTATCAAATGCTGTACTGAAATCCAGGTAAATTAGATATACTGCATTTCATTTGTCTAATAAATCAGTTATCTTCTCAAAGAAAGATATTAGTAACTTTGTTACTACCTCTTGAATACAATTGAAACTATTGTAGAAAAATCTACAATTACGTTCTATCATTTAGGCTACTTCTTTTTTGCAATTTACCAAGCTTGGAACAGATCATTTAACTTTAGGAAACATCCTAACAGCCCTTTCTTATCTGAATCACCCGTTAATCCCTCTGTTTATAAACAAAATTCTGACTCCCTGCCTGAGGGGCCCACTCCTGTCTCCTCTGCAGAACTCATTACATTGCACACTCAGGCTGTCTGCCTGAGGCTTGCAGTTTGGGGGGGATGCCCCCCATTTCCCCCAACTCCACCCATGTGAAAAGGCCTTCGGGGTCCAGGTGGAAACCAACTGAGCATGTGCTCACCGTGTGATCCGGTGGCTAAGAGAGCAGAGGTGATCCTTGTCTGTACAAGCAGGATCCTACTGCCTAGGAGCGGAAAGATGTGAGTATCGCTGTATATGGCATCACTGCAGCCTGTGAGCTGAGCTGGTGTCCCCACTTCAGAAAGGATGTTGATAAACTGGAGAAGATCCAGAAAAGAGTTACAAGAACAAGATGAGTCTGGAAAATCTGCCTCCCAGAAAGCACCTCAGTCTGTTTAGCTTGTCAAAGAGATGGGTAAGAGGTGACTTGATCACAGCCGATTAGTACCTACGCAGGGGAGATGTCTGATAGCAGAGGGCTCTTCAGTACAGCAGACAAAGGCAGCACAAGATCCAGTGGCTGGACCCTGCCGTGAAACACATTCTGGTAGAAATAATATGCAATTTTTCTTTACAGCGAGAGGAGTTAACTGACCTGGGACACGATGGATTTGCTGTCATGTGGCATCTTTAAATCAGGATTGGCCATCTGTCTACAAGTCACTCTGTAGCTCAGCCAGCAGCGATGGGCTGGCGGCTGGACTCACTGCGGGAGGGTCTCTGCCCTGTACCAGGTGAGCACAGGGGATCCTTCTGCCCTTGAACTAGATGAATATGAATCTAGATGAATATGAATAAAAGAGAACTGGATAAATTCATGGTGGTTAAGTCCATTAATGGCTATTAGCCAGGATGGGTAAGGAATGGTGTCCCTAGCCTCTGTCTGTCAGAGGGTGGAGATGGATGGCAGGAGAGAGATCACTTGATCATTACCTGTTAGCTTCACTCCCTCTGGGGCACCTGGCATTGGCCACTGTCGGCAGACAGGATACTGGGCTGGATGGACCTTTGGTCTGACCCAGTACAGCCGTTCTTATGTTCTTTAGCTGTTCCTCTCCCGGCAGGGAGCAGGGAATGTGAATTGTTTTGATGGGGGGGAGGGGTATGCTTTGTGGTGCGTGGGGGCTGGGTCACTAAGGGCTCTCTGCTTTTATTAGTGAAGGCAGGTGAAAAAGGTGGCTGTTACTTCCACACTCCTGGGCCAGCCCCTGAGAGACCTGTCTCCTCCACAGATGAGCATCACGATGTAGTGAACGACTCTCATGGACCCAAGGCAGGGGGCTGATGACAGCCGTCCTGTCCCAGTGCGTGATCCTAGGCCCAGGCCCTGTAAATGATTGCAGAGAAGGAACGAGAACGTGATGTGCTGGTCCATAGGAAGCCAGGCTAGGGAGCAGAGGAGAGATGTGACGTGCCCACCGTAGCCCGTGATGCTGAAGCGAGATGCTGCAGCCTTTGGCACTAACTGCAGTTTTCCGAGGGCTGCCGGGTTCATGCCAGTGTGTGCATTGCTGTAGTTCGGCTGGCAGGTGGTAAAGGCCTGTGTAACTGAGGCCAGGTATTACGGGCCAGGCTGGGACATGCTGTGCCAATGGAACCCACCTGCCCATGCAGCCTGTCTGTAGGTGAGGGACTAATTGTTAGGGACTATGGACAACTGCTTCGGCCTCATGGGAAGGCCTTATTCCCTGGCACCCGCATCATGCTGAGAGAGGCCATTCCTCAGCCATGTTCTGGGACCTAGGACACCGATTGTAAGCAGCACGGGCTGGTCATAGACATGCTGGGCCTGGGCTCTACAAACAAACACGTCAGTGCTATGGTATTTGTGAGGGTTTGGGACTCCTGGAACTCTCCTCTCTGCAGCCACCCCTCCCGTAGCAGCTACATGCCATGCTCAGAACAGACCCCGCCCAGGTGCTGGATGTAGACTGCGGAACTCACTGCCACAGGACAGGAGCCCACATGCCAGACTCAGCCCTGCACTAGTACCCTCTGTATCACCGCAGGGTTAGAGATCTGAGCTAGGAATGGTGCCTCCCTGCCCCAAGCACTGCAGACGGGCAGTGAGAGACAGCCCCTGCCCACAGAGCTCAACCGACAAGGCAGACAAAAGGGGGGAGGGGACATGGGCCCAGAGAAGAGCAGTGTCTTGTCCAAGGGCGCCCAGCAGTAGGGTTGCCAACTTTCTAATCACACAAAACCGAATACCCTGGCGCCGCCTCGTTCCCCACCCCTTCCCCAGGGCCCTGCTCCTGCTTGCTCCATCCCCACTCCCATCACTCACTCACCCCCACACGCACTTTTGCTGGGCTGGGGCAGGGGGTTAGGGTGTGGGAGGTGGGTGAGGACTCTGGGGTCAGGGTGGGGATGAGGGGTTTGGGGTATGGAGAGGCTCTTGTCTGGGGCGGGGGTGGGGGCTCCGGGCTGTGTGTATGGGGCGTTCTGGGTGGAGCCAGCAATGAGGGGTTCAGGGTGTGGGAGAGGGCTCTGGGCTGGGGCAGGAGGTCGGGGTGTGGGGGGGATGAGGGCTCCAGCTGAGGTTATGAGCTCTGGGGTGGGGCAGGGATGAAGGGTCTGGGGTGTAGGAGGGGGCTCAGGGCTGGGGCAGAGGGCTGGGGTGCGGGGGGGCGTTCAGGGCTCTGGCTGGGGATGTGGGCTCTAAAGTGGGGCAGGGGATGAGGGGTCTGGGGTGCAGAAGGGGGACTCTGGGCTGGGGCAGGGGGTTGGGATGCGAGAGGGGGTTTGGGGTGTGGGTTTCCCGGTGGTGCTTACTGAGGCTCCCAGGAAGCGATTGCCAGGTCCCTGCAGCCCCCTAGGTGCATGGGCGGCCAGGGAGGTTCCGCATGCTGCCCTCGCGCCCACAGGCACCGCCCCACAGCTCCCATTGTTCGCAGTTCCTGACCACTTGGGGCGGGGGCAGCACATGGAGCCTCCACCCATGCACCATGGGGCTGTAGGGACCTGGCATCTCTTTCCAGGAGCTGTGTGGAGCCAGGGAGCCTGCCATAGCCCCACTACGCTGCCGACCGGACCTTTAACGGCCCTGGAGCCGCCAGGGTCCCTTTTTGACCAGATGTTCTGGTTAGAAACCGGACATCTGGCAACTCTACGTGGCAGAACTGGGATCTGAGCCCGGGAATCCTGACCCCCAGCCCAGCCTCAATTAAGCTGTTCACATAGAACCAGACCCACAACACACCCCCTCCCTTCCCCTCTCCCCCCAGACCCAGCCCTCTTACCAATACCCTCCCTGCATGGTGCCATGCATGCTGGGATGGAACGAGATCATTATCGTTATTGAATATACATGGGCTGCGCCAGACTGCTGCAGATGGGTCCAAATGAGGACGTAGGTGGGCAGACAGCTTGGCACCTGTCCTTTCCCACTCCAGGTCTTCTTGGCCCCTGGCCCATCCCCACTGCAGACCTGCTCAGCTCTCTGCCTGCTGCCCTGCTCCAGGCCCACTTGGCTCTTTGCCCGGCCCTGAGGCTTGTGACAAAGCAGCACTGAAGATACTCAGTGAGTCATCTACCAAGGAACTGTCCTCCGGAGGAATTGAGCAGAAAGCTATAGGAAATGTACCTGATGGGTGTCCTTGGGGTATGAAGCAAGCGGCTACCAAGAACCATTCTTTACCCATCCCTTGAAGGCAAAAATCACCATCATGACTCCATAGTAAGAAGGGTGGAAAGAGAATTCAGCACAGGACGCAAGGACAGCAGGACTGGGTGCTGTCTCCCGGGAGTGAAGACACAAGATGTAAGTGCAAGATTGGACTTGACTGTGAAGCCAGCTGCAAGTTTCCACTGGTGATGATACACTGTGGAACCACTGGGACGGCATCAGGTGGAACTACACAGATTATTGAAGACTTCGGGGATCTAGAAATGGAGCTGAAGCGGAAGGTCAACGTGATCTCCTCGGAGATCCTTCCAGTCCCACGAGCAAGAGAAAGCAGAAAATACTGGAGTTAAACTAAGAATGCAAGGGAGGGTGCTTAATTTGCACTCAGTGTCAAGAACAAATTGAACTGAAGTGGCAAAGAATGTGACAGGAATACATTTGTCAGTTGTTTATATACCGAAGCTAGGAGCTAGGGTAATAAGCAAGCAGAACTAGTCATTCTCACCATTGAGAAGAAATTGGATGTAACTGGCATTGCTGAAACCTGGAAGGACAATTCCTGAGTGGAATGTTAAACTCTCTGGTTATATAGGAAGCGCAGACTGCGGAAAAGGGCTGGGGAAGGTGACATTCTACATTAAAGACACCATTGCCTGCTTTAGGATTATTGATAAGCCAAACCATGGGCTCTCGAGTACATATGGATCAATGTTCTCACTAAGAGTGACTCGGTGGGGGTCTGTTACAGATGACTGAATTACAGCAGAGAACAGGATGAGTCACTCCTCAGGCACCTGTCTGTAATGTGTGGAAAAAAACATTGTGGTGTTATGGGGGCCTGCAATTTGAAAGACAGCCTGGAGGCCTTGTGCAGCCAGTAGTAGTCTCTAAAAGTTAAAAATATAATTTTCTAATACCAAAAGTATAGCACCCGCCATGAGGAAGTTTTACTTTGGACCTCACTGTGACATGTACAGATGAATTAATCCCTGGTCTGGAAGCAGGTAGTTGCCTATGGACCAGTGATCATAGAATCATAGAATATCAGGGTTGGAAGGGACCTCAGGAGGTCATCTAGTCCAACCCCCTGCTCAAAGCAGCACCAACCCCAACTAAATCATCGCAGCCAGAGCTTTGTCAAGCCTGACCTTAAAAACCTCTAAGGAAGGAGATTCCACCACCTCCCTAGGTAACCCATTCCAGTGTTCGACCACCCTCCTAGTGAAAAAGTTTTTTCTAATATCCAACCTAAACCTCCACCACTGCAACTTGAGACCATTACTCCTCGTTCTGTCATCTGCTACCACTGAGAACAGTCTAGATCCATCCTCTTTGGAACCCCCTTTCAGGTAGTTGAAAGCAGCTATCAAATTCCCCCTCATTCTTCTCTTCTGCAGACTAAACAATCCCAATTCCCTCAGCCTCTCCTCATAAGTCATGTGCTCCAGCCCCCTAATCATTTTTGTTGCCCTCCGCTGGACTCTTTCCAATTTTTCCACATCCTTTTTGTAGTGTGGGGCCCAAAACTGGACACAGTACTCCAGATGAGGCCTCACCAATGTCGAATAGAGGGGAATGATCACGTCCCTCGATCTGCTGGCAATGCCCCTACTCATACAGCCCAAAATGCCGTTAGCCTTCTTGGCAACAAGGGCACACTGTTGACTCATATCCAGCTTCTCGTCCACTGTAACCCCTAGGTCCTTTTCTGCAGAACTGCTGCCTAGCCACTCGGTCCCTAGTCTGTAACAGTGAATGGGATTCTTCCATCCTAAGTGCAGGACTCTGCACTTGTCCTTGTTGAACCTCATCAGGTTTCTTTTGGCCCAATCCTCTAATTTGTCTAGGTCCCTCTGTATCCTATCCCTACCCTCTAGCGTATCTACCACTCCTCCCAGTTTAGTGTCATCTGCAAGCTTGCTGAGAATGCAATCCACGCCATTCTCCAGATCATTAATGAAGATATTGAACAAAACCATCCCCAGGACCGACCCTTGGGGCACTCCGCTTGAAACCAGCTGCCAACTAGACATGGAGCCATTGATCATTACCTGTTGAGCCCAACGATCTAGCCAGCTTTCTGTCCACCTTATAGTCCATTAATCCAGCCCTTACTTCTTTAACTTGCCAGCAAGAATACTGTGGGAGACCGTATCAAAAGCTTTGCTAAAGTCAAGGAATAACACATCCACTGCTTTCCCCTCATCCACAGACCCAGTTATCTCCTCATAGAAGGCAATTAGGTTAGTCAAGCATGACTTGCTCTTGGTGAATCCATGCAGACTGTTCCTGATCACTTTCCTCTCCTCTAAGTGCTTCAGAATTGATTCCTTGAGGACCTGCTCCATGATTTTTCCAAGGACTGAGGTGAGGCTGACTGGCCTGTAGTTCCCCGGATCCTCCTCCTTCCCGCGTTTTTAAAGATGGGCACTACATTAGCCTTTTTCCCGTCATCCAGGACCTCCCCAGATTGCCATGAGTTTTCAAAGATAATGGCCAATGGCTCTGCAATCACATCCGCCAACTCCTTTAGCACCCTCGGATGCAGCACATCCGGCCCCATAGACTTGTGCTCGTCCAGTTTTTCTAAATAGTCCCGAACCACTTCTTTCTCCACAGAGGGCTGGTCACCTCCTCCCCATGCTGTACTGCCCACTGCAGCAGTCTGGGAGCTGACCTTGTTCGTGAAGAGAGAGGTAAAAAAAATCATTGAGTACATTAGCTTTTTCCACATCCTCTGTAACTAGGTTGCCTCCCTCATTCAGTAAGGGGCCCACACTTTCCTTGACTTTCTTCTTGTTGCTAACATACCTGAAGAAACCCTCATGACTCAATCTGGGTACACAGAGGCCAATCCCAACCAGTTATATATAACCCCCCTTTCCTCTCTGGGTTACTCAGGAGCAGGCAACGCTCTCCTGTGATGTTGACAGTAGAGGAGATCCCCAGTAGCCCAGTGCTGATTGCGCTAGGTGGGATCCTCTATCCACCCCTCTGCTGCAGCCCTTTTACTTGTCAAGGAAATGACTCCTGGCGGTGCCTCCACCTGGCTGGAGCCTGCACACACTCACTGGCTTGGCGTGGGGCCTGCACACACTCTTTGGCCTGGGGCCTGCACACACTCACTGGCCGGCCTGGGGCCTGCACACACTCACTGGCCTGCCTGGGGCCTGCACACACTCACTGGCCTGGCTTGGGGCCTGCACACACACACTGGCCTGGCGTGGGGCCTGCACACACTCACTGGCCTGGCTGGGCCCTGCAGGGTAAGAGCTGACCTAGGTAATGGGGCTGACTCAGAAGTACCGATTATAATCAACATGCACTCTTCGATTAGCATGAACCGAGACCAGCATATACCAGCCTGAGAGTAATTCAAATGTCACAACCCATTGAAATCAGCAGGGGGCATGTCAATAAATCAATTAATAAATGCAGTTTGCAGCAGTAAATTAAACGTAACCAACTTGCATTTACACTGGCACCAGTCACCCCACCCCTGAGTGCGCGCCGCTGCATGTCAGAGCTCTAGACACGTGTGTGGGGTGCGTGAGGATCTCGGAGCTGGGGCCCGGGCTCCCTTGGTCCAGCCAAAGCAACAAGGGGCAGAGCGAGTCTAACTTGGGATCACTCCAAGCTGCACAGCCCCTCTGGAGCCAGGAGTTGTTATACCTGGAGGTCAGTAACTCTGGATTCTGGTTAGACAATGAGACCATTTCGTCTCTTCTCAGACTCAGGCAACCCCTTGAAGCCCCGTCGCTGTCCCCCGCCCTCTGCACTTGATATAAATTAGACATTCTGAAGCATAGAAAATTGATAAGGGAAGCTACAGACTTCAGGGAAAAATCCTTGGCTGATAAAACTAAGGACAATAAAAAGGAGTTTTTAAGTATATTAATGCAAGCAGGGTCTGACTGAGCTGTCCCCTGACATCTAGTGATGAGCTAGGGGGAAAGTCTTTGGGAACAGACTCTGCCTAGGAATTCAGCAGAGGGAGCTGCTTTGCCAGTGATCAAGTTTGGCTGATGCTGGGTTACAAATCACTTTAGTACTGAACGCAGGGTAATGAAATGTTGGTATCCTGATGGTACAAGTCAAGGGCAGCCGAACTGGTTGAGGGGGTCACCTTCCACTGAACCTCACTCGCTAAGCAGGGGGTAGGGATGGCAAATCCCAGTGAAGGAGCGAGGGTGGGAAGAAGGTGTTTCTGGCGGGGGGTGCTGCCCAAGAGCCCTAGACACTATTTGACCCTTCTCCTCTCCTCTCCTCTGTTTCCAGCCAGAGCTGATTAACCCCAGCTGAGAGTCGGCAGTTCTGTGAGGTGATCGCTGGAGGTGAAATCGCTGAGAATAAGGCCTAAGGCTTAGCACTGACCCCAGCGCTCAGCAATTCCAGTGGGTGGGGGAACCTCACTGCCCGTGCCGGCTGGACAGCCACTGTCACTGAAACGCTGCCCTGCAGTGGGGAGCCCTCCAGCCGGGCTGGCATTGCAGACTGGTTGCAATAGAGAGGCGGGAAGCAGTGGAGTGCAATGGCCAGTGATGGCGCGTGACCAACAGCGCAGTGGTGGCCACAGCAGAGGAAATGACAGCAAAGGTGAGCTGGGTGCATTGGTGGCATCAGCAGCTGAGGTATCGCTCGATGCCCTGCCCCCCAGGAGTAGGAGGTGAACTTATGTGAACATAACTCTGGACTCTGGGTCTTCGCTGGACCAGGACAGCAGCTGTGAGTGGGGTGTGGAGGGACAGGGGCGTGGTGTGTTAAAGAACCATTTGTTTGTTGGCCTTGTACAGGGCAAGGTGAGAAACTGAGGCAAAGGACACTGCCCAATATACACTGGGGTGGGTATTTGCTCGTGGTCATATGCTTCTGACTCATGGTTGTGACGTTTTCCCAAATCAATGCTGCGACTCTTTCCCCTTTTATTCAAAGTCTCCTTTGTTATACACAGACTCAGTGCTTGCGAGAGGGGCGGTATCGCTGCTTAGAGGCGCCCAGGTAGTGGTTAATTTTCCCAGGTTAGTGGGTGGGAGCTTGAGCCGGGTCTGTGCTGTATTGTTAAGAGGAACCCCTAGATATTGAACCCGGCCCTTGTAGCTGTGACTCTACCTGGCAGAAGGGTGACATTAGGAACAGAAGAAATCCTAGCAATGGTATAGGCCATTGCTAAATGGCGATGGTAAAATTGTTGATAATGATGCAACAAAGGCAGAAGTGTTCAATAAATACTACTGTGGTTTGTCTGGAGAGAAGCAGGGCGATGTACTAGTATCACATGAGGATGAAGAAGGACTTTCTAGTTCATTAGTAATTGAGGAGAATGTTAGACAATAGCTACTTAGGGATAAACAATTTTGAATCAGCAGACCTAGTTAATTTGCACCCAAGAATCCTAAAGGAGTTGGCTGAGGATATCTAATTCATCCGAGGGTGCTGAGGGAATTGGCTGATGTGATTGCAGAGCCATTGGCCATTATCTTTGAAAACTTGTGGCGATTGGGGGAGGTCCCGGACAATTGGAAAAAGGCAAATATAGTACCCATCTTTAAAAAAGGGAAGAAGGAGAAACCGGGGAACTACAGGCCAGTCAGCCTCACCTCAGTCCCTGGAAAAATCATGGAGCAGGTCCTCAAGGAAACCATTTTGAAGCACTTGGAGGAGAGGAAGGTGATCAGGAACAGTCAACATGGATTCACCAAGGGCAAGTCATGCCTGACCAACCTGATTGCCTTCTATGATGAGATAACTGGCTCTGTGGATATAGGGAAAGCAGTGGACATGTTATATCTTGACTTTAGCAAAGCTTTTGATACGGTCTCCCACAGTATTCTTGCCAGCAAGTTAAAGAAGTATGGATTGGATGAATGGACTATAAGGTGGATAGAAAGCTGGCTAGATTGTCGGGCTCAACAGGTAGTGATCAATGGCTCAATGTCTAGTTGGCAGCCGGTATCAAGCGGAGTGCCCCAAGGGGTTGGTCCTGCGGCCAGTTTTGTTCAACATCTTTATTAATGATCTGGATGATGGGATAGATTGCACCCTAAATAAGCTCGCAGATGGCACTACGCTGGGGGGAGAGGTAGATATGTTGGAGGGTAGCGATAGGGTCCAGAGTGACCTAAACAAATTGGAGGATTGGGCCAAAAGAAATCTGATGAGGTTCAACAAGGACAAGTGCAGAGTCCTGCACTTAGGACGGAAGAATCCCATGCACCCCTACAGGCTGGGGACCAACTGGCTAAGCAGCAGTTCTGCAAAAAAGGACTGGAGATTACAGCGGACGAGAAGCTGGATATGAGTCAATAGTGTGCCCTTGTAGACAAGAAGGCTAACGGCATATTGGGCTGCATTAGTAGGAGCATTGCCAGCAGATCGAGGAAAGTGATTATTCCCCTCTATTCAGCACAGATGAGGCCACATCTGGAGTAATGCATCCAGTTTTGGGCCGCCCACTACAGAAGGTATGTGGACAGATTGGAGAGAGTCCAGCAGAGGGCAATGAAAATTATCAGGGGGCTGGTGCACATGACTTACGAGGAGAGGCTGAGGGAACTGGGCTTGTTTAGTCTGCAGAAGAGAAGAGTGAGGGGGGGATTTGATAGCAACCTTCAACTACCTGAAGGGGGGTTCCAAAGAGGATGGAGCTTGGCTGTTCTCAGTGGTAGCAGATGACAGAACAAGGAGCAATGGTCTGAAGTTGCAGTGGGGGAGGTCTAGGTTGGCTATTAGGAAACACTTTTTCACTAGGAGGGTGGTGAAGCACTGGAATGGGTTACCTAGGGAGGTGGTGGAATCTCCATCCTTAGTGGTTTTTAAGGCCCGGCTTGACAAAGCCTTGGTTGGGATGATTTAGTTGGTGTTGGTCCTGCTTTGAGCAGGGGGTTGGACTAGATGATCTCTTGAGGTCTCTTCTAACCCAAATATTTTATGATCAGCCAGGGTGAGAATTTGCTAATTCATATCCTATCTTTCTATTATCTTTGGCTTAGTTTTCAGTTTTGTTTATTTACTAGGTGATCTGCTTTGATCTGTTTGCTATCACTTATAATCACTTAAAATCTATCCTTTTGTAGTTAATAAACTGGTTTATGTTTTAATTTAAACCAGTATGACTTTTCCTGAAGTGTCTGGAGAAAATCTCAGCATGGTTTAACGCAAGTGTATTGTGCTTATTTCTCTCCACATTGAGGGAGGGGGGCAGACATATTAATGAGCTTACACTGTATAAATCCCTGGGCGGTGCACAATGGTGTCATTTGGGGTTTATACTCCAGAAGGGGGATGCATGCCTGGGAAACTGCCTGGTGTCTGCTGTTGGCACTTAGGTAGCCCAGTTTGGGTGAGTGACACCACCTGCTGCCATGTTGGGTGATAACAGGGCCTGGGTGAGGCTGCCTGTGTCCCCAGCCCAGCTGTGTGTCTTAGAGAGGTACAGCAATTCCCACGGCTCCCAGACTGCACCTCAGGGGTAACAACCCATGACAGGCATAAGCAAAAATCCCCACTGCTTACCCTGAGTTAGCCCTAAAGGACACATAGAGCTTGCTTATCATAAAAACATCTATTACTTTTTGGAAACTTAAGTTTGTAACTCATTTGTGTGCATATGTCTATCTGCTTTAACCTTGTAAATAACTCTCTGGTTTCCTTTGCCTGTTAATAAATCTTTAGATAGTTTATTATGCAATTGGCTACACTGGTGTTGTCTGGGGTGTGAGATCTAAAGTGCACTGGATCTGGGGTGAGTGACCAGCCTTTTGGGACAGAGTAACCTGAATATTGCTGTGATATTTGGCCTAAGGGACCATCTATCACCAAGGCTAGTCTACACTGTGGCAGCACTTTAACGTGGCTTGTGTAGTCATGGCAGAGCGCCGGGAGAGAGCTCTCCCAGCGCTCTAAAAAACCCACCTCCACGAGGGGCGCAGCTCCCAGCGCTGGGGCACTGTTTGCACTGGCGCGTTACAGCGCTGTAACTTGCTGCGCTCGGGGGGGTGTTTTTTCACCTCCCGAGCGAGAAAGTTGCAGCGCTGTAAATTGCCAGTGTAGACAAGCCCTAAAGCAGGCTCACGTGGGTAGCAGACAGATCGGCATACCGAGGGGACTGGCGGTGACTCCATGTTACAGCTGTTATGGTGTCTGAGCAGATTACACTGGATAATTGGTTGGTGAAATAAAAATCTAGCACTCACAGCCAGTCTGGGATTTGTGCCCTGGTTCCTAACAGCCTGCCCCGAGGTTGGGATTCATGCTTTTGAGTCCTTGCGGGACAGCTGGACACTGATGCCTTTCTGGAAGATGCTTTAGCCAAACGCATCAAGAGAGGGTTTCACAGTTCCACAGGCTTGGTGCTACGCCCCAGGAACAGGAACCCCCACAGGATGAGCCACACAGCCCCGTCCCCCTTAGACTAAACTTCTGGGGTTTCAGCCCTCCTGCTTCACACCGTGAGCTCTGCCCAGCGACTCGAGCTGAGACAGACCTCAGCAGAGACTTGTCCGAGCTTCAGGGAGAATGCAGCCTAGCAGATATTTGCAGTGACACACAAGCAGCATTTTCAAAACAGTCGGGTTTATTAGTCAGCGGGAACGTAGCGCTGTGAGTCCTTAGGTCAGCACAGAGACATGCAAAGTAAAGCATGGTCCATTCTGATCAGCGCAGTGCAGTTCACCAGCCAAGCTGTGGCAAGCTCCATTTTCAGGCTCCGGTGCTCTCACTGACTTCCTTCCTTCACTCAGTTCCCAGGTGAGGGCAGGCCTGATTACAGTTCAGTTCACATCCCTCTTGCCAGGGTTTCCTGCTCTTAGGTGTTGATCGTTCAGTCACTGGGGCGGGGGTCTCTTTGTCTTGCTGGATCCCCTGGAGGTCTGGGTCAGGTTCAACCAGTTCCTTAAAAACCCAGTCATTCCACCCAGCCTGCTGGTGACACACACTCTCGCCTGTCCCCGCGCTGTTCCAGGAGCAGGTAGCAATGCAACACACACACAGGGAAACTGAGGCATGCCTTGGATTAATGAAAATATTAGAGAAAATTCCCACTTCATCATATGGGGTAACTGGGTAACAGAGTCTGGCCTGGGTCCTGCAGGAGGTCAGACAAGATGACCTAATGGTCCCTTTTGGCCTTAAAAAATCTATGACACTGCCCTCCGGCCTGCTTAGCTCCCCCATCCCAGGCTGGCTTGTACCCCCGGCCTCTCCTCCAGGCTGGCTCAGCTTGGCCCAGCCCCTCGGGGAGGCAAAGTCCAGCTCGTTCCAACCGTCTCCTAGCAACACGTGGGAGAATGTGGCCATGTCAGCCCAAGGGGAGGCCTCATGATGTCACAATGGTGCCCGGGAGCCGCGCCTGGCGATGGGGTCCCTGGCCTGGCTGCCCTTGGGGCTCCTGCCCCTGCTGCTCCTGGCGACGCAGGGATACAGCTCGAAGCGTGAGCAGGCTGTGGGGGCAGGGGCTGTACAGTGGGGGTGCTGAGAGCCATTGAACCAAGCTGTAAATCCTGTATGTAATGGAAACCACTTCAACTCAGGGGGTGCTGGAGCCCCCCTCTCACCCTTAGTTCCAGCACCTATGTGAGGGGGGCTCCCATGGAGGTGTCATGGCTCCTGCCCCCACTCATGCCATGAGCACAGCCCCATGGTGGGGCCTGCCCATGCTCCGGTGCCCAGACGCACTCCCTGGGAGAGCCCCAGCCCCTCCCATGCTCTCAAGGGGCAGTTCCCTGCAGGAGAAGAGGCAGGGAGGCCAAGACCTTCCCTTACGGGGGGGGGGGGGAAACATGGAGGGGAGCAGAGAGGGAGGTGTTGGGGGGCTGAGGCTTTTGCCCATAGGGAGATGGAGGAGGCAGCAGGGTAGAGACACCTTCAGACAGGGCCGGCTCCAGGCACCAGCTTAACAAGCAGGTGCTTGGGGCAGCCAAGGGAGAGGGGCGGCACCTGCGGCAATTTGGGGGGCGGCAGGTCCCTCACTCCCTCTGGGAGCGACGGACCTGCCGCTGAACTGCCGCTGCCAATCGTGGCTTTTTTTTTTTTTTGCTTGGGGCGGCAGAAATGCTGGAGCCGGCCCTGCCTTCAGAGGGTCTCAGCTGGTCCCGTTAGTATCCAGCAGGCCCCAGCCCCAGAAGTGAGGAATTCCTGGGAACTCAGAGATTGTTTCCAACTGGCCACAAGGGGTCGCCCTTGCCTCAGACTAATTCATCTGAGCATCTTTCACTCCCTCCAGGCCCTTGTGCCAGAGGTGGGGAGCCCAGGGCAGGGTTAGCGGGGGGCTGTGGGTTGGATTGAGGGGTGTAGGCAGAGCTGGTGGGGATGGAGCCCAGGGCACAGGTAACAGGGGGCTGTGGGTTGGATTGAGGGGCGTTGGCAGAGCTGGGGGGGATGGAGCCCAGGGCAGGGGTAGCGGGGGGCTGTGGGTTGGATTGAGGGGTGTTGGCAGAGCTGGAGGGGATGGAACTGAGGGCAGGGTTAGCAGAGGGCTGTGGGTTGGATTGAGGGGTGTTGGCAGAGCTGGGGGGATGGAGCCAAGGGCAGAGGTAGCAGGGGGCGGTGGGTTGGATTGAGGGGTGTTTGCAGAGCTGGGGGGATGGATCCGAGGGCAGGGGTAGCGGGGGGCTGTGGGTTGGATTGAGGTGTGTTGGCAGAGCTGGGGGGGATGGAGCCCAGGGCACAGGTAACAGGGGGCTGTGGGTTGGATTGAGGGGCGTTGGCAGAGCTGGGGGGATGGAGCCCAGGGTAGGGTTAGCGGGGGGCTGTGGGTTGGATTGAGGGGTGTAGGCAGAGCTGGGGGGGATGGAGCCCAGGGCAGGGGTAGCGGGGGGGGGGGCGCTGTGGGTTGGATTGAGGGGTGTTGGCAGAGCTGGGGGGATGGAGCCCAGGGCAGGGGTAACAGGGGGCTGTGGGTTGGATTGAGGGGTGTTGGCAGAGCTGGGGGAGATGGAGCTGAGGGCAGGGATAGCGGGGGGCTGAGGGTTGGATTGAGGGGTGTTAGCAGAGCTGGAGGGGATGGAGCTGAGGGCAGGAGTTGCAGGGGGCTGTGGGTTGGATTGAGGGGTGTAGGCAGAGCAGGGGGGGATGGAGCCGAGGGCAGGGGTAGCAGGGGGCTGTGGGTTGGATTGAGGGTTGTTGGCAGAGCTGGGGGGCATGGAGCCCAGGGCAGGGGTAGCAGGGGGCTGTGGGTTGGCAGGACTCGGGTGGGGGGGCATGTCTGACCTCTGGGTTCTTTGTTGACTCCATCTCTGCTGTCAGGGGAGTGGAAACGGCTCTGGGGAACTGCTTGGGGGTCTGTGTATTTCCTTCATGCCCTCGATGGGTCCCTTCAGTCTCACACAGCCCAGCCATTACTTTTCACACACAGACGGGATCTACTCAACCTGTCTTTGATCTTCTCCGCAGGCTGTGGGCGCCGCCCCCTGGTGTCTGGCTACGGCGGGATGCGGATCGTGGGTGGCATAGATGCTCTGCCCGGGGCCTGGCCCTGGCTCGTCAGCATCCAGATCCCCACCCGAATGGGCCCCCGGCATTCATGTGGTGGGTCCCTCATCAGCACTCGCTGGGTCCTCACAGCAGCTCACTGCTTCAAAGCCAAGAGAAGGTGAGACGGGGGCAGTCTGTGCCGGGACCCTAGGGAGACGGGGGGGCTGGAAGACGCTTGGGCAGCTGATCCATAGAATGTAAGGCCAGAAGGGACCATTAGAACCTCTAGTCCGACCCCCTCTATTGAGTCCAATAACTTGGGTTATAATAATAATAATAATGAACAGAGATATCCCATCTCCTAGAACTGGAAGGGACCCTGAAAAGTCATCAAGTCCAGCCCTCTGCCTTCACTAGCAGGACCAAGTACTGAGTTTGCCCTAGATCCCTAAGTGGTGGCCCCCTCAAGGATTGAACTCACAACCCTGGGTTTAGCAGGCCAATGCTCAAACCACTGAACTATCCCTCCCCCCCCAAGGGTTGGGTTAAAACATTTTCCAGAAGTATCTAGTCTGGATCTGGAGACACTGCGAGATGGAGAATCCACCACTGCCCTTGGGAGTTTGTTCCAGTCCTTAGTCGCCTTCATTGTTGAATATTTGGGCTTAATTTCTCATTTGAATTTGTCTGGCTTCTGTTTCCAGCAACTAGTTCTTGTTCTGCTTTTCTCTTCTAGATTGAATAGGTGTCGTTGCCTGGTACTTTCTCTCCATGAAGGCCTTTATGCACTGTACTTAAGTCACTTCTCAGTCTAAGCTGAGCAGACAGAGCTGTCTGTCTCTCACTGTCAGGCATTTTCTACAGCCCTTGAATCACTTCCGTGGCTCTTGTCTGCACCCTCTCCAATTTTTCAACATCCTTTTTCAAATGTGGGCACTAGAACTGAATGCAGCGTTCAGCATGGGACTCACCAACGCTGCAAACAGAAGTAAAATCCTCTCCCAGCTCCTACTCACTTCTCCCCAGTTTATACATCCAAAGATCACAATAGCCCTTTTGTCACAGTGTCACACTGGGAGCTCATGGTCAATTACTTGTCCACTATGACCCCTAAATCCTGTTCAGTGTCACAGGCCCCATTCTGTAGCTGTGGTCTGCGTTTCTTGTTCCTAGGTGCATAACTTTCCATTTGGCTGTATTAAAATGTATGTTGTTTGAATGGGCCCAGTTGACCAAACGATCCTGATCGCTGTGTACGGCTCATCATTATTTACCATCCCATCCATCTCTGGGTCATCCCTAAGTTGTACCAGCAGCGATTTGATATTCACTACCAGAGCACTGATGAAAATGGTGAATGGCATCGGGCCCAGTACTGGGGGAACGGCTGGGTGCCTTGGCGAGTGAGACGGGGCGGAGCTCCTCACTCACCTTTACTGTAGATCTGACGCTCCGCTAGCTGTGGGCTGCTGGGTCTCTCTCTCCCCTCAAGCCTGCACAAAGAGGGCGAGGGGAAGGGTGTTGATCTGGGGCCACCCCTTTCCCTGTTTGCTGCAACTCTTTCACTGTTCACATGAGATGTGCTGCCAGGTGCTGCGGTTCTGTACACAGGCCATGCCTGCCTTGGGGAAGTGGATCGTTTTAGAAAGGGGTGCCCCAGATTATCCACGACCAGCTAAGAAGCTTTCACTGTCGCCTGCCCCTCGGTCTACACTGGAGGCTAAGTCATGACAACACATTTTCTGAATGACACACTCCACCCATGCGGACATGGCCTCAGTGAGGGTCAGAACCGTGGGCTGAGGGGATTTAGGGATCTGGGGCAAAAATCTGTCTGGGGATTGGGCCAGCTTTGAGCAGGGGGTTGGACTAGATGACCTCCTGAGGTCCCTTCCAACCCTGATATTCTATGATTTCATCAGGCCCTGGTGACTTGAAGACAACTAACTTGTCTAAGTAACTTTTAACTTGTTCTTTCCCTGTTTTAGCCTCTGATCCTATCTCATTTTCATTGGCATTCACTATGTTAGATGTCCAATCGCTACTAAACTTTTTGAAAACCAAAACAAGAAAGTCATTTTGCACCTCTGCCATTTCCGCATTTTCTGTTATTGTTTCCCTCCCCTGCATTGAGTAATGAGCCTACTCTGTCCTGGGTCGTCTTCTTGCTTCTAATGTATTTGTAGAATGTTTTCTTGTTACCCTTTATGTCTCTAGCTAATTTAATCTTGTTTTGTGTCTTGGCCTTTCTAATTTTGTCCCTACATACTTGTGTTACTTGTTTATATTCCTCCTTTGTAATTTGACCTAGTTTCCACTTTTTTTAGGACTCTTTTTTGAGTTTCAGATCATTGAAGATCTCCTGGTTAAGCCAGGGTGGTCTCTTGCCATACTTTTTAACTTACCTGTGGAGTGGGATAGTTTGCTCTAGTGCTCTTAATAATGTGTCTTTGAAAAAACGGCTGACTCTCTTCAACTGTTTTTCCTCTTAGAATTGTGTGAGGAACTGGGACTGTTTTTAATGTGGTCTTTGAATGCTGAGTGGGGAGGTTGGCTGGGACGGTCTGCATTGGGGGATGGGAGACTGGCCTTGAGGGAAGATACCTGAGCATGTAACGTGAGAACCCAGGAAGGGGGTTGGAGGCGAGGTGACACCTCTGCCCAGGAAACTGGACAAAGGCTGGGGGAGGAGCCGGGAGAGGCTGGAGGGAGTTGGAGTGGTCAGGAGCTGGCTGGTGTAATGGAGTGGAGCCCAGATGGGACTCTGATCCCCCAGTGGGGCTGCGGTGCCCCTGGGACCCCAAGATGGACCTAACTGTGGGGGGGTCCTGTTGTCTGTACCTGCAAGACCTGTCTTGGACTGTGTTCCTGTCATCTAAATAAACCTTTTGCTTTACTGGCTGGCTGAGAGTCATGGTGAATCGCAGGAAGCCGGGGGTGCAGGGCCTTGTGTCCCCCCCATACTCCGTGACAACTTGCTTCCCATGGGATCTTACCTACTAACTCCCTGAGTTTGCTAAAGTCACCTTCTTGAAAGCCCTTATCTTTATTTTGCTGTTTTCCCTCCTACCATTCCTTAGAATCATGAACACTACTATTTCATGATTGCTTTCGCCCAAACTGCCTTTGTCACTTTCAAATTCTCAACCAGTTCCTCCCTATTTGTTAAAATCAAATCTAGAACAGCCTCTCCCCTAGTAGCTTTCTCCACCTTCTGAAATAAAAATTGTCTCCAATACATTCCAAGAACTTGTTGGATAATCTGTGCCCTGCTGTGTTATTTTCCCAACACATGTCTGGGTAGTTGAAGTCCCCCATCACCACCAAGTCCTGTGCTTTGGATGATTTTGTTAGTTTATAAAAAGCGTCATCCACCTCTTCTTCCTGGTTAGGTGGCCTGTAGTAGACCTCTACCATGACATCACCACAGGTGCTAACTTTTGTTTTTCCCAGGGCAGTGGGTACTCCACCCCTGTTCCGCCCCAAGCCCTGCTCCCATGTGGGCTCGTCCCCCATGGCCCTGTCCTCATTCTGCCTCTTCCCAACCCTCTCCGCCCCCTCCCCCAAGGGCTACCACCCACCCACCTGCTGCTCGCTCCTCTCCGCCCCCTTCCCTCTCCCGAGTGCCTCCTGCCAGCCGCTTGCTGATCTGTGGTCAGCCCCAGGGCCCCAAACAACTGACCTGCGGCTAGCCCCAGGGCCACCAAATAGCTAATCAGTGTCCAGCCCTGGGGTCCAGAACCACTGGCTGGTGGGTGGCACCCACGGAGTCAGCGCCTATGACATCACCCTTATTTTTTACCCCTTTTATCCTTAAACATAGACGTTCAACAGGTCTGTCTCCTATTTCCACCTCAGCTTCGGTCCAACAGCTCCTCCCTTTTTTCCGTGCCTGTCCTTTCTGAGCAAGCTGTACCCTTCTATACCAATATTCCAGTTGTGTATTATCCTACCAAGTCTGTGATGCCAACTACGTCATAGTTGTGTTTATTAACTAGCATTTCTAGTTCTTCCTGCTTATTCCCCATATTTCTCACATTAGTTATCAGACACTTAAGATTTGATTTGATTTCCCCCCTATGTTCTCTCTTGTCTCTCCCTTATCCCAGCTGTAACGGCCCACCCCCCCCGATTCCGGCCCGTCTCCCAGGTCTCCATGTTTTTGACTTACCTGTGGGCTTTTGTCACCTGCCCCCATCAAACCTAGTTTAAAGCCCTCCTCACTAGGTTAGTCCCTAGTCCCTATATGGGCTGGTCCCAGCCAGTCCCTAACAATCCATTCATACCACCCCGACAAAACACCTTGTGTCTCCTGCTTTGTCCCAGGCTCAGCATTTTAACCCTGCTGCACCCACTGCGTAGCAATACCACGGTGACAGGTATGGAGTCCTACAACTAGTTCATAAAAATGCAGGACATTCCCATTTCCCTCCCAACTAGCTAAATGCAGCCCCTTTGAACAGAGCGCATATTTATACTGTCCCAATTAAACAGTCGTTATTCACTGTCATTAGGTTTAGCAAAGTGCCCAAGGGATGGTGCCCCAGTAGCTGGAAATGGAAACTGAAACTAAAAATACGGTGCAGCTGTGTGAGTGGGGCAATGACCCACTGGAAGAACTGACATGTGGTGGATTCTCCATCAGTTGGAGTCTTTAAATCAAAACAGGCTGTCTCTTTCCAAGGATCCATCTACCCTTGACGCTGGGGAGGGAGTCCCAGCTCGAGGAGACGTACGCAGGGTAGCTCTGATTGAGCTAGTGTGTCAAAAATCGTAATCTTGGTCTGTGCACTAACCAGCTGTGCGTGTGTAGCCCACACACCTCCTGGGGGTGGTGCTCTCTGCCCTCTAGTGGCACCGAGATGACTTAGAGATTAATGAGTCTGCGACAGCCTTCGCTAAGGTAGGGTTACCATACGTCCGGATGTTCCCGGACATGTCCGGCTTTTTGGTTGTCAAATCCCCGTCCGGGGGAAAATTCCAAAAAGCCGGACATGTCTGGGAAAATAGGGAGGGGTCGTGGGGCTTGGACCCGCGCTGGGGCTGGAGCCGGAGCCGCTGGGGCTGGCGGTGCTTGGCCGCCGGCTGGTGCCACTTGGCCGAGGCTGGGGCCGGTTGGACCGGTGCCCCAGGGCCCGATCCAAGCTGGAGTCGCCGGGGCCGGAGCCGCTCGGCCGAGGCCGGGGCAGCTGGGGCCGGCGGTGCTCGGCCACCAGCCGGTGCCACTCGGCCGAGGCCGGGGCTGGGGCTGGTTGGGCTGGTGCCCTGGGGCCCAATCCGAACTGGAGTTGCCGGGGCTGGAGACGCTCAGCTGGTGCCCCGGGGCCGGTGCCGGTGCCTGTGCCCCGGGGCCTGAGCCGAGCTGGAGCCTGGCCGGAGCCGCTCGGCCAGGGCCAGCGCGCTCGACCGGAACCAGGGCCAGTGCCCCGGGGCCCGAGCCGAGCTGGGCCGGAGCCGCCGGGGCCGGAGCCGCTCGGCTGGGGCCGGTGCCTGTGTCCCGGGGTCTGAGCCAAGCTGGAGCCACCGGGGCCGGGGCAGGCTGGGGCCGGCGCGCTCCACCGGAACTGGGGCCGGCGCCCCAGGGCCCGAGCCAAGTCGGGCCGGAGCCGCAACCGTTCGGCCGGGGCCCGAGCCAAGCTGGAACCGCCAGGGCCGAGGCAGGCCGGCGAGCTGAGCTGGGCCAGAGCCGGCAAGGCCAGAGCCGCTCAGCCGGGGCCGGTGCCCCAGGGCCCGAGACGAGCTGGAACTGCCGGGGCCGGGGCTGGCATGCTCAGCTGGAACTGGGGCTGGCGCCCCAGTGCCCGAGCCGAGCCAGGCCCGAGCCACTCGGCCAGGGGGCCGGACTGGGCCGCGCCTCCTCGCGCCCCCCCGCCCCAGCTTACCTGCTGCCTGCCTCCCTGTTTCAGGCTTCCCGCGAACATTTGATTCGCGGGAAGCAGGGGAGGGGGAGGAATAGGGGGCGGAGCGTTCAGGGGAGGGGGCGGAGTTGGGGCGGGGACTTTGAGAAAGGGGCGGAGTTGGGGTGGGGAAGGGGGCGGAGTTGGGGCGGGGGCGGGGCCCCTTGGAGTGTCTTCTTTTTGTTAATTTAAAAAATGGTAACCCTAGCTAAGGGCCATGTGGCTTTCAGCTCATGCAGTAGAGGCTCATGCATTTAGCTCCAGAGATCCCAGGTTCAATCTCACTTGTAACACCAACAGACCCCAGTCGATAGCTGGGGGTGTGTGACATACAGTGGATGTTATGGATCTGTGGGACCCACGTCTGTAGCTCTGTGCACTAACCCAGCTCTATGTATGTGGCATATGGTGGGTGTTATGGGTCTGTGGGACCCACATCTGTGCATTAACCAGCTGTGCGTGTGACGTACGGTGGGTGTTACGGATCCACGGAGCCTGAGTCTGTGCACTAACCAGCTCTGTGTGTGTGTGTGTGTCTGCATGACGTACGGTGGGTGTTACAGAGCCATGGGGCCCAGGTCTGTGCACTAACCCAGCTGTGTGCGTGTAACGTGCCGTGGGTGTTAGGGGTCCGCAGACCCGGGTCTGTGCACTAACACAGCTGTGTGTGTGTGACATGCAGTGGATGTTATGGAACCACGGGGCCTGGGTCTGTGCCCTAACCCAGCTGTGTGTGTGTGTGACATACGGTGGGTGTTAGGGGTTTGTGATGCTGGGTCTGTGCACTAACCCAGCTGTGTGTGTGTGACGTGCAGTGGATGTTATGGAACCACGGTGCCCGGGTCTGTGTACTAACCCAGCTGTGTGTGTGTGACGTGCGGTGGGTGTTAGGGGTCTGCAGGCCTGGGTCTATGCACTAACCCAGCTGTGCGTGCATGTCTAGGGTCCTGGCTCGGTGGAGGATTGTGACTGGCATCTCAGAGCTGTCCCACCTGTCAGACTTGGTGCAGATCCGCTCAGTGCACAAGGCCGTGCTGCACCAGGAGTATAATCCACGCAAGGAGACAAATGACATCGCCCTCATCCAGCTTGACCGCCCTGTGACCTTTGATGACCTCACACAGCCGGCCTGCCTGCCCAGCGCACTCATGGCTGTCACCACCTTCTCCCCCTGCTACATCAGCGGTTGGGGCACCACCACCCAGAACAGTGAGGGGCTGTGTGCGCGGGTGCCACCTTCTTACCCCGGGGGGTCTAGGAGAGAGACGGACCCAGCCCTTACAGCTGGGCTGCCCTAGATCAGATACACATGGGGACACACACACGCAGCTAGTCGCATGGGGATGCACATGCAAATACACGTACGGGCACCACACATGCAGATACCCTCATGGCCACACGCATGCATTGCAGTTATGAATGGGGGCACACACAGGGGTTGGAAAATGCATTGTACGCCCCTCCTGCTCCACACTGCCAGCAGCCCTGTGGGTGGGGCTCACTTACTCCTCCCCTATGGACAGAGAGGCAGGCTCCGCCTGGCACGGCACCTGAGCTGTTGCTTATACCTGGCCAGCTACCCCCGTGGTGTGAATGGCGAATGCTGGGCTGAGAATACTTGTCACCTGCTCTGCACAGGTGTAGGTGACACACAGTGCCGGGCAGTGGCATGCAGCTGCAGCCGTTGTTGGTGGGGGGTGTTATCATTCATGGTCCATGTATCCATCAGGGTGAATTTGCATGGCAGTGACACCAGGGGGTTCCTGTACGGTGCCATCCTGCTGTACCGCATCCTACTGAGCCCCTAACACGCCAGGAACCGGACAAGCTGCCAGCTGGTCAGGAGTCTGCACTGGGCATTTTGCTCTGGGCACAGTCATCTGCCAAGCGGGCCAGCAGGTGCTGTTAGCTTCCTAACAGGCTGCACAAAGAGCCTATGTGAAAGGAGCTGGGCTGTGACGGGGGTTAGGGTGGCCAGAGTTAGAAAATCCCCTTTCCACCCCCTTGTCTGTCAGGGGTGTCCCACTGCTCAGGGAGGAGCTGGCTGGAGAGGATCGTGCTGGTCAGTCGGGGGCCAGGTTAAACAGCACGTCTAGGAGCAAGATGCTCACGCAGGCAGAGCCATCCATTGGGTAGGGTGAATCGGGGCAACCGCTCTGGGCCCCGCGCTTTGGGGGGCCCCGTGGGCCGGTGCGATTGGCCGGCACAGTCGGTCCCAGAAGAGACGAATCCATCACGCCTGCCCCGGGCCCCACACCCCCTAGGGACGGCCCTGCAGGCAGGGAATGTGCCAAAGGGCAGAGTGCTGCAATGGAGCCATGGGGAAGGGCTATTGGAACCTGTGAGAAACCCGAGGCGGAGGGTTTGGAGAAGAGATTTGGGGCTGTTGTTTCTGAGGTACTGTCCACATGGAGACTGGAGTCCTCCCAGATGGTGACTTTTGGGAACTTGGTCCCATGTCAGAGAGCAGTTCTGTCTGCGCCGCTCGGTGGCCTTCGTGGGCTGGAGCAGAATTAGCCAGGGGACTGACTGAACACGTGACAGCTACTTCTAACAGAGCCTGCAGAAAAGCTATCGGGGTGCTGCTCTTCACAAAGAGAGCAATGAGTGGTGTGCCAGTTACGGTGTAACTTCTGTCGCTGTTGTATGTGTTGTGGTAGGGCCGACAGGCCTCAGCTAGTCCCTGTCCCAAAGAGCTTACAATCCAAATAGACACACTACAGCAACCACAAACTAAGGGAATACTGTGGAGAGAAAGCCTTGCTAACCTGCACCAGGCCAAGAGGATCCGTTGCGTGTGTGCCGGAAGCTCCCTTGCCCTGCCCCTTCCCCGGAGGCCCCAGTCCAGCCCTGCCTTGTCTCCCCAGGACCCACCCCTGCCCGCCCCTTCCCCCAGGCCTCACCTTGCCCTGTCTCTTCCCCCAAGGTCTCGCCCCACCCCACCCCTTCCTCCTGAGTCCCCACCCCCTGTTCACTCCTCTCCCCCCCTCCATTGCTCGCGGCTCTTCCCCTCCCCTTCCCTTCTACACTAGTATTTGCAACTGTTTCCAGTGCAGGTGAAATCCTGGCCCTATTGGAGCTTATGGGAGTTGAGTATCTTCTGCCTAGTTCATGACGCTCATGTTTGCTTCCCTGCTGTAGCTCATTATTGAAATTGCCGAATAGGACCTGGCCTAAGCTACTCCCCGCAGTCCCGCCTCTCCCAGCTCACATCTACTGACCGGACACCACAAGTCTGGTTACGACGGGCGGGGCAGGCGAGGAGGTGCCATGTCATCATCTGCACCAGCCCCTACTCAACCGGGGCTGCCTCCTACCTGCATCTGGCGGCTGCAGCGCCTAGCCCTGGCTCTTCAGTCGCATTGTTGCAATAACCTGCCCATAGAGATTACCCCGTTTCCCCAGTGTCTTTGCTTTCTCCTCTGTAGGTTCTACCCAGCAAAGCGCATCTCTCCAGTCTAGTCACATTCTTTCTGTGTGGCACTAAAATAATGGATAATGGGGAACCAGTTGATTTATTTGGACTTTCCAAAGGCCTTTGATGGGGTCCTCTGGAGAGGGTGTTAGGGAAAGTCAGCCAGTCCTGGGGGGAGAGGCCAAGTGCTGCCTTGGGCGAGAAACTGGCTAAGAGACGAGCACAACTAAATGGTCACCTTTCACCTCGGCAGAAGGTGAGCAGCGGGGCCCAGGGAGTTGTACCAGGACTGGGGCAGGTTCTGGAAAGGGGGCTGTGCAGCAAGGGAGCAAATCTTGCAGCCGACACAGTCAGTTCCAGAGAAGACAGTGAGGCCCGTCAGAGGGACCGGAGCCGGCTGGGGCATGGGCAGCACGAAGGCGAATGGAATTCAGTGCTGGGCGCTGCAGTGGGGAAGGACTAACTAGACCAGCCCACGCTTTGCTGGGTTCTAACCTCCCTGTAACCACAGAGCACAGGGCCCTGCAGCCCAGTGAAACTTCTGCTCAGTGTGTAGCAGCCACCCCAGCCACAAACGAGCTGTTCGGGTGCATACGGTATCGGACAGCACGTAACTGGACTGTTAGCACAGCAACTGGAACGCCCTCCTCCGGGCACTATGTGCTATACCAGTCACTGGGTTGGGAGGGAGGGAAATTCAGAAACGGGCCAAGAACCAGCAGATCTGTGAAGAGAGACTGGGACTGTTTGCCTTAGAGGGGACACAAATAAGTGGTGGAGGGATTCAGACGAATGACTGGGACAGAGAAATCTGTCAGCCAGCAGAGTATAGGTTGTTGGGAGGCCGACGTGCCGGGAGTACTGCTTAGTGTGAAAACAATTGTTACCTTCTCTAGTTCCCCTTTTCTCTTCAACCCTCCCGCCCTGCCAATTGACAGCAGATCAAACCTCTCCTCTACCAGAAGGCCTGAAAACCCTCAACATCAGCTAGGTAGCGGGGGAGCTGGCCCCTTGGCTCGTCCTGCTGACCAGCGTCGTCTCAATGCTCTCCCTGAAGCCACCTGTTGTCTTTTGGTCTTAGAGGGTGAGCTCCTGGGGCAGGGACTACGTTTGAACAGCACCTGGCAGTGGGGCCGGTAGCTGGGTCTGGCCCGCCTAGGCACTCTCACCGTACACGTAAATAGCAATAACAGCGTTAAACTCCCTGGGGCAGGGAGTTTCTGTCTTTTTTGCTTAATAGCTGCACGGCATGGCCCAATGAGGCCTTGCCTGCAGGGGACACAGCTCTGGTGGATGGCCGCCTCCTGCTTAGACAGCACCTTCGGCTTCATCTGCCAGTGGGATTTAACGGCAGGACCTTGGCCCAGTGACCTGCCTTGGAGACCTAGCAGGGGGTGATGGAAAGCCTGAGAATAGCTCCGCTGCTGCCGGTGAGCACGCTCACAGACAGTGGTGATGGGTAACTGTCCCGCTGCCCTGGCGCTGCCCCATCAACTCTGCACCCACAGTCACAACGACCCCCGTCCAGACCAGAGAGCACCAGAGGGGAGGCTGAAGCCAAAGCTGGCAGGTAGAGGGCTTGGAGCCCTCTATGGATGGAAGCTACTCTCACAGCATCACAGTAGCCAGCATCCTTTGACCGCCCCATTCAGCCTGGACACAAGGACAGCCGTGGCCACAAACACTCCCGTTCAGCTACACCAAACCGACCTGGCTGCGGTACTCCGGGCGCTGTGAGCCAGGCTGGGCTGTCACCACTTGTTGCACGGAGCTACACGCGTTCAGCCTCAACATGCATCAGGCACCGTTCACGTACGCACACATCTCTACCTCATGCTATCCTCACGGCATGGCTACCTTGGCGGGCCCAGCCCACTTCAAGGCCCTCCGCAGAACTGGTGCCAGACACCGCCAAGAGCACCTATGCGCCTGGGGAGCAGTGACGCCGTCAGCCACATGGAGGAAGCCTGTGAAGCAGAAGCCAGGCTTTCTGGGCAGCGGGGCCGAGGCGTTGTGGCCCATTAGTGAGGAGAGGCAAATGAGCACAGATCTCACAGCAGCCTCAAGAGTTAAAGTCACGTCTTCACCTTCCCCCAGCCGCAGTGGGGAGAAAGAGCTGGGAACAATCACTAAAATCCCCAGCTGCCCTGTGTGGGTCTGGGTGGGCAGTCGGATCTGGGCTTGTTGGGTGCCATGGCTGGGAGGCGTGCCATCCCTGGGGTGACCAAACAGTGATGATGTGACGGTTTACTCATGGCAATGGGAGGGGGAATAGGACAGTGATTGCGAGGGGCCTAGGCTGCCACCCCTCACCCCCCTCCGGCCATTGCCTTTGGGCCCTAGCTGCTGGAGCAGGAGTCAGAATGACAGTCCCCGGGGCTCCACGGGGAGAAGTCCAGGAGCCAGACCTGACTTGTGCCGGGGCACTGAGACACGGCACCATGGGAGGGGAGGGAGACGCAAGGGCACAGAAGGGAGAGGCAGAGCTGAGGGCGGGATCTGGGCTGGATGAACAGGGACAGAGCTGAAACCCTCTCCTTGCCTGCAGCCGTGGACACTGCCGACATCCTGCAGGAAGCCAAGGTGCAGCTCCTTGATATCACGACCTGTAACAGCAGCCGCTGGTACAACGGGGGCATCGCCAGCAACAACCTGTGTGCAGGGTACAAGCAAGGAGGCATCGACAGCTGCCAGGTACGTAGGCCGGCACCCTCTCACTGCACAGCCCCCGCCCCAGCACTAGCCCCTCTCCCTCTCACCCTCCTTGGGCATCACTAGCCTGTCCCCAGCCAGCAACGGCCCTGCCCCCCAATTAACACCCCCTCCCCCAGAAATGAGCACAGGGCTGGGGGGAGAGCTGAGCTCTGTAGATCTCAGGGCTGCTTGGGCCTGAGGGGTTGCAGCTGGTGCTAAGGAGTTGGAGATGGTCACAAGCCCTCAGTAACACTCCTTCCCTCTTTCTGCAGGGGGACAGTGGGGGACCCTTAATGTGCAAAGATGAGGTCACATCCCGGTATTACGTGATTGGCATCACCAGCTGGGGCCAAGACTGTGCCCAGGCCTACAAGCTGGGCCTCTACACCTCTACCCAGCCCTTTCTGGAGTGGATCCTAGAGAACACGGGGTTCCTGGAGCCCGAGGAGAAGAAGACGCCTGAGGAGATATTGCCACCACAGATCGTGCCCCTCCAGCCTCCTGCTGCTGCCACCAAACTCGCACCTGTCCTTCTCCCTGTCCTGCAAGAGCCAGTCGCCCCGCTGGAGCCACCCTACGTACCTCCAGAGCCACCCTACATACCCCCCGAGCCAGTCGCCCCGCCTGAGCCACCCTACATACCTCCAGAGCCACCCTACATACCCCCTGAGCCAGTCGCCCCCCTGGAGCCACCCTACATACCTCCAGAGCCACCCTACATACCCCCCGAGCCAGTTGCCCCCCTGGAGCCACCCTACATACCTCCAGAGCCACCCTACCTACCCCCCGAGCCAGTCTCCCCCCTGGAACCACCCTACGTATCCCCAGAACCACCCTACGAACCCCCAGAGACACCCTACGTCTCCCCGAAGCCAGCCATTCTCCCAGAACCAGTGAGCCCACACAGACCATTCCTCACCCACAAAGCCATTTACCCCCCACAAATGAATCCCCCCAAAGCCAATTATCCCCGCAGACCAGTAATTGTCCTGAAACTACTGATCCCCCCAAAGATATACACCCATACCCGTCACAAAGCGAGCAGCCCCTCCCCACCAGCTGTCTCGGCCCTGTCTGCACCCCAGAGGCCTGGAACCACCTAGGATTTTAAGAATGACTGAGACAAACTGGGAAGAAGAGTCTATGGGGGGACTGTAGCGGCTGGAAGGGACCAGCAGCGCCTGTGCCCTGAGGGACAGTGATCTGAGTGACCCAGACCCCGTATGCATTACATGTGTTGCATTGCCCTCTGGGTGCCCTGCTGGTCTGTTTAGTCTGGGGCCCTTGGAAGGCAACAGTGTCCCTGCTCCTCCCCAGGAACTGAGGCGTGTGCCTAGATGGCTCAGCACTGCTCAGGCAGCCAAGGCACCAGGCCCGAGTCGCACACACGGAGGCCCTGCAGAGCCTGCCCATAGGGGCCCATCTGTATGTTCACCCATCCCCTGCTGCATGCACCTTCCTAAAATAATCTGCGACCCCACAGATCTGGAGATTGAGAGGACAAGGATGGTGAGGAGAGCACGCAGAGTGTCCTGCTCTCCAGTGGGTCCCTTCCAGCCCATGGTTTCCTGCGACCACAGGTTCTGCAGCCAAGCTAGACGTGAGGCGTGGGAAGAGGAGCGACAGTAGATAGGTTGGCTCCTGTGTTGCTGTGGGGAACTGAGGCACACAGGAAGTCTCTGGCAGAGCCAGGATTGAATCCAGAGCTCCTGAACGGCAGCCCTTTGCTTCAGCTGCCTAGGCTCTTTCAGGTCATTAGCCCCTCTGTGTTTTCTCAAAAGCCTCACTCCCAGGGAGGCTGGGCCTGCCCGCAGCGCTTCAGTTACATTGTATGTGGGACCAAATGTATCTGCAAGGGCCTCACACCTTTGTGACATGGAGGGATGAGGCCAGTTCAGTCGATCACAGCTCCCAGGTGGTACAAATGACTCGGACTGTACCGCAGTTGTTCTCACCTAGCCGCTGTTCAGGCACCTGGGGAGATCAGTGCACACTAAGGGTATGTCTACACTACGAAATTAGTTCGATTTAATAGAAGTCGATTTTTTTAGAAATCGATTTGATACAGGCAATTGTGTGTCCCCACCACTAAGCGCATTAAGTCGGCGGAGTGAGGCCACAGTACCGAGGCTAGCGTCGACTTTCAGAGCGTTGCATTGTGGTAGCTATCCCACAGTTCCCGCAGTCTCCGCCGCCCATTGGAATTCTGGGTCGACCTCCCAATGCCTGATGGGGCAAAAACATTGTCGCGGGTGGTTCTGGGTACATATCGTCAGGCCCCCCCTCCCTTCCTCCCTCCATGAAAGCAATGGCAAAAAATCGTTTCTCGCCTTTTTTCCTGGGTTACCCATGCAGACGACATACCACGGCAAGCATGGAGCCCGCTCAGCTCACTGTCACCGTACGTCACCTGGGTGCTGCTGGCAGACGCGGTACTGCAGTGCCACACAGCAGCATCCCCTTGCCTTGTGGATGGCAGATGGTGCAATATGACTGCTAGCCGTCGTCGTTGTCGTCCCATGGGTGCTCCTGACTGACCTCAGTTAGGTTGGTCAGGGCGCCTGGGCAGACATGGGTGTTCTTGGCCGGCCTCGGTGAGGTTGGTCGGGGGCGCCTGGACAAAAATGGGAATGACTCCAGGTCATTCTCTTCTTTAAGTTTCATCTAATGGAGATTCAGTCCTGCCTGGAATATCATGCCAGCTGGAGGCTTCTGCCTCAGGCTGCTCTCCCAGTCAGCAGCACTGCGCGCTTGCACCTACCCCAGCCTATCCCTTGTGCCCACGGCTCATGAAGCTTGGACAGTAGTAAGGAGCAGTTCAACTATAGGCTGAGCAAGTGCAGAATGGTGGTAGAATGTGCCTTTGGACATTTAAAAGCTCGCTGGCGCAGTTTACTGACTTGGTTAGACCGCAGCAAAACCAATATTCCCATCGTTATTACTGCTTGCTGTGTGCACCACAATATCTGTGAGAGTAAGGGGGAGACGTTTATGGCGGGGTGGGAGGTTGAGGCAAATCGCCTGGCCGCTGATTACACGCAGCCAGGGCAGTTAGAAGAGCACAGCAGGGCGCGCTGTGCATCAGAGAAGCTTTGAAAACCAGTTTCATGACTGGCCAGGCTACGGTGTGACAGTTCTGTTTGTTTCTCCTTGATGAACCCCCCCCTCCCCCTCCCCGGTTCACTTTACTTCCCTGTAAGTCAACCGCTCTCCCCTCCTCCCTTTGATCTCTGCTTGCAGACGCAATAAAATCATTGTTGTTTCAAATTCATGCATTCTTTGTTAATTCATCACACAAATGGGGGGATAACTGCCAAGGTAGCCCGGGAGGGGTTGGGGAGGAGGGAAGAACAGGGGTGGGGTAATTGTAGGGGCACCCCCTAGAATGGCATGCAGCTCATCATAGAAGCGGCATGTCTGGGGCTCTGACCCGGAGTGGCAGTTTGCCTCTCTGGTTCTTTGGTAGGAAGAAAGGAGAGCAGCAGAATACGAACCCTGGACTTCAGAAAAGCAGACTTGGACTCCCTCAGGGAACAGATGGGCAGGATTCCCTGGGAGAATAACATGAAGGGCAAAGGGGTCCAGGAGAGCTGGCTGTATTTTAAAGAATCCTTATTGCGGTTGCAGGAACAAACCATCCCGATGTGTAGAAAGAATAGTAAATATGGCAGGCGACCAACTTGGCTAAACAGTGAAATCCTTGCTGATCTTAAACGCAAAAAAGAAGCTTACAAGAAGTGGAAGATTGGACAAATGACCAGGGAGGAGTATAAAAATATTGCTCAGGCATGCAGGAGTGAAATCAGGAAGGCCAAATCACACTTGGAGTTGCAACTAGCAAGAGATGTTAAGAGTAACAAGAAGGGTTTCTTCAGGTATGTTAGCAACAAGAAGAAAGTCAAGGAAAGTGTGGGCCCCTTACTGAATGAGGGAGGCAACCTAGTGACAGAGGATGTGGAAAAAGCTAATGTACTCCATGCTTTTTTTGCCTCTGTCTTCACGAACAAGGTCAGCTCCCAGACTGCTGCACTGGGCAGCACAATATGGGGAGAAGGTGACCAGCCCTGTGTGGAGAAAGAAGTGGTTCGGGACCATTTAGAAAAACTAGACGTGCACATGTCCATGGGGCCAGATGCGCTGCATCCGAGGGTGCTAAAGGAGTTGGCGGATGAGATTGCAGAGCCACTGGCCATTATTTTTGAAAACTCATGGCGATCGGGGAAGATCCCGGATGACTGGAAAAAAGCTAATGTAGTGCCCATCTTTAAAAAAGGGAAGAAGGAGGATCCGGGGAACTACAGGCCAGTCAGCCTCACCTCAGTCCCTGGAAAAATCATGGAGCAGGTCCTCAAGGAATCAATTATGAAACACTTAGAGGAGAGGAAATTGATCAGGAACAGTCAGCATGGATTCACCAAGGGGAAGTCGTGCCTGACTAACCTAATTGCCTTCTATGATGAGATAACTGGGTCTGTGGATGAGGGGAAAGCAGTGGATGTGTTATTCCTTGACTTTAGCAAGGACTTTTGATACGGTCTCCCACAGTAATCTTGCTTCCAAGTTAAAGAAGTATGGGCTGGATGAATGGACTGTAAGGTGGATAGAAAGCTGGCTAGATTGTTGGGCTCAACGGGTAGTGATCAATGGCTCCATGTCTAGTTGGCAGCCGGTTTCAAGCGGAGTGCCCCAAGGGTCGGTCTTGGGGCCGGTCTTGGGGCCGGTTTTGTTTAATATCTTTATTAATGATATGGAAGATGGTGTGGACTGCACTCTCAGCAAGTTTGCAGATGACACTAAACTAGGAGGTGTGGTAGATACACTAGAGGGTAGGGATCGGATACAGAGGGACCTAGACAAATTAGAGGATTGGGCCTAAAAAAACCTGATGAGTTTCAACAAGGACAAGTGCAGAGTCCTGCACTTAGGACGGAAGAATCCCATGCACTGCTACAGACTAGGGACCGAATGGCTAGGTAGCAGCTCTGCAGAAAAGGACCTGGGGGTCACAGTGGACGAGAAGCTGGATATGAGTCAACAGTGTGCCCTTGTTGCCAAGAAGGCTAACGGCATTTTGGGCTGTATAAGTAGGGGCATTGCCAGTAGATCAAGGAACGTGATCGTTCCCCTTTATTCAACATTGGTGAGGCCTCATCTGGAGTACTGTGTCCAGTTTTGGGCCCCACACTACAAGAAGGATGTGAAAAAATTGGAAAGAGTCCAGCGGAGGGCAACAAAAATGATTAGGGGTCTGGAGCACATGACTTATGAGGAGAGACTGAGGGAACTGGGATTGTTTAGTCTCCAGAAGAGAAGAATGAGGGGGGATTTGATAGCAGCCTTCAACTACCTGAAGGGAGGTTCCAAAGAGGATGGAGCTAGGCTGTTCTCAGTGGTGGCAGATGACAGAACAAGGAGCAATGGTTTCAAGTTGCAGTGGGGAGGTCTAGGTTGGATATTAGGAAACCCTATTTCACTAGGAGGGTGGTGAAGCACTGGAATGTGTTACCTAGGGAGGTGGTGGAGTCTCCTTCCTTGGAGGTTTTTAAGGCCCGGCTTGACAAAGCTCTGGCTGGGATGATTTAGTTGGGAATTGGTCCTGGTTTGAGCAGGGGGTTGGACTAGATGACCTCCTGAGGTCCCTTCCAACCCTGATATTCTATGATTCTATGATTCTAGGCTTCACGTGGCACAGCTGCGGGTCCCTGTTATAACCTCTGTCCTTCATGCCCTTGGAGATTTTTTCAAATATTCCGGCATTTCGTCTTTTGGAACGGAGTTCGGATATCACGGATTCATCTCTCCATACAGCGACCAGATGCAGTACCTCCTATTCGGTCCATGCGGGAGCTCTTTTGCGATTCTGGGACTCCATGGTCACCTGTGCTGATCAGCTCACCACAGTGGCCAAACAGGAAATGAAATTCAAAAGTTCGCGGGGCTTTTCCTGTCTACCTGGTCAGTGCATCTGAGTTGAGAGTGCTGTCCAGAGCGGTCACAATGGAGCACTCTGGGATAGCTCCCGGAGGCCAATACCGTCGAATTACATCCACACTACCCCAAATTCGACCCAGCAGGGTTGATTTCAGTGCTAATCCGCTTGTCGGGGAGGAGTACAGAAATCGATTTTAAGAGCCCTTTAAGTTGACAAAAATGGCTTTGTCGTGTGGACGGATGCAGGGTTAAATCGATCTAACGCTGCTAAATTCGACCTAAACTCGTAGTGTAGACCAGGGCTAAGCTAGGACTAAAGCCTTCACATTGGCTCCCTTACTGATATATACAAAGCTGCACTTTGCAGCTCTACCCACCCCTTATGCACATGACTCCCTCAAGCTGATGCCCAAATCACAGGCACTTTGTAGCTAGTGCTCCTAGAGGCCCAGGGCTGCTTGTTAATTGCCCAGCATGGGAATCTATGGGACAGTTCTCAAAGAAAAAAAAAAGATTCCTCACCGCAGTAATTATGACCCTGCTCACTTTCCCCTTCTTCAGAGTCTTGGGGAAAGCATTCGCAGAGTAGGAGGGCATACGGGATGTTTGGGGCCCTTTTATGCCTTTGAAAGCCTGGATGAGTGGCCCCCAATGGATGCTGTTTTTAGGGCTTCCGACCTTGCCTGTTGTGCAAGTGTTCACCCTAACTGTGTGGATCCACATGGTTAATCACCTTGAAGATAGGGTTACCATATTTCAACACTGAAAAAAGAGGACACTCCACGGGGGCCTGGCCCTGCCCCAACTCCGCCCCTTCCCCACTCCCGGCCCCACCTCAACTCCGCCCCAGCCCCGCCCCTTCCCCAAAGCCCGCGCCCCAACTCTGCCCCCTCTTCTGAGCACCCTGCATTCCCCCTCCTCCTTCCCACTCTGATCTTGGTTAGGGGTTGCTAAGTGCTTCCCTGCTCCCCACTCACCCTGCAGCCTCTGTGACCCCTGCTCCCCACTCACCCTGCAGCCTCTGCGCCCCCGCCTGCCCTGCCCCTGCACCCCCCCGCCTCTGCAGCCTCTGTGACCCCTGCTCCTCACTCGCCCTGCACCCCCCGCCCCTGCAGCCTCTGAGACCCCTGCTCCCCACTCGCCCTGCAGTCCCTGCACCCCCCAGCCCCTGCAGCCTCTGCACCCCCTCACCTGCCCTGCCCCTGCAGCCCCTATGCCCCTGCCTGCACTGCTCCTCCTTGCCCTGCAGCCCCTGCACCCCCCCGCCCCTGCAGCCTCTGTGCCCCCCACCTGCTCTGCTCCCCTGCTCCCCCGGCAGCCTCTGCCTGCTGGGGGCTTCAGCCGCTCGGCAGTGCGGGTCCCTGCAGCCCCGGCCGCAGCTTCCTTCCTGCTGCCGAGCACGTTCCCCGGCCTGTCTGTCCCCGTGGGAAACAGCTCCCGCGACGCCGGGTTCCAAGCTGCGCGGGGCAACGGGGCCACAGGAAAGGTCCCCCAGTGGCCGGAGGGGTCCCTGCCTGCGAGGGAAGCCCGAGCCCCCCCCGTTCCCCACCTGAGCATTGTAGCTGGGGCAGCTGGGCTGCGCTGTGGACCTGGCGGATCGTGCTGGGCGGACCCTGGCTTATGCCTATTTCCCCGGACATATCCGGTTCTTTTGAAATTCCCCCCAGACGGGGATTTGAGCACCAAAAAGCTGGACATGTCCGGGAAAATCCGGACGTACGGTAACCCTACTTGAAGAACCAGTCAGGAGGGGAAAGAATGAGTTTGGGGAGATGGGAGAGAGGGAGGTGAAAGAAAAATCATGGCACAGTCCCCTCCCACACTGCCATCAGCTGCAGAGCTAGGAACAAAGAATGTAGGTCACACTTATCGGGGGGGGGGGGGGGGGACTGTATCCTGGAAAGCAGTGCCTCTGAAAAAGACTTAGGGGTCATGGTAGAAAACAACTGAAATGAACTCCCAGGGCAATGCTGTGGCTAGGAGGGTGCATGTGATCCTTGGCTGTGTTAACAAGGGGATATCAGGTAGGACTAGGGAGATGGTATTACCTCTATATACAGCTTTAGTGAGCCCATTGCTGGATACTGTATCCAGTTCTGGGTCTGCACTTCCATAAGGATACTGATAAATTGGCAAGTATTAGGCAAAGAGCTATGAGAACATTTCAAGGTCTGGGAAACACGCCTTAGAGTGAGAGACAGGTTGAGCAGTGACTTGATCTTGGTCTACAAGTACAAGGGGGGCAGGGATAGCTCAGTGGTTTGAGCCTTGGCCTACTAAACCCAGGGTTGTGAGTTCAGTCCTTGAGGGGGCCATCTAGGGATCTGGGGCAAAAATCTGTCTGGGGATTGGTCCTGCTTTGAGCAGGGGGTTGGACTGGATATCTCCTGAGGTCCCTTCCAACCCTGATGTTCTACTTACACGAGGAGTAGATTTCTGATAGCACAGGACTCTTTACCCTAGCAGACAAAGGCAGAACAAGATCTCAAGGCTGGAAGCTGGAGTGAGACACATTCAGAGTAGGAATAATGCCTAATTTATTTAATGATTATGTTCTCTTCTGACCTTAAAATCTTCCAATGCACCTTGCTCTGCTATGGCTACTTGGGCACTCAGGCTCCCTGGCATTCCCCACCACTGAAGAACCCTGATACCAGCTGCAGGGCATTTATAAGCCTCAGACAGGCACCCCTTATTCCTCATTCAAATCCACCATGCCCACAGGAAGTGACTATATTAGAATTACACAGGAGGAGAATTGTTTTCAAAGGCCTCACCCTTTGCAGCAGGCTGACTTCTCTGGCAAGGTGTCCCCATTACCGTCACACTCAGAGGGAGGCTCTTGTCTGGAAGGCTCTGCTCGCACCTTTAGAACTTAGAAAGCTTTTTCCTTGCTGATGGATGGCCTAGGTCTGACGGGTTCCCTGCAGATAGACTGGGGTGTGCAGCAGGAAAAGCTAAGCTCTCGAACAATGCTGACTTCCTGAGTGCATCTCTGGTGTATTCCCTGCCCCTGGCAGCACAAGTGAAATGAGTAATGATACTGAGCCATTAGTTAGTGCTTTGCAGTGTCAAAGCGTGGTTTAAATACTCACTAAATACATCTCTGCTGTCATAAAGAGACCCAGTCTGTGCAGTACATGCTGCAGGCATCAGCTAGGCTGCCCCCAGTGCAAACTGTGAGCAGGGCCTCTTGCTAGATCCTGGCCAAACTTCACCCCCTCTTCCCCATGACACACCCTACCACACTGGGCACAGCTTCTTACCTCACAACCGTGCACCATGTGGGGACATGTGTCTGCCCACATTCAATGTAGATAAATGCAAAGTAATGCACATTGGAGGGGAAAATCAGAACTACTCATACATTGTACAGGGCTCTACCAGCTCAGAAAGAAACCTGGGTGTCGGTGCAGCAGCTCAAAACAGCAAACAAGGTGCTGGGACGCATAAGGCATGGACTGGAGTCTAACGCCGTTATATATTCAAGGGGGCGGCCTCACCTGGATATGGCAGAATTTGAAGGCGTGCAGAGAAAGGCGTTGGGAATGCTTAGAGGCCTGGGACAACTATCATATGAAGAGAGATTGAAAAGATTGGGATTATTACTTTAGAGAAGAGATGAATAAAAGGGGACATGATACAAATCTATAAAGTAATAAATGATCTAGTGAAGTTAGATCAGGAGCTTCTGTTCTCCCTGTCTCACAGCACAAGAACAAGGGGTCATTTGAGTAAATCAAAAGGTGGCAAATTCAAAAACCGGTAAAAGAAAATACTGTCTATCAAAATGCATAGTCTGTGGAATTCATTGCCACTGGAAGTCGTTAAGGCCAAAAACTTAGCAAAAGTCCAAAAAGGACTGGACATTTAGATGGATAATGAGAATATCCAGATTTATAAGAGTTAATGCAAAAAGAGGTATTGGGAGGAATATTAAACATTGATTAAATCCTGCAGCACAATCTCCAACAATTAAAGATTAGACTCAGACCTTTGGGGGGGGGGAGGGAGAGGAGCAGATTACCCCTCATCTACTGCTTTGGGGTTCTTACACTTTTCTCTGGACAGTTGGGCACAGGACACTGGACTAGAAGGATCTTGGAGCTGACCGAGTCTGGCCAGTCCTACGTTTCTTGTTCTAGTGTATGTATCAGTGCACTCTGGGAGAATGTAGGCAGCTACTCCATGATGCCTCAGCAGGGCACAGAGTGACTGGAGAACATGCTCACGCAAGCTACACTGTGTGGGTTATGCACCCAGCGAGCCCTACTACAGAGAGAGCAGTGTGGGAGGAGAGCAGGGTGGCCAAGCTGGATACACTGTTCAAGGAGATTTCCCTCTGTGCTGTAAGCAGACGTGCCAGTAGCCTACCCGTTCCTACCTGCCCCAGAGGTATCTCCATCGTCCATGGAAGTCACCGTCCATGTCACCCTCTCAGTGTTCACAGAATTGGCCCTGATGCCTTCCCAGCTCTTCTTGCTTGTCACAAAGGAAGGAGGAAACCAGAGACCTATGTGATGTCATATTGGCCACTGATTGGACGGAGGCCCGGGACTTGGTTTATGATGTCACGAGTGGTGAGGCAAGTCTCCGTAGATGCAGAAATCTGGTGCTCCGGTGGAAGATGCTGCTGCTCTCCCTCCTCCTGTTCCACACCCTGGTCTGGCCCACGCACAGCATGAATGGCAGCTGTGAGTAAGTGACACCTGGGCCGTGAGAGGAAATACTGAGAGTGGCCCTGATGGGGCACTTCCCAAGCACCAAAGGGCATTGGCTTCTCCCCAACATGGGGCTGTCCTGAATGACAGGGATTCCTGCCCCCTTCCCAGGGTCACGCCCAGATTCAGGTGACATCTGTGCCTCTTGGGTTAGCAATGAGGCCCTGGCATATAAATCCCATGGGCCATCTCACATGGGGTGGGTAACACACAGGGCTCCTAGGCCCTGCTGCTGCCCACGTGCTGTGTCCAGGGAGAGGCATTTGGCATGACACAGAAGATGCATGGCAAGACCTGGGGAGTGAGATAGAAACAGCCTGGGGCAAAGGTCAGCCCCAGGGGAAGTGTCAGGCCACAGACAGCAGGGCAGTAACACACCTCTGTCTCCAGTGCAGTTTGTGGGCGCCGCCCCCTGATGTCTGGCTACGGCGGGATGCGGATCGTGGGTGGCGTAGATGCTCTGCCCGGGGCCTGGCCCTGGCTCGTCAGCATCCAGATCCCCACCCGAATGGGCCCCCGGCATTCATGTGGTGGGTCCCTCATCAGCACTCGCTGGGTCCTCACAGCAGCTCACTGCTTCAAAGCCAAGAGAAGGTGAGATGGGTGACCTTGTGGGAGGGATGCCCTCACAGCCCAGGCAGGGGGCCAGCAGCTCAGGCCACCCACGCACTGTTCAATGTACTCCCAGCACTTGCAAGCCAGAAGGGCATCTGGGCAATGCCATGGAACTGGCCAGGCCATGGGGCTGATCCTTATGGGGAGAGACAGCTGGGCACCACGGCCTATCCCACAGCCTGGCACCATTCCCTGGCCAGGCATCAACACAACCTAGGCTGAGCCCTGGTGGCATGGGCACTGACTGACAGCTTGTCCTCAGGTGAGAGCATGCTGGAGAACACACTGTCCGAGCAGCTGGCCCTGTTGTTTTTCTGTACCTGGCTCCTTGCTGTAGCTCTCTCCTGTGCCTCAGACAATAGGGCAGTGCAATGCACCCAGCTACAGTGCATCTCTCTGGGGTCCTGCACTGGCCGGGAGAGGAACCACTCTATCCCCTCCCCCCTCCTCCCCGTGACTGACGCCCACTCTGTTCTCCAGGCTGCTCCCGCAGTGGCGTGTTGTGATCGGTGCGTCCCAGCTCTCCCAGCGTGGCCCTGAGGCCCAGGTGCGCTCCATCAAACAGGTGGTGCAGCACGAGCACTACGAGCCGCGCACGGAGAGTAATGATGTCGCTCTGCTGGAGCTCGACCAGCCCATCGCGTGCAATGACTATGCACAGCCCGCCTGCCTGCCCGATGCCATGGTGGAGGTGTCGAACCTGTCCCACTGCTACATCAGCGGCTGGGGAGTCACGCAGGAGACATGTGAGAGTCTAACTGGGCACCTGTCCCAGCAGAGATGCTGGGACCACTGGGATCTGGCGAGCATGAAGCTCTGCAGCTGCCCCACACACCTCACTGAGCCAAGGGCACGTGCCCACCAAAAGGGCTGGATCCAAACCTCACCCGCCCAGGCAAGGGAGGAGGAGGAGGGGATGCATTAGCAGAACCACCTCCCACAAAACTGACAAAGCAGAGTGAAGGTTAGGCACTGGGGGAGGGGCACACCCATGTGGCGCATTGGGGAACGGGAGATAGGGCTAAGAGCTGTGCAGTAAATATTCTTCATGTCCCTGCAGCCCAGGAAACAGCCGACATCCTGCAGGAAGCCAAGGTGCATCTCCTTGATATCACGACCTGTAACAGCAGCCGCTGGTACAACGGGGCCATCGCCAGCAACAACCTGTGTGCAGGGTACGAGCAAGGAGGCATCGACAGCTGCCAGGTACGCAGGCCGGAGCCCTCTCACTGCAGAGTCCTCCCCATCTCCACTCAAATGCTTGTGCTGTGGCCTCACACCCCCTCTTCTGGGATCCCCGCCTAGAACTCTCACTTCCCCCTGCTCTGCTGGAATCCTCACCTGGGAACCTGCCTCCTCTTCCTCCAATATCCCTACCTAGGGCTTTGCTTCCCTCTCCTTTTCCACCAGATCCTCCTCCCTCTCCTCCGACCTGAACAGTTTCAGCACCCTTGGCTATGGTCTCCTTTAGTCCCAGATGACGCTGTTTCTGGCATACAAAAGAAAGTGCAACCACATCATTCCTCCTCACCCATCCCCAGGCTCCTCCACTGGTGCCCAGTCCCTTCCAAACTGCCCCGCCCCATTTAAAAACCCATGCCCTACTCCTTCTGCTTGTCCAGCACTGGCCTCTCTCTACCTGGTGGTATGGGGCCTTTTCCTCTGTGTGCCTGGTGCCAGAACTCCTTCTATTTGCCCATCTCGTGGGTAATCTCAGCTGGAAACCTCTTTGCTTTTCTCTGTCATTGTATTAGGGGTGTAAAGCCCCAGGGATGCTATGCAAAAGGAGGGGGATTGTAGAGCCCACAATGAGCTTCATTGGGCTGTGGCAGCCTCCCCAAGGAAGCGGGAAGATTCCCAGCAATGGAACCGGCCAGAACACTAGGGAATAGGCCACAGGAACGGACTAGAGGGGCCCAGTAGGTGGTTTTCTCTCTAATGTCAATGACTCAGAGACCCACTCTGGGTCAGGAGCTCTTAGGATTAAGAGCCCAGCTACTCCTCAGGGCCAGTGAGGCCGACACCCTGCATGTGGTACGCAGAGCTGGGAGGAAGGCCCGTGCCTTAGCACAAGGGCAGGGAGTGAGGCCTCCGTGCCATAGCGCCGATGCAGAGTGGCTGCGTTCAGAGGCGTGGTACCCAAGAGGGCTCTGTATGGGAGGAGGAAGGGGAGGGAGCTGACTGCTCAGCACTTACCAAACCAGCTATGAGCTAACACAGAAATGCAGCTGACTCTTGATGGGGGAAGCCCTGGCTGCAGCCCCTAGACAGTCCATTCCCAGGGGTGGGGGGCACTGCAAGATCCCCTTTTGGAACACGTGCTAGGGCTTTGCCAACGCGAGCCAGGCCTTGGGGGTGAGCCCCCTTCCTCTGAGCTCTAGCTGACAAATGTCTCCCAGTGAAGGATGCCAGAGGGATGAGTTGTGGGTCCTTAATCCTCTTCCAAGGAGTCACTGCTACTGCCAAGCCTGACCCACTGTGTGGAGCTGCTTTGCCTCAGACCTCTCTCCCCTGCTGCAGGGCGACAGTGGTGGCCCCCTCATGTGCACAGAGGAAAGGTCAAAGCGCTTCTGGGTTATTGGAGTCACCAGCTGGGGACTGGGCTGCGCCAAGGCACAGAGGCCAGGGGTCTACAGCTCCACTCAGCACTTTCATGACTGGATCTTGGGGAAAGTCAGGCCTAGGCTCAGGCTCAGGCCCGGGCCCAGGCCCAGAACAAGGACAGGCCTCTGCCTGTCAGTCCAGAGCAGTCTGTCTGACTTCTTCAGGAAGCTGAACGAGTTCCTACAGGACCTGAAGGGAAAGGGGACTTGAGAAGGGAGGGGAGCAGAGCACAGCGGAGGCTGAGATGGACAGTGGCCGTTTCTGACACTTTGCCCACTGCTCTAGAGGACTCTGTACCAGGATCCAGCTCCCATCCTGCCCGTTGTCCTTGTGGATGGAGACTGAGAGCTTACCTCACAGCAGAAGTAAAACAGTGCCCACAACACAACCAGCTCTGCCTCTGTTCTATTCAACCTCTTCTGCCATGCCCAGAACCACACAGGAGCAGGGGCTGCACACAGCCAGCTGGGCTAGACTGGTGGAGTGAGGAAGGGGAGGGATGGCTCGAGGTGCGCTGGGACAGTGTGGGTGGAGAAGGGTGGTACACAGAGCCAGCTGGGCTGGAACAGTGGGCACGAGGAAGGGTGGCATACAC